>NC_090269.1:331130461-331455461 GCF_040414725.1 Anabrus simplex
TGACAAAATGAAAACAAGCACTACAACTATATACCACACTGACAAATAATCTAGCACCCACTCTTGCCATATCTTGTGTTCACTCTATCAGATGGATTGCAACTAACCATGCAACATAAAGTGACAAATGTGCTACCTTTTACTATGCATTATTTATAAGCAAATTAGTTAAAATCTAACTTCTTTTAACTAAGCGTCTTTGTGTAGCATCAGACTGTAAATGAGAATTTAAACAATTAACAAAATCAGCTTTCATATTTATTAAAATCATTCAAAAGTACAAAAATTTCACAGATGAGTTCTGCCTAGTAATGTTACAAATATATTGTGCCTAGCAAAGGGCTAATTAATCAATTATATAAATACAAATAAATGAATTAATGAATAGATAAAATATTAAAATAGTGACTGATGATACATACTTTTCTGCACGCTCTTTGTCAGGTGTGATGTACAGGTAATCATCAATACTGCGAAGTAGCACATCATTAGCTGTATTAAACTCAGACAGGTACTTAGAATCCATGTCTGTAAGGTACAATTTACACAGAATGGCTGAGAATTTGGTACCCTGAGATAAACCACGAGCCAATCTAATGTGATGCCCATGCATGTTAAAATGCTGCCATTTTATTTGCCTGTTTACCATACCCAAAAGATATTTGGTATTGACTTCCTGAAACAAACCATTAAAAATTAGGACAATGAACTTCTACCATCATCACTTGATCTGAAAAAATTAAAGGCATTGTGCTGAGAATGCATTAACCTGAAAACTTCTTACTCTGAATTAATAACTCAGTTCAGTGTAGGACTTCTAGGTCTTTTCCTCCTACCAACATGTCTTCCAGATGGCCCTCTGTTATCCATATATCATCATCCATCCTGCAGTAAAGATAAAACAAAGACTAAAAACTAACCCCATGGCACTACAGCCCTGAAGGGCCATGGCCTACCAAGCGACTGCTGCTCAGCCCGAAGGCCTGCAGATGAAACGAAGACTAGACCCACCAATATCTGACAGTCATTTACAGTATTTCTTCAAATATTTCTCCAACCTGATTCCTTATAAGATATTAGTCATGAGGGTGGTTACATATTTCAGATACTGTTTATCTTGATAATGTTATTTGTTTTACGACCCACTGACCACTTTTACTTAAAGAGTTTAGAGATGAGAGGTGCTGGAATTTTGCCCCATATGAGTTCTGTTATGTGCCTGTAAATCTATTGATACAAGACTGACATATCTGAACACCTTCAAATACCACACGAGTAAACCAGGATTGAACTTGACAACTTGAGCTCAGAAGGTCAGCATTCTACCACCTGAACTATTCGGCCCAGCTCTTTTTTATCCTCATCTACTCTGATTTTAACTCATATATAAAAGTAATTTGCACAGAACTCACCCAATGAATCTATTGTTCTTTATGATACCTCAGAACTCATTAGCAATGAGTCTTTTTGTTTTTTGTTTGTTTCAAGTGTTCCAAGAACTTATTTGATGAAAAATAAGAGATAAGTACAAACGGTTCAGGAATAAAAGATGGCAAGAGTCAAAGAAGTAATTTTTAGTAAAACACAAAAAAACATTTCTTAATTTGTTTACTGGTTCAGAACAAAAGAGCATACAAAAGTACATAACCTAATATACAGAAAAATACATTTGTTATACATTTAGGAATTTTGATGTTAGGAATATTCATGACTCTTTACATAATTGTGGTGGTTACCATGTTTTACATGACACAGTGTACCATATACTAATCATGTAATATTAAATCACTTGCTTTGATGGTCAAAACACCATTGGTATACAGAGACAAAGGTACATTTGACAAATATTAATTTGCATTTAGTGCCTTAAGTAGGTTTCAGTTTGTAAAAGTTCCCAAAGTTCACTCATTCACTCTTCCTTGAACCTCTCTACTCATCTACATCAGCTGCCAGCTTCAGAATTTTGTAAAATGTTGCACAATGCAGTGGTATCCACTTCATCCATTCTCACACATCATTCAGCCTTTTTTTTTTCCTTTCAAATGGTCTTTTACACTATTAGTTATTTTCATCTGAATGACAGCAGTGTTGACTGATAAAGCCCTTTCTTTTGCAGATTAACTTTGCTGTGCACCTCATTGTTGTAGACTTGATGGTACTTGAATGATTAGACGTTATCCTTATTGTAAGATTGAACATTTTGAATGATTGAACATTTTGCTGAAAACATGTTTACTGTAGCTTACCAAGTTTTAATTCAAACAATTAGTAGCTGCCACAATACATGGGGCAATTACCAGGATCTACTGAAGCAAATTTCAATTACTTTGACTTATCAATGTAAACCTGATTGACAGCAGTCACCTGGTGAATATAACCCAAATTCATGAAAAAGGGCAGTTACCACCTTTAAATCTTGAAACCCTTATATACAACAGATAATTATTTCATTTTTAAATAGGACCACTCTAGCCAACTTTATACAAAGAATTTTTCAGTTTCCTGTCAGCTCAGTACTTCTTCATTCTCTCTGATCTTATCCTTCATTCTTCATCGGAAATCACCCTTCCTATTGTCTGTTTGATGATTCTGGTTTGCAGTCTGGTTTGCCTGTCTGTGAGTTTCCTGATTTTGTTGGTTTTGTTTCTTAGGTCTTCCACTGTAATTTGTAGTTCATCCAAATCTTCCTTGATTTCTGTAATCCACTTAATGTTACACTTGCTATTCCATAATTTTTCTATTATTCTCCTGATGATCCTGTTCTCTGGTGTCCTGATTAGATGTCCAAAAAATGAAATGTGTTTCTTCCTGATTGTGCTTGTTATTGGTTCTATTTCCTTGTAGACTGTTTCATTAGAAGCTACTCTCCAGTGTCCATCTTTTTGGTATGATTTGTTGATGGACATTCTAATGATTCTTCTCCCTATCTTGAGTACTATCATGGTGTACCATTCCAAACATCTGTCTTCACCTCAACCTTATGGTTGATGGATAGCATTATTCTCTTCCAAGGGCTTTCTCCCCTGAGCCAACTGCTTGAATTGGTAGTATGAGTGTTGTCTTTTAATGTCGTCCAAGAAATCTGTTCTTGGTCGTCCTCTTTTTACTTCCATTTTCCCTTCAAGCATGGTGGTGCACCATAACGACTAGCCCACTGGTGGCCATGATCTTTAAGGCGTCAAGTGGTTTGAGTGCCTTTGGCGGAAAAAAATTTCACTATCGCAATATTAGCCAGCAGGGTAGAAGAGGTGATGGTATACAATTTCTAATCACTAGATTGCATGTGAATAGCCTGGATTCACTTCCAAACCTCTCCACAGTGTTTATATGAAGCGAGGCCATATGACACTGTTTATGGTAATTTGACCCTTGGATGGCGATGTTTAGCCTTGAGCAGACCTCTTGGTATTACTCAAGAGGAGTACGCTGTGTGCTGATATTGGGTTACATCCTCACCCTAAATCATCATCATCATCATCATCATCATCCCACATCCAGATGCACATGTACATCAAACAGAAAGACCTGTACCATGTAAGCCAATCATGTACTCTGATACTCCAGGTACTAAGCCATACTTTCTTGGAAACATTCTTGCCACTAGTACTCACACAGCTGTCACCACGATTCCTTTTGGCTTTGTTGTGCATGCGTATCCAAGAGTCTCGTTGAATTAATCTCTTCTTTCCCTTATTCTGCATTGTTCCTTCATTCAACTTCTCATCTGCCTCCTGATCACACATTTTTACAGAATAAAACTAACAAAACCACACACAACAGTCACAAGGCAACACTCACTGATTTCCACGCATATGTGATACTGCTACGTCGAAGCTGTTCGCCGGAGAAATTACTTGCTGCATAGCTGTATATAATGCAAGCTCCTGCCATCTAGCATTGAGATAACGAAACAATATTTGGAGGATAGGCGAAGAACATATTGAGGATTACAAAAATGCATTTGCCGGAAAAATGATTTAAGTCAACTTAAGTGGTTATTGCACTCATCACTTCAATTATTCAGCAGTCATCAGTCACAACCGCACTATCTGTGGTGGACGGTAATGTCTTCCATGTGTGTATCATCACTACACAAAATTCCAACTGAGACACTTCTGTGCATTCACCAGCCATCAAATGGTGGTGTATACTTATTACGATACCAATATCCAAGACTTTTGTCCTCTGAATGTATATAACTGCACATTCAATAATAATAAGTCCACATACTACGGAACCACTATAACCACTATAACTATATTAGGCAAACATACAAATACAGAACAACCATATATGGTACAAAGCATGGAAATATACAGTGTGGGCTAAAGTTCCTTTACACTATGTATAATTAGGTGCAGAAAAATCATTTTATGGATCTACAGTGTCTGTATATCCCTCCATGTTCGATGCAAAAGTTTATGCATCCCCACGTTCTTTTGTGCATGCAGTGCAGCACAGCAGGGTGGGTGAAAGTCCCTTTACACTATATATAATATTAATAAACCAAACCCCATGGCACTACAGCCCTTGAAGGGCCTTGGCCTACCAAGCGACCACTGCTCAGCCCGAAGGCCTACAGATTACGAGGTGTCGTGTGGCCAGCAAACCTCTTAGCCATTATTCCTGGCTTTCTAGACCGACTATATATAATTAGGTGCAGAAAAATAATTTTATGGATCTACAATGTCTGTGTACATCCCCCCAGGTTCGATGTAAAAGTTACGTCCCCACGTTCTTTTGTGCAACCACTGCAGCACAACAGGTGTGATAGGGAGATGTTCAATAAATGTCCAATTTCTTTGAAATCATTTAGGAAAAGGCTAGGAAAACAACAGATAGGGAATCTGCCACCTGGGCGACTGCCCTAAATGCAGATCAGTATTGATTGACTGATTGATTGATTGATTGAAATGCTAAGCGAACACCGTCTTCCAACTGATTATTATTCACATATAGCTGTTTATGCACCTCTTCGTTAATAAAATCTCAGTCTGGTGAGGTGAGGTCCAGGCTTCGTAGGTGCCGTGGCAATGGGGCAATTTTTATTCAGCTGTCTGTGGACACTTGGAACAAAATGTGCCTAAAACATCAAAGCATAAGTCCTACCACATGTGGTCCGGTATAGTTGATCGTGGGATGCCTAACTCTGCAGCAGAACAGTTACAAGTTGACTATACCAGTGATCATTCAATTGATTCTACCACAGAAATACAAGTCTCAGTGTGAGTGCTTGGTCTCCTGCTATGTGGTGCGACATGAATACTTCCCATTGCAAAGGCCTTCTTTTCCCATACCAATAATGCTGCACTGGCAACAGTTTCCCAAAATGTACAGCAAAGTCTCTCGTAACGTCTTCCATTGTCTTATGCGTCACTGGACGTTCACAAACCCACATGCAAGTCAGCAAACGCTTCTCTGCACTGAAATCACTTGTATCCACCATCATATCACTCTCCAGACTAAATTAAGAGGAAATAATGAAATAATAAGGAGCCTCCGTGGCTCAGATGGCAGCGCGTCGGCCTCTCACCGCTGGATACTGTGGTTCAAATCCCAGTCACTCCATGTGAGATTTGTGCTGGACAAAGCGGAGGTGGGACAGGTTTTTCTCCGGGTACTCCGGTTTTCCCTGTCATCTTTCATTGCAGCAACACTCTCCATTCTCATTTCATAGCATCTATCACTCATTAATTTAAATCACTTTGGGAGTGGCGACCCCATCGTAATAACAGCCGCTGATTCATTCATTTCATCCCTGACCCGGTCAAAGACTGGAAAACAGGTTGTAGGTTTTCATTTCATTTTCAATGAAATAATGAATAACTACAGGACCCCGTGCTGCTCTGCAGCATTGGTTATAAATACCGTAGGTCAGATAACTCACCTTGATATGCCTGTCGTAGTCATATTGTTTTGCTGAAAACATCATGCTGTCTGTTTGGTAAAAATCTATCCATATATTCGCTTCTATCCTGAGTTCTTGATGTAAAGCTTGGTATTGTGTCGTAGAAGGGAATGGTATTTTTAATCGCAGTTCTATTGTCTTGTGAGCTAATAAGTTAGTTTCGAAGGAGAGTTTCTTTTACCAGGCAGAGAACTTTTCTAAGATACAAGGCCTTCATTCTTTCTAGTGCAGCTAGGGAGTATCTAGCAGGGAATAGTATTCTTACGTGATCAGGGGAAGTGTATACTCTCTGGCTTGGCAGCTAGTAATCAAACATGGCTGCATGCAATGACATTATTAAGGATGAAAATCATATACCAGAATATTAATGAAAGTGTTAGTAGCTTAGCAACCTGCTAAGTACAGAACGAATTGCGGGCTAGAGTAAGCTGTTGCCTGCAGTTATGGAAGTGATCATTTAATGAGTTGATTTTATGATTACTCAAAGTTGGCTGAACTTAGAGATGTATCAATGTCTCAAGATTCACAGGCAGGTAATTCCGAAGAGAATAAAACAAAATGAAGCAAATTGGTCCAGTAGAATGGACAGATTGATTTGCCAAAGCTGTTTTTAGTAAACATAATGAAAGCTGGTTTTAATTCAAGAACATTGCTGGTTTTGACTCAAGAACATTGTTGTCAGTTACTGTGTTAAGGGACTGCATAAAATAATTTTTAAATTTCTGCACAGTAATTTTTATTACAGGCTAGTAAAAAGGGAATTTTCACCCACCCTGAACATCTAGGTAAACATAGGAATTACAAATTACAAAGGTTCTTTACAATCCATGATTTTAATACTGAGACTTCTTCCAAGTCGTTATGCAAATATAACCCTGAGGACCAAGCTGAAATTCTGAGAATGCTAAAAAAAAAAATATTTACATCCATAAGTTACCAAAATGAAATATACAATTGAATCTCTATCATTCTCATCATGCTCTTCCCAGTTATTTCAGGGTTTGCTGGAGCCACTTAGGCTCATTTTTGTTTTGGCTGGGGTTGAAGTTTGCATGTCCTTCCTGACACCACATGATTTTGAAAATCTCAGCCCAGAACCGACCAGGATTAGAACCTCAGCCCCTCCGGTATGAAGTCAGCCGCTAAGCTACTGACCTAATCACATCCCCCACAGAGATGAATATCAACTAAAAATTAATGTGGTCTATTTAGAGACACAGCCTAGAAATTTACTTACCCTGGGAGGAAACAAAAAAATGCTACAGTAGTTCTTGTCTATACCAGAGGTAAGGTTTTCAAAGAACGTATGAATTTTCACTCGAGGCCTTGGTTCCATGTACGTAAGTCTTGCAACTTTCAAGATTGCTTTTCCATCTGTAAAGAAAATAACTGCCTTATTGCTATTGCTTATTGCAATATCCAGTTCACTATGGAGACAGAGTGAGAAGGAAACTCCCATTTCTCAATGTTCTGGTAATGAAGACAGCCAATTAAAATAAAAGTATAGTGTGCAGTAAGCGGTAAGTCAATTCAAATGTGTATGCTAGAACAATTTTGGAATATACAGTGTACCGCAAGCCAAACTAAACAGACCGCTATCTGCAGAAGACGTCCAACCACCACCCATGACAAAAATACGGAGTGATAAAAATGCTAGCTAATCGTGCAAGAAGAATTTGTTAACCACAGCACTTAACCCTTTCACTCCAGCATAGCGAGCTTAGTAGCGTGACCCTCTGGATGTGAGCAGGGAGTGGCTCACCAAGCCCGCTGTACGGGATAGGCTACTTTTCTCACACTGCTCTCCCGTCTGCATACAGCTCGTGATGTGAGGAGAGAACAGGAAGAGGTTAAATGTATTTTATTTTTAATGCGCAACTCCACCTGCAACCACCTCCTGAGAAAAGTATGTATTAATCTCCTCGCACAGAAGAGTTATGATACTTGCATTAAAAAAAAACAGTTGAAAGAAATTTAACACGCTAGCATCGTCCACAGAACTTTTCAGTCCGGAATTAGCTGCATCAAAATTATGTTTCTTCGGATTCAGGTTCTCATTTTTCCAATTTAGTTTTCTGCTCAGTGGTTCAGGCACCTGGTCTTCATCCCCACTATCTTCATCTTCAGTTGAATCATCAAAGTAGGCAGACCTTTTAGATGATGAAGCGGTAACTGAAGTAGAAAACGTGCCTGAAGTACAAGGTGTGATTGCAGTCGTTCCACCACCAGAATCAGATGATAAATCACTATCATCATCATCATCTTCTTCAAAGTCACTACCCAATCTGAGGGCAAGAGCTTCTTCCACAGTATATCTTCCCTCAGTCATCAGGTCTTTCACTATTTAAAAGCAATTGAAAGCTAAATCGAGAAGCACAAGCACAACAGCACAGGGGAGCAACTAGATGTGAAGTGAGCAGCATACCGGACACATTGCTATCGTCTTCGAACTGGCTACTCCTGTTATATGGTGATCATAACCGTAACTATAGACTCCCAAGTCTGCCACAAGAGACCTCCAAGGCTGAACTTCCCCAGCAGTCTATTGCAGCGAAACGGAAAACAGGCAATGACACGCAACGTCTACAGCAGTCGACCGGCTATGAGGCACAGCTCCGGTACGACTGCTACAGCAGTCCACTGGATGCGCGGCACAGCTTCCCCCCCGACTGCTAGAGCAGTCGACCAGAGTGAAAGAGTTAAACAAGGAGCTCAGCCACCTCAATATGGCCGTATGTGCTAATGGGTACAGCCATAAAGATATCCAGCAAGCACTCCAACCCAGACGTCCAACAACTAGGGAGAAAGAAGTGGAGCGGCCGGCGGCTGAAGCCTTTCTGCCGTATATTGAGAAGACAACTGATGGAAGGCTACTGAAGTCCCATGGGGTAAAAACTGTATATAGACCAACGAAGAAAATCCAGGAACTACTACTAAGGTCTGCTAAAAAACCAAGCATCATCCTCTCTCCACAGCAGGTGTTTACAAGATTACATTCAACTGCAGCCAGGTGTACATGGAAACGACGAAACGCAGCATCGTCACCCAACTGAAGGAGCACGACAGACACAGCCGCCTGGGACAAGCAGAAAGATCATCAGTCACTGAACACTCGCTGCTAGCAGGCCACAACATACAGTACAGCAACACCAAAGTACCGTATAATCCCGAATACCACCCACACTTATTTTTCTCAAAATTGTTGCTTCTAAAAATTCGGTGCGGGTCTTATTCAAGCCTTTCATTTCACGGCGCGATACTTTACGCGTCTTAGGGAATGTTATGTTTTTTATTAGTGTATTTTAGTTTTAAGGGTTGATTCAACCACGTCTTCCGGGAGTGTTTGTTTGAAAATAACAAGTGGACATGTGTGTACTGTATTGTCCTCTCTTATGTATTTCATGTGATAATGGAGATTTGTTCTATGATATAAATGTGTGTAAAACTTTCCTAAAAGTTTATAGTATATAAGCTCAGTAAAATTATTTCTAAGTAGGTAACAACCCTAAAACCAAACATCGGCACACTCATGGTTGCCGTGACTTGGCAACCAAGCTTCTCAGTGTGCGCTCCCCCAACCCCAAATACACTTTCATTTTTCTTTTACCATAAGCGCTCGGAAGCAGTCACTCTACAGTGTCACGTTCTTAGAGTAAACATGAAACAAAACGTTTGTGGTCTGTTACTGCAAATGAAAAATTGAAAATTATAAAGGAAACTGAAATTATTGGAAATCATGCTGCCAGTAGGAAATACGATATAGATGAATATTGTATTTGAGATTGGAGAAAGAAGAAAGATTTTATTTTAAACAGTAGTGGTGATCGTAGAGCTTTCTGCGGGCAGAGTGCACAGTTTCCTGAAATTGAAAGGATTCTGTACAATTGTACAAATACGTAACAGAAAGGCAGGAATTGGGACACCCTGTGTCTACCGAAATGTGCCAATTGAAAGCATTAGAAATAGCAAAAGAACTTAATACGCCAGAGTTTAAAGCAAGATGAAGGTAGATCAGAGATTGCTATAAGAGGAATGGACTAAGCATTAGAAGGCATACCAAAGCAATGGCAAACTACCTCACTCCTCATCTTGCCTAGTACGCCTCATTTTGGTGCTGCCATTGGTTTTTGGGGTTTCCTTATAACCGCATAACCTTTGGTGGTGCTATTTGAGGATCCAACCAGCCTCTAGGCTGATGACCTAACAGACAGACAGACCATAATTAAACAGCATGTTCCTACAGCCTGTGAAGGGAAACCGTTTTCCTTCCAGCGTCATATAATTCGGTAGCGAAAGAAAAATTCGTATCTACTTTCCCAAACTGGAAATGCAGATACGACACCCGTCTATTTTGAAATGCCATTGGACAGTACTGTGAGTGTTAAGGGATCAAAAACTGTTATCATCAGAATGGGTGGTAATGGAAAACAGAGGTGTACAGTAATGTTACATATACTTGCTGATGGAACTAAACTTCCACCGTATGTTGTCTTGAAGAGAAAGACGCATCCGAAATAAAATCTACTTGCTGGTGTTATTGTCAGAACTCAGGACCCTGGTTGGATGGACAGTCCAATAGTGGAAGATTGGATGGAATGTGTTTGGCAACGTCGCCCTATTGCACTGCTTGGACGGAAAAACTTGCTTATTATGGACAGCTATGGGGGTCACACAACAGAAGCCGTGAAGAAGCAAACCAAGGACTAAAAGACCAATCTAGCAATCATTCAATTTTTTTTTTTTGTTATTTGCTTTATGTCGCACCGACACAGATAGGTCTTATGGCGACGATGAGGCAGGAAGGGGCTAGGAGTGGGAAGGAAGTGGCCGTGGCCTTAATTAAAGTACGGCCCCAGCATTTGCCTGGTGTGAAAATGGGAAACCACGGAAAACCATCTTCAGGGCACTCGACAGTGGGGTTCGAACCCACAATCTCCCGAATACTGGATACTTTCCGCACTTAAGCGACTGCAGCTACTGAGCTCGGTTCCAGGCGGATTGACATTTATGTTACAGCCATTGCATGTCTGTGTAAACCGTCCGTTCAAAGCAGCCTTGAAACACCTGTATACTGAGTGGTTGGTGGCTGACAATCATGCATTGATGCCAACTGGCCACATTAAATGCCCAGAAGTTCAGCTGCTTTGTTCGTGGGTAAAGATGGCGTGGGATCATATCTCTGGTGACTTCGTCCGAAAAAGTTTCCAGAAGTGCAGTATTTCTAATGCTATGGATGGCAGCGAAGATGACGTTGTTTGGTAAAGTGATGGTCAAAGTGATAGTGAAAGCTCTGAAGTTGGTACTTCTGATGATGAATGAAGTGTTGACTATCGTTCTGTGACTGATAACTTTTTCTGTGTGTGTTTTACATAATTTATTGGGTACTACTTCAAGGACCCTTAAAAACTGTCTGAAACTAATTAAGATTCATGAAACTTACATAGTGAAATGATATTCTTGTTCTGTAACAAATACTGTAAATAAATTAGAGTGAAATTTAAAAAAAAAATTTTGTCCTTTAAAATTTAGGGTGCGGGTTATGGGATTATACGGGATTGTCAATTACTGTATCTTATCAAGCTGGCTGCAAAGGGAGGCTACTGAAATCCTGAAGCACACCAACAGCTTCAACCATAAGGAGAAATCTGAATGGGTCAACAAAGTCTGGTTTCCAGTCCTGAAAGCATTAAACCTTAGAGGGTACGATGACCACAGCAGGCCAGAAAAAGCAATGGGTGATCAGTTGCTTGTCTCTGCCAAGGCAGCTCGACCAATGTCGGGCTCCGTAGTGCTTCAGTCATTGGCCGAAGAACAGCCAATCAGCGACTGCCCCTCCCGCATGGCAGACCAATAGGCGAGCAGTGCACCGTAGCCTGTACTATAATTGGCCAAAGAATAGACAATCAGCAACCGCGCTCCACCGTGGCGGACCACAGTCTGCATTATATAATGAGGTGAAATTGCAACACAACCCCATTCCACTGTGAGATTTGCAGCCAGCGAAGTCAGGCAGAAATCTTGAAAATGCCAAACACAGTCTTCGGTGATACGCCAGGACCATTGCTTCTGGACCACAAACTACAAGCCCGGAAAATAGAAACATGATCTATAATGCTGGACGTGAAAGCCTCAACTGCTATGTAAGGCAACATATGAACCAACCATCTCATTCTATCAACAAGAGTACCAGTTGCATGATATTAATGTCACTGGATTAATGGTTGGTACTACAGGGACTATTCCTCTCCTTGTTGTCAAGTTCTGCAAGACCTGTAACCTGGATTAGGAAGAGAAGTTGCAGCGACTGCTTTGAAATATTCCGTCAAAATTCTGAAGAACCCCCATTGTGGGTGGAGGCGGGAGAATATATCTACAGTATGCCCTGCCTGTCATAAGTGGCGAATGAAAGGAGGACCATGGACTCTGAACTTTAAAGTGTGGTTTGGAGACAATGGTTTCCCTAGGTGAGTCTGGCTTTGATGCCACTACCTTGTGTCAGGATCCTTGTTTTCATCTTTCCTGTCCCACCTCCGCTGGTCAACTTTTGTTCTTTTCAGACCCCGATTTTTAGGTTAGCGAAGCCTGGGGAGTCTTTCATTTTCATGCCCATCATGGCCCTTGCCTTTCTTTGTCAATATCTTCCTTTTTTCAAAGTGTAGGACCTCTTTCAATTCTCCATCTGATTAGTGTTAATAGAAGAAGGTTGCCCAGTTGTATTTCCTCATGAAAAATTAATCACCACCACCATTTGAAAAACCATTTCTCGCACAGTTTGTAACAAACTTGTATATGCTGTCATTAAAAAAAAACTGTACTGGTATAAGGCTCTAAGTAATTATTATATAATCACCTTCTGACAATTACTTTTAAATTATCTCTTGCTTTTACTGTATACTTTGTCCTGAGGAGTAATTTTCAATTTATTTGAGAAAGATAAAAAATATGTAATAATAATTATTAACTTCAGTCATGTTCATAAGTCGGTGACAATTTTGAAGGAAATCATAGAACATACTTGTTCATTTTGTTCTGTCATTCGTGTTGCCCTTTCACTTACAATTAAATTGTAATTATTAAAATATATTTCAGACTGCAAAATCTTGGTAGGACTCCAAATACATTGCAGAGCCACTTGGGCATACTCTGGAGTATTTGAGCTTAACAGCCAACAATATTATTTTGTAGGCAATCCAAGGGAAAACAAACCCCTTGATTTAAGTTTCCACAGAAGAAGAATGAGATACATTCTTTGTTTTATTTGGAAAATTTTCTGTTTTGCATTTATGTCACATTTTAGTATAATTTTGCATCTGAGTAAATTTTGCATTTTATTGCATTTTCAAAACATATGAAAAAGCTGTTTCCAGGTTGTGAAAAATGAAAATATAAAGTACCAGTATACAATTTAAGAAACATTGCATAATACTGCTAATGTGGAAAATCACTACCCCTATCTATGATAAATCCACATCTCAAAAGCCAGCAGTCAGTTCACTGATGAAGCCTTTAGGGCCAATCTTCGACACCATAAAGTAGCACTGGTATCATATAACACTTCACGACACCGCAAAGAGTTTTGAATCGGAGGTCACGGTTTCATAAAAGTTGTTTTCATTTCTATATCCAGACTTAGATACTTAAAATGTGACAAGCTTTTGATGCTGTTTCCATCCAGAGTTGGTGATTTTCTGCTCGCTGATTACCATCAATTTTCTTTTTTGAATATTTATTTTAATTCAAAACTCCTTGCTTACTTAGTGCTGCTGAAAAGTAACTGAAGGTCTTGTAAATTGTCAGCAAATATCACAGTGTCATCTGCATAGTGGATAACATCTTCTGCAAAGCGGATGGTTTTCATTTGGTTCTTGTTGATTTTCTTTATTAACATCATCAGGGGAGATTTGACAAATAACTTCAGAGAATACATTAAAGAGGATTGGAGAAAGGATTTAACCTTGTCTAACATCTGTTTCTACTTCAATGTCATAGCACATGTAATGACTGTTTTAATATCCCCTCTTATTAGCATCAATGAAGCAGAAAGATAGGAGAAAAGAACCTTTTGTCTTCAAATGAACTGTTGGTTGGGTTTAACCCCTTGACCCCTGCATATTTCTTGGATTGAAACTGCATTGGGGCTGGGATTATTTTGGAGGAAACAGAGTGTCACTTCATATCATGAGAAATTTCTTACCTATAAGACCATTAAATTCCGTGGTCCAGCATTTGGTCCACCAAGACAAAGAACAGAACGGTTCCGTGGCTCGGGCAAAATGAATTTAATGAACTGGCCTGTGGTCCAGAGCTAGCGAGGCTGCCTCTTACTCGAGGCCCTGGTTACAATTCCCAGCCAGGTCAAGAGATTTTTTCCTAGTTTTGAAGACTGTCAGATAACTCCTCATTTGTTCTCGTGTAGGCTGGGTGGACCTCGAACTATACAGAACTAATTCTAACCTCCCATATGTGAGAGGTGGTCTCCTTCGCTGGTTTTTTTCTTTTTCTTTCTTATAGCTTACGGAACCAGTACTATGTCACTTGTGAATGAATTGTTGGACATAACGTTTTGATGGTATTGTAAAAACAGGAAACTGCCTATGGAATTTTCAAAGGCACCTTTTAACTGGTTTCTTCTTCTTGTGCAAATAACTTTCGAACAAAAATATTTTCTCTGGTGTAATATACTTAACCATTGTGATAATAACCTCACAACGCACCTTATAAGTCCAGTAGTCACCAGCGAACTGCCGCGACAGCTGAAAGACTTCCTATCACACCAAGCTTGACACAAGCCATATGGCGCTCGCTTGGGGATTCCCGCAGCCTGTGAGCAGAAGTGCACAGTCTTAAATTACTGTATGCCCTCTGCCTCTACCGCCTTCGTTCCACCCGTGGGTTCCACGGTATCCCCTGCCTGTCATAAGTGGCGACTAAAAGAGACCGCAGGGGCTCTCAACTTGGGAGCATGGGTTGGTGACCATGGGGCCCTTAGCTGAGTCCTGGCATTGCTTCCACTTACTTGTGTCAGGCTCCTCACTTTCATCTATCCTATTCAACATCCCTTGGTCAACTCTTGTTCTTTTATTCTGACCCCGACGGTATTAGGTTTCCGAGGCGTAGGGAGTCTTTCATTTCCACGCCCTTCGTGGCCCTTGTCTTCCTTTGGCTGATACCTTCATTTTTGAAGTCCCTTCCACTTTTCTCTCTGATTAGTGTTATATAGAAGATGGTTGCCTAGCTGTACTTCCTCTTAAAACAATAATCACCACCACCACACCCTCTATAACCCCATTGCATGTCATGTTTTAGATAGGCATATTTTGCACTGCCACATCAATTACAATACAGTAATGAACAGGAAGGGTAACAGGCCACAATCTTGACATACTTTTGTATGTATGGATATAGGCTCAGAATAGTGGATTTTTGGGGCTATAGCCCAAATTTACTGAGAATATTTTATTTCATTGAGATGAGAAACCATTTGAGGGCAGCCATGGATGTCTTCATCCTTCCTTGATGCTAATCATAATGTTAATGGTAGAGGCCCTTCTGATGACTGAAGGTATCAGCATTTGAAAAGGAAGGGCCATGAAAGACATGAAAATGAAAGACTCCTAGACTTTGCAAACATAATGCCATTCAGAAGAGAACAAGAGCGGTTCTCAATATATGTAGAATATATATATATTGCATGCACCCAGGGGATGAATTGGATAAGAGACAAGGCAAGAAACATCAGTTGTGGCTTCAGACTTTTCTACAGTGGTGACCAGCACTCATAATGGTGTCTGTATCATACTACCTAATCACCTAGTCAGAAAACTGATCCAAGTACATTGAATTAGCAATCATATGATGGCTGTTAGTAGCCTCCGTGGCTCAGACGGCAGCGCATCGGCCTCTCACCGCTGGATACCGTGGTTCAAATCCCGGTAACTTCATGTGAGATTTATGCTGGACAAAGCGGAGGTGGGACAGGTTTTTCTCCGGGTACTCCGGTTTTCCCTGTCAACTTTCATTTCAGCAACACTCTCCATTATCATTTCATAGCATCTATCATTCATTAATAATCACTTTGGGAGTGACCACCCCACCATACTAACAGCCTATATCTGCTTCATTCATTACATCCCTGACCCGGTCAATGACTGGAAAACCGGTTGTAGGTTTTCATGATGGCTATTAAACTTTCGCTAGACAGCAGGGGCAGATGCTTCATTGCCATCAAGCGCATATGCTCCACAAGTCAGACCAGATGTGGTTACCAAGCCTCCTCCACTCCTTTCTGTTCTTCTACTTTTCCTGCTCCATTACTTCCGCCACATAAAATCCAGTTTCTCCAATGTCCTTCCAAATCTGATCCGTCCACCTTCTTCTCGGTCTTCCAACTGGTCTCTTTCCCTTAATGTCTCTTTCCAATTCTCTTCTTGCTACTCATTCCTTTTCCATTCTCTTCACATGTCCAAACCATCTCAGTCTTGCTTTCTGTACGTTCCGTACTAACGGTTCTATATTTAGCTCTTCTCTGATTTTAATATTTTGGATTCTATCTCTTCTTGTCTTTTTAACCGATGTTCTTAAAAATTTCATTTCTACTGCTTGGATATTACTATCTTGTCTCTTATTAGATACCAGCATTTTTAGTCCGTATGTTACAATTGATATGAAATACTCTTTATATAATGTTAATTTCGTTCTCTTGGATACCTTGTCATTCCATAAAAGCTCTCTGACTTGATGATAAAATGTTGTACTTTTACTTAGTCTTATTAATTTCAGGGTTGATTTAATTACTTCCATTAATAATGCTACCCAGATAAGTAAACTGTTCTACATTCTCTAAACGTTCTCCATCTATGTTCACTTGGCTTCTCTTTTTCGCTTTTCCACAGTGCATGACTACAGTTTTATTTTTACTAATTACCATTCCAAACTCCTTCAGATTTTCATTCCAAATGTCCAGTCTCCTTTGTACTTCCTTTCTTCCCTTTCCCCAAATCACCACATCATCTACAAATACCAAAGCATTCACTTCATCATTACTGATACAGTACTCTGTTTCACACATTTTTTAATTTCATCCATCAATATAATAAACAATAATGGTGACAGTGCATTTCCTTGCTTGAGACCTTTTTTTGTATAAAATGTTTCAGAGTCACCACTCCCCACTTGTACACTGCCTTTACTCTCATGATACATTTTTATCTTGTTAATTAATGATTTTGGTACATTCCTTTTCCGTAGGCAATCCCATACATGTTTTCTCTTAAATATATCATAAACTTTTTCCAATTCCAAAAATACAAAGTTGATTTCGTTGTTCCTTTCCAGATGTTTTTCCATTATCGTTCGCACTGTAAATATCAAGTCTATTGTTGTTCCATTTGGTCTAAAGCCATATTGTTCTTCCTCTAAGTGTGTTTCTATCAATCAATCAATACAGATCGGCATTTAGGGCAGTCGCCCAGGTGGCAGATTCCCTATCTGTTGCTTCCCTAGCATTTTCCTAAATGATTTCAAAGAAATTGGAAATTTATTGAACATCTCCCTTGGTAAGTTATTCCAATCCCTAACTCCCCTTCCTATAAATGAATATTTGCGCCAGTTTGTCCTCTTGAATTCCAACTTTATTTTCATATTGTGATCTTTCCTACTTTTATAAACGCCATTCAAACTTATTCGTCTACTAATGTCATTCCACGCCATCTCTCCGCTGACAGCTCGGAACATACCACTTAGTCGAGCAGCTCTTCTTCTTTCTCTCAATTCTTCCCAACCCAAACATTGCAACATTTTTGTAACGCTACTCTTTTGTCGGAAATCACCCAGAACAAATCGAGCTGCATTTCTTTGGAATTTTTCCAGTTCTTGAATCAGGTAATCCTGGTGAGGGTCCCATACACTGGAACCATATTCTAGTTGGGGTCTTACCAGAGACTTATATGCACTCTCCTTTACATCCTTACTACAACCCCTAAACACCCTCAACCATGTGCAGAGATCTGTACCCTTTATTTACAATCCCATTTATGTGATTACCCCAATGAAGATCATTCCTTATATTAACACCTAGATACTTACAATGATCCCCAAAAGGAACTTTCACCCCATCAACACAGTAATTAAAACTGAGAGGACTTTTCCTATTTGTGAAACTCGCAATCTGACTTTTAACCCCATTTATCAACATACCATTGCCTGCTGTCCATCTCACAACATTTTCGAGGTCACGTTGCAGTTGCTTATTTATCACTCTATAGAGAATAACATCATCCACGGGTGAAAAATGGGTTGAATGCCTTTAATGAGGATACATATATCTCAGAAACGAAGGATATTACAGAACTGAAAACTTGTATATGGGATCTCCTTTAAAAATAAAGAAACGCGTTTTTTAGTTTTTGGAAAATCCAACTAATGGCGGTTAAACAGGAGTGACAAATTGGGGTGAATTTTTTGAAAGACTATATCTACAGATTATCTTGGAAACGTAAAATGTTACAGACGTAAGAAGTGGGTGTTGGGAATCTCCTGTAAATGTAAAGAAACAGAGGTGATTTGTTTTTGGAAACTCCATTTAAGGGGAACTCAAAAGGGGTGAAATTTTAAAATGAGAATTTTTACAGTATATCTAAAAAACACTTAACATGTTACAGAAGTGAAAAATGATATTTTTTTATCTCTATTAAACATAAAGAAACGTGTATTTTTAGTTTTCGGAAATACCACTTGGGTGGAGGGGGGTTAAAGTGACTGAAAATGGTGTTGAATTCTTTTAATTAGGCTACTGATATCTCAAAAATGAAGATGTTACAGACGTGAAATTTGATATTTGCAATCTGCTTTAAAAGTAAAGAAACACGTATTCTTGGAAAATCCAATGCAGGGTTGGGGGAGGGGGGGTGAAAGAATTGAAAAATTAATTGACTTAATTGTATGAGAATACATACATCTAATAAAAACTAAAGTTGTTACAGACGTAAAAATTGGTATTTCGATCTCCTTTAAAAACAAAGAAAAACACGTTTTGGGGGGGGAACCATCTTGGAGGGCGGGAGTGTAAAGGAGTTGAATTCCTTTCATGAGGACACAAAAATCAAAAACTGAAGAAGTTATAGTCGTGATAATTGGTATTTAGAGGATCCTTTACTATTAAAGAAACAAGTATTTTTTGCGGGAAAATTCACTTGGGGGGGGGGGGGAGGGGAGTAGTGTGAAATGAAGTGAAGAAAGTAAATTATTTTTATGGGGATACTTATATCTCAAAACTGAAGGTAATAGACATGAACATTGGTGTTTGGAATCTCCCTTAAACATATAGAAATAAGCCTTCTTTTAATTATTTTTTGGGGGGGGGTGGTAAATAAACTTAACGGCGGTAGGGTGTAGAAGGAGGTGAGACCAATTGATTTTACTGTTATTAATGTACTTATAAGGATCCTCCGTTGATCAGGCAGCAGCGCGCCGGCCTCTCACAACTGGGTTCCGTGGTTCATTTCCCGGTCACTCCATGTGACATTCATGCTGGACAAAACGGAGGTGGGACAGATTTTTCTCCGGATACTCCGGTTTTCCCTGTCATCAGCCATTCTAGCAACACATAATGATAATAATAATAATAATAATGTTCCGGACCGTCATCAAATGTGCGGACCGCGCTGGAAACGGCTACTGGACGGGTAATGACCAAGAATGCAGTCCGGCCGCCGGTTCAGTGCTGTCAAGGCACCCAATATAACACCACGCCGGATTCCTGAAGGATTTTATCCATATTAAAAATGATTATAGGAAAAGATGGCAAAGATTTACGTACACAACTGACCGGGAAGAATACCTGAGCCTAGCCCGGGAAGTACGAACTCGATTGCTGGAAAGGAAGATTGAAAAATGGGAGGAAACGTGCCGTAAAATAAGAGAAAACGAGTCAGATCGCGAATTTCGGCGGATTATATATCTAAAACAATAAGCATTCAATTATAAATTTCAGTATAATACCGTAGCGAAGCACGGGTATCTTGCTAGTTTATATATATAAGAAAACATAAAGGTCCGATAATACTGCCTTGAGGAATTCCCCTCTTAATTATTACAGGGGCAGATAAAGCTTCACCTACTCTAATTCTCTGAGATCTATTTTCTAGAAATATAGCAACCCATTCAGTCACTCTTTTGTCTAGTCCAATTGCACTCATTTTTGCCAGTAGTCTCCCATGATCCACCCTATCAAATGCTTTAGACATGTCAATCGCGATACAGTCCATTTGACCTCCAGAATCCAAGATATCTGCTATATCTTGCTGGAATCCTACAAGTTGAGCTTCAGTGGAATAACCTTTCCTAAAACCGAATTGCCTTCTATCGAACCAGTTATTAATTTCACAAACATGTCTAATATAAATCAGAAAGAATGCCTTCCCAAAGCTTACATACAATGCATGTCAAACTTACTGGCCTGTAATTTTCAGCTTTATGTCTATCACCCTTTACTTTATACACAGGGGCTACTATAGCAACTCTCAACTATCCCTCAGTCTTTTGTCTATGACTTTCTCCATTATTTTTAGCCATATGATAATAGGGTTGTACCTCTATAATTTTCATATTTCTTCCTATTTCCTTTTATGAACAATGGTACAATGCTTCCTTGTTGCCAATCTTCAGGTACCCTTTCATCCTTCCATACGGCATTGAGGGCTCGATATAGCCACTGTAGTCCATTGCTTCCTGCTGCCTTAAACATATCAGCATTGAATTTGTCTTTTCCACTTGCTTTACGTTTGGTCACTGCCTTCACTGCCCTTTCAAGTTCCAACCATGTTATCGGGTTCTCTTCTTTTTCTCCATCTATTATTTTCATTTTCTTATCTCCTTCTTCCTCCGAGCAGTCTTCCTCATTATAAAGTTTTTCAAAATATTTTGCCATCACCTTCTGAAAACCCCTTTTGTCATTTACTATGGATCCATCTTCTGTAATGCCTTGATTATTTTTTGATTTATTCTTTTCGATTTTATTACTCTGTATAATAATTTCTGATTTCCTCAACTATCTTGCTCAATTTCGTTTGTAAACTCTCCCCAACATTTCTTCTTTTCTTCCTTGATATTCCTCTTTACTTGTAGTTTCAATCTTTTGTATTCCACATGTAACCTTTCTATCTTATTCTCATCCCTCTGATACGTTTTTTGCTTTTCCTTATCCATTTCTTTCTTCACCTTGTTCCTTTCTTTTATTTCTTTTTCTATTTTGTCTGTCCACCACCGTGTCTCCTTTCCCTTAACCTTTGCTTTTGTTTTCCCGCATACCTCAATTGCTGCTTCCACAATAATATCTGTCTTAAATTGTCCCACTCTTCTTCTCCACTTCATATTTCTGTGTTAGGCAACTTCCTTTTATCCAATCTTGGAATGCCATTCTTTTATCCTCCTCCTCCAATTTCCAAATCCTGATTTTTGGTTTCTTCTAAGAGGAATTTTAGGGATTTTTACTCCTTTTAATAACACAATTAATAATCTATGATCACATACTATACATCTATACTATCAATTATTATTCTCAATGGTGAGACACACAAGAATGTGGATAGTTTTACTTATTTGGGCAGCATAGTTGCCTAAGGGCTATGGAAAAGGAACAAAATCTCAATCAGGAAATTGAGTTTTCCTAAGTTTGTACTATTATATGGGTCAAGGTGTATAAGAGCAAATACAGAATAGACAATATGCGACACTCAGCGAGATATCGAGGGACAGCTATTAGAGCTCTCTCTAGCGGATTGCCATGAGAACTACTGATTCTGTCATAAGAGAATGTGTATTTGTGTGTGAAGTTTTTGGTATTATTTATGCATTTTCAGTGAGTTGACATAATTAAATAGTAGCGTGTGTCATTCCTTGATATCACCTCTCAACATGAGGGGAAAGGTATGTGCTGTGTTTGGTTGCAGTAACTATGAAGTAGAGAAGAATGCACAGTCTTTCTTCTGTTTCCCTCGTGACAAGAAAATGGAAGTAATAATGGCTTTAAATATAATACGCATATTTTGTTGTATAGTGCAGCAATTAACCTTCAATACCGATGTGTTGTTGTAGGTGTGTTCTGTGCGTTTGACTTAATTCAGGAAAATACATATACATATGAGTGTGGCTGGTTGTGTTCCAAGTTACCCCATTTGGAATGCCGTAATGTGTTGTCAGGCACTGAAGAAAATATGGGTGATTTAAGAAATGTTTTATTTTGTTGAAACAATATGATGATGCAAATTTGCTTTACCCTAATGTAATGGCATTATGGCAAGTATTGCTTATAGGGAAAGTTTGAAGGTTTTTGAGGCTAAATTTATAGATTTTCTTGCTGTTAGTAGGCTTCAAGTTAAAAGGAAAATTGTCCAGCTCTTACATGTAAATTCATTGAATCATGTGTGTAAGGAATGTGCCGATATTTTTGTTGACAAGTGTTTTAATATGATGATACAATGCTTTTAAATGAGAAAAAAAAATCTAGCCATGAATGTTCCGGCAGGAATTCTAAAGCTAAAAAGTAATGCATACATGAAAGATCAAGCCCTTTCACAGCAGTCTAATTCACATCTTGATTATATGTCTAATTTCAGTCTTTAAATAATAACCTGTTAAATAATTCTCCATTCATTTATCCAGAATTGCTTTAGCAACTTTGAAGTTAATATCTTAGTAACACTTTCTTTCTAGACGTAATTTATTTATCCATTTCTGTATATACATTTCCATTGATATTTGAATTTAGCGCAAATTTTCAGGTCAGGCCACTAGGAGCGCCACTTGCGACTTGTCTCTCATTTTAACAAGGCTAAATCCGGAAGTGTCGCGTATTGTCTCTACTGTATTTGATAAGAGCAACAAAACTGATCTACTATCAGGAACTCTGGATCATCCAAAACAACATAAAATCTGTATTCTATATAAGACGAGGCATGGGAGGTACCAAAAGTGAATACTTCAAGTTGTGAACTTTCATCACCTAGTTTGTAAATAATTTTTAACATTTGTAATAATGTTTATTTTAACTGCTTATGGTCTGAACAATGGCCTGGACTATTTCCAATTATCAGCTCCAGAAAATGAAACCAAGCTAGTGTAATAGGATGGAAATAAAAAATCATGCAGGAAATGAAACCATCAGAGACAGACTTGAATGGAAACCATCAGGTAAGGAAGAGAATACCTAGATAAACATGGTGAAAACCTGTCCACAAGAGAAGGTAAGACCTAGGTGAAGTAAAGAGGATTGCCATCAGCAAGATTAGATAAAACTGATGTCCTATATTCCATAAGAGACAGGATTTTATAAATCAAGTCAAATTTGGACCCTAAATGAAACAAGCAAAACATATTAATATTGAGATACCTCCCTGCATATTAATTAAAACACAGATGACCTGAACAGTGCAGAATCATGACTTAAAGAAACAAATATATAATGAAAATGACTTAAAAGATAGGAACAAAGTATAATCACTAAATAATTACCTTTGGGCAACCAATCCTTTTGCATTCTCTGTAAAATTTTCTTCAGAACTTCCTGCTTCACAGATCCATAAGCATCCATAATATCAACACGTACAAAATATAGCTGTGGTTGTCCATTTTCTCTCCACCAAGCATGTAATCTATGCCAGTACTGGGAAAGGTCTTTTGCATCCTTAAAATTTCCTTCTTGCATTTTCTTGTCAAATAATGTATGCAATAAATCACTGGCATCTTGTAGTGAACGACTTATATTCTTTTCTCTGTTGGGGGAAGGAGAAGTAATCATGAGAAGTAAGAAACAAATTGAGAACATCAAAATAATGATCACCTATTACACAGCACACTACAGTAAAACGTACACGATATAAGTATTTAACCCGCAACTGGTCGCTATATAAGATTTTCTCTCACATTAATTTTTATTGTGATATTACTTCACATTGATGATAGGGAGGTGACTGTTCCCTGTTCTAGCTGAGTTTATAACTGTCATGAGTAGAGCGATTCACATTTGAAGGGTAAGCACCCCCTCCCCTAGTCAGAACAAAGGTTGCTATGTGTCCGTGCGTGCTGCGTGAGAGTTTCTCCCAACGTGCGACTAATGACATTGGTGTTATGTTGAAGTGGAGCGGGAAAATTACTCCTGTTGTACGAGTTAGTATTTGTATTATGAGCACTTCTTGTTTTTGAAAATGTTACTGTGTTCAGAAACCTTGCTTTGTACATAAATATTACTAGATATAATGCATGTGTGAGATTTTATTTTTTACAACTTCAGGGCGGAAGTTATTTTTATGTAAGTTACATTGTATATGTTACTTTAAGTAGTAATTTGTATCTTTAATAAATAGCTAATCATTTAATTTTTATTTAAAATATATCAGGTAGAACTTGCGTTTCATTTCAGTAGTAAATTTCAGCCTTCAAATTTGTGTAAAATGTCATATTTATTTTAATGCGAGAGAAAGTCTCGCGCGACCACTCACGTTACATTTCGGCTAGCAACCACTCGCGGGTTAAGTATTCAGCCAGTAACAAAAAAATATTCATGTTATAAATTAACTTATAAGTTTAACAAAAGAATTCTCAACGATGAAGGTCTGGAAAAATATATACAATGTTGAAAATTTCCACACAAATCTAATATCATTTTGTTGATTAACTAAGAATGGCTTGGTACATCTATACATGTTTGAGTCAGGTTTAGTTTATTGTATGTTTAACTTGTTTTAGTTTTAGGTTATGTTTATTTTGAACTATGGTACTGTGGGTACTGGTGTATTGGCAAGGGTGTTGGTGAGTTAGTTGGCAAAACATGGCAACGGAATACAGTCCATTTTTCAATTATGGCAGTTTCAATCATGCTAAAGGAACACTTAACAAGTCATGCAGTCTGAAATATTTTATAAATGTGGAAATATAGCATTGTGTTATAAACGTGTGAATTATTAAGCCCAATAATACATAAAATAAGGTTCCCAGTAAATCTGTTTATGAGGGCTAATCTCAAGAATCACTGAATGGATTTTGACAAACAGCATGTATTGAGGAAGGGGTACATGTATGAAACAATGTTAGAGGGTACGAGTAAAATTCAAACAAATTTTTCTTTGACTGCATTCAGCTTGTCCATTTGTGTTTTAAGATAAGAAAATAATAATTTATTTAACGTGCACAATGTGCAAAGAATTCCTATATAAAACATTAATCTTTGTTGCAAAATTTCACCAGTGATTCTGATCGCTGTTTAAAATTTAAAACATGGTACCTAGTACAGTGTGCACCACATCTTAAACATACACAGTTCAAACCTGGTTCATGATAACGCTTTATATTACACAGTTTATAATGGAACCCATGAACGAACAACCTTGTCAGCAGGTGTCGCAGTTCATATCCACCCTGAACCCACTCGCGATTTAGCATGGCATCGGTAGAGTAGAAATCTTCCCAGATGTCAGCCTTCTTCAATCGTAGGTCTCGAAGCAGATGTATATAGGGTGTTGTTGCTGGAAGTAACAACTGTAACCTTAGCTCTTCCACATAAAATCCCTCTCTGGATAGCTCATACACGAGCCGGGAAGGAGAATATTTGGAGAGGCACAGAGCCTGTTTCAAGTAGATTGCCTTCAACTTCCCGATTTTATCTAACTGTTTCATACTCAAATGTTCCCAAATGTTTTCCAAGCCATATGTTGCTATAGGGCTGATTTTTAGATGAAAGAGTTTTATGGCCGTTTCTAAAGACAAGTTTCTCAGATGCTTAATGTCAGATATTGCTTTCATAGATGCATTTAGACGGTCCAGGAGATGGAGGGTGAAAACATTACCTTGGGTTTGAGAAATTACACCCAAGTATTTAAAATGCTTTACGGACTTAAGTTCTTGGTCTTCATAATAGAAGTTCCATGAGGCCCCCTCTTCTAAACGTCATGGAAACTGTTTTTTCTACATTCAGTTTGAGCTCATTTTTATTTATCCAGCCTACTATTTGATTGAATGATTCCTGGAGTTCCTTCTCTGACGTTGATGTTAAGACCATATCATGAGCGTACATTAATAGCTTGACGCTTTCCTGGTTTACTAAATCTACTATGTCTGCTGTCGCAATGATGAATAATAATGGACTTAATGGGTCTCCCTGTAATACCCCGGTTGTTTGTTCCAAAATAATAGATTTGGTAATGCCATCATCTACTTCTATTGAATTGTTGAGCAGTAAGTTCCTAATCAGCGGTATAAGGTAGTTCGTACTACCAATGATACTCTCCAATTTTTCTAACAGTATGGTTCTGCTTATGGTGTCAAAAGCTTTTGAATAATCTATAAAGATGGCATGCAATTTACCCCCTGGTTTCTTTAAGGCTTCTTCTATGTCATTCTGGAGACAGCGGATAGCTAAAGTCGATTTTCCTTTTCTAAATCTGAATTGTGACTCCGGTAGGTTATTTTCCACCAGTTTAATGAGACGTTTACCTACTAATGAAGTTAAAGTCTTTAGTAGAGTACACTCTAGCGCTATTCCTCTATATGAGTTGGGATCTGCGGTATCACCTTTGCCTTTATATAGCATTTTAATAGTAGATTTTCTCCAGTTGTCTGGTATCCTACCTTGCCGCAAGCATTCATTCATTCATTCATCCATTCATTCATTAGGTGAGTGATGGATTCACCCAATTTTGGGAGAGCAGCTTTAAGATGTTCATTAAAAATGTGATCTGGGCCACATGCCTTGTTATCTTTAGATGCTGTAATAGTTGATACAACCTCATTAATTGAAAATTCGTCAATTTCAGGGATTATTTGAAAAACTGGCACGAAATAATTAGTAGGTCATGTGTCTCTCTCTTGAAGCACTGCACTCAAGTGCTTTTCCCAAACTTCCATTGGTAAGTTCCTGGAGAACTTCGGTTGTCTAGGCTTCAGAGCCAGGTAAGGATCTAGACTGGCACGTTCGATAAGTTTCTTTTCTTCTTCCTCTCTATATAGATTTTTGGCTTCTTTTAGTAGTAGTTTGTATGTTCTCCTTTTACTGGCATATATTTCAAGGAATTCTTTTGTTTTCTCTCTGTTTTCGGGCTGTATGTAATGCTTCCAGCACATCTCTACGACATTTATAGCATTCCTTGGTGAACCAGGGCTGAGATTTCCTGACCACAGGTATTGTTGGTAGAGTAGCATTCTGGAGCAGCACTTCTAGATATAATGCAGCCTCATTAAGATTACCCTCTCGTAATAGGTTAAGTATCGTTTGATTATCTTCACCACAGATAAGAGACAGATTACTTTTTCTACTTATTTTTGTACGGTCTCTAACTGTATCAAGCGTTCTAGGCCTATTCTCCAGCTGTAAGGAAGTTGCAACTGGTAGGTGTTTCCGTTGCACCTCGAGAATAACCACCTGCTTGATCGGCACAAACTTAGAGTTTATAAACACCAAATCTATTGTGCTAGCACCATTATGAGACATGTAGGTATTCATGTCAGAGGCATTCACCAACCAAAGACCTTCCTCTTCTAAGAAGTCCAAAACTTCTGTTGATTTTCGATGTTCTGTATCGATGCGACAATTTAGGTCTCCGGCAAGGATAATGGCATCATCCCTAGTAGTCACAGTTAAAGCTTTACTAACTTCCTCAATAATCTCAGTTGATGAGAAATCTGGCTGGAAATATACACAGACACATACACACGGCTTGGTTCGAACTACTAAAACCTTCGTAGATCTGTATTGTACACTAAATGGTGAGAATTGATCAGTGAACAGACATGCAATGCCTCCTTTGGGTCTCCCTACTGGAGGTTTTTCTGCCATGACGAATGTTGAATAATGTCTACTAGTTTGCCACGCATGCATTAAAAATGTTTCCACTAGGATTATTACATCAAATTCCTGTATCATCTCTTCTAGTGTGTTTGTCATGCTCAGCAGTCCTTCAATATTCCATAATAGTAGCTTAATCTTTGATGTAGGCAAAACGTTGTCGTCCTTATCAGGATTTGGTTAAGAGCATTGTACCCGAGCCGTTATAAGAAAATGTATTCAAGTCATCCCATGAGTTTGTACTCTTCATCTGTGTTTACCATTGGCGCTTATGTGTTAATCTGTTCTTACTCCTTGCCTAGTCTCTGTGTTTATATCATTGTTGTCTTTAATCTATGAAGAAAAAACTATGACCCTAGGTGTATGATGTGATGTGATGTTGCAAAATATCCAGCAAATTGAACTTCTGAGTGCAACTAAAGTTTCCGGCGATGTGCAAAGTAAAACTTTACGTAAATCTTCAGTGACGCCTAGGCTATTTATGACATCTGTTGGCAGAGCTGCAGAGGACCAAACCAGCCTTCGGGCTGAATACCCAGCAGCTTCATAGAAAATGGCAGCGTGAATCACAAAGTTGAAAGACAATGGAATTGGACGACCTGCAAATTATTATTTTTTTGCTATTTGCTTTACGTCGCACCGACACAGATAGGTCTTACCGCGACGATGGGACAGGAAAGGCCTAGGAATGGGAAGGAAGTGGCTGTGGCCTTAATTAAGGTACAGCCCCAGCATTTATCTGGTGTGAAAATGGGAAACCATGGAAAACCATCTTCAGGGTTGCCGACAGTGGGATTCGAACCCACTATCTCCCGGATGCGAGCTCACAGCTGTGCGCCCTTAACCGCACGGCCAAACCCGCAAATTTCAAGTGAGTGTCATGTTAAAATCAAATGTTACACAGGATGTAGTGAACAGTACATCAATGAAACCCAAACTGGTCGAAGGTCAAAATAAAATTATTGTGAATTGGATAAGCAACAACACCGACCGACCGATTTCAAAGAAATTGGAATTTATTCAACATCTCCCTTGGAAAGTTATTCCAATCCCTACCTCCCTTTCCTATAGACGAATATTTACCCCAGTTTGTTCTCTTGAATTCCAACTTTACCTTCATATTGTGATCTTTCCTACTTTTAAAGACACCACTCAAATTTATTCGTCTACTAATGTCGTTCCACGCCACCTCTCCACTGACAGCTTGGAACATACCGCTTTTAACACATTAGAAATTTCATTATTGGTCCGCATTAAATTTCTGTATAATCTTAAATATCCAAATTTATTTTTAAAAATTGTTTCACCTATTCAATACATTACATTCACTTCAACATTATGACTTACACATTATAAATCAAATTCCTTATTGGGACATGTTTCGCCCTGTATGACAGGCATCATCAGCCTGTACCTCGTCCTCAAAATCATAAATTATCGGGATCCCGATTGTCTATTACTAGGTTTCCTTGTCATATTAAACATGAGAAATATAAGTTAAAATGTACATCTCTGATTGTCAATCTTAAATGAACTAGTGGAATATTTGTACTATTTGCTTATAAAATCACATTAAAATCGTGTTTGAATCTCTGGCATTGATAGCATCGCATAGGAGACGGGATGTACGGCCTCACATCGCAACGATAGGTTGTTACCTTGACTTTCTCTGGCAACACTGATAATTTGGAGACTATGAACGCACCCGTGGCAACGTCTTCAACGTTGACTTTGCGCGTAATGTGCCGGACGTGTGTCACGCCACGGTGCTTCATGTCTTCCATCAATTCATCGTCAGTGTTCAGTACAAGATTACGGTGGAAAATAACTCCACGAACCAGATTCAAGGTTTTGTGCTCTTCCACATTGACGGGGATGTCGCCAACGTGGTCGCACTTAAGCAACCGATCTGCTTGGAGCACAGTGCTCTTCTTCAGAAGCAAACCACCATTGCACATTTTCTTCAGATCCTCAAGTTCACCGTATACACCTTCGATGTGTCGACTGAAAAGAACCGATTTAACCAGCTTGAAATCGTGCCTATCAGTTCTGGTAGCAACCAGGAACCTAGGGAAGCTGGAACCCAGACTAATACGCTGCTCTTGTTCCCAAGGGGTTGCTCCCCTTAGGGAATCAAAAGTTAAAGACTTGGGTAGAGAACTACCCGAGGCGGCAGGCGGAAGTGGTTTCGACGCCATGCCCGAAATCATCCTCCCCGAATACCACCCTCTCCGATCAGGGATCTCTGTATCCGAACCAAGCAGCCAAGGCAATACCCACCTGGTCATAGCCGGTACTGCCCGGGGTCCGATGTTGGACGAGGCCTAATATGGGAGGACTGAGGCAATGAGCAGTAGGACTCCCTTCCTCCAGTCACCCGCAATAGCATGTACCCCATAATGTGTACAGAGCACTAAATATAGGGAAAAATAAATAAAAACAATTAATAAGAATATGTCCTTCTGGCATTCGGCTGTGCGGGAACCTGTGTTGTCAGGCGGATACTACTGCAAGGGTACAGGATACTCCCACCCGCCGCTTCCTGGGTGGTTACTGACACGGACTTTCAAGCATATTACAAGTGACTATTCTCATTTTGGTTCCGTATTGAAGTTGACGTATGTCTCAAGTATTATTACAATATTATAAGTCCACCTGTTCAATACAATACAATATGATCCACTATTTCATATGGTCAAATGTATTATGTATTATGTATAAAAAACATTTGACCATATGAAATAGTGGATCATATTGTATTGTATTGAACAGGTGGACTTATAATATTGTAATAATACTTGAGACATACTTTCAAGCATAGTCGCACACGTAGGAGGCCCATATCCGAGCAGCACGCACATAAAAATTTTTGAATAAGTCTACAACGAACCCTCAAAAAACAATAAAAAATAAAGAGGGGACCATGGCCACATGACCCTTTTAGTCACCTTCTACGACAGGCAGGGATTATTAGTGAATGTATTCAGCCCCTCCCATCCACAGAAGGTCCACCACATGATATCCAACCGCAATCCATGTCCGTGCCTAGGTCGCCCCTTTTAGTCACCTCTTACAACAGGCAGGGGATACTGCGGGTGTATTCTACAGGTGCGTCCCCCACCAATGGGGTTCTTATACAATTAAAACACCAATTAGGTAGCACATTAATAATAATTCACTGAACTGAGAATCTGGTTGAAATTGTCTGAGTGTTGTCAGTGTAGACATAAAGTTTAACAGAAACAACTTTATGTCATCCTTATTTGTCTTCCAGCCACCTGTACTCCCATCACCCTCCCTTAGTCCATCCTGTTTCCCTGAATACACCCCTCTACAACTCTTCAAAAGAAACCTATACGTACCATTGCAGTTCAAGTGAATCTCATCTGAGTGCAGATTCCTATTTCCTATCCACCCATTAGGACCTATAAATATTACCTCCAATTTCCTTACTTACCCACTCCATAGCCTCATTTACAATCAACTGCCAGTCATTATCCAAATGATAAGACCCTCTGGCTCCCTTAAATTTATCCCAAACTGCACTAACCAGAGCCCACACATCCCTAACTAAGTTGGTACCCATTCCTACTTGCCACATTGTTGATACCAACGTAAAAAACTGCTATTTGCTTTACGTCGCACCGACACAGATATGTCTTTTGGTGACAATGGGACAGGAAAGGCCTAGGAATTGGAAGGAAGCGGCCGTGGCCTTAATTAAGGTACAGCCCCGCCATTGCCTGGTGTAAAAATGGGAAACCACGGAAAACCATCTTCAGGGCTGCCGACAGTGGGGCTCGAACCCACTATCTCCCGAATAGTGGATACTGGCCGCACTTAAGCGACTGCAGCTATCGAGCTCGGTACCTTAAACAAAACAAAAAAACTAACCACCTTCTCCTTACCCTTCTACTTTCCTCAACGTCTGCCTTAAACTAATTCTTGGGTAACACTCTACCCTAGTTCTCTTTCCTCCACACACTTTCCCCACATGCCGAACAAAAAGTCCCCCATGACTAGAGCCTCAACCCCATCCATGAACATTAGCCCACCTGTCTGCCCCTCCCTGTTATCTACTTACTCCACAAGAAGACTAGGCCTAATTACATTCCTAAAACTCTCTTTCCCTCATATTCCCTAATGCTGGCTCACACCTGCAGTCCCTATATGTGCAATCATCAGCCATGTTTTAATCTTCACCAAAAAATGAAATAGGTAATAAGAAAATATCAACCTAAATTCAATTTTTTTGGATTCTCTGAATAAAAATATAAATATCAAAGGAAAGAAATATGCAGAAAGAAACATGTGATTCTTCAGGTGCAGCTCTGTTCTCCCTCATACATGGAGAGCAATCTCTGTGGATGCATGTTTCAGGCTAGAATAGGCTTGCTTGGTTAGTCATTGGAAGTACAAGCACAAAAAAGCATTGAGGGCAAAAGGGTTGTAGACAGGATAAATTGTATACTCAGAAAGACGTAACAGCCAATGATATCTTTCTGTTCAGAAACACGAATAACAAGCAAGTACAGAGAGACTCAACATTGAAAACAAAGAACTGACATTCATCAGACACAATAAATCACTGGGATACACCTGTAGCCCAAGGTGAAATGTAGTATTAAAACAGTACTAAGGCATACTAAGAATGAAATATATATGTAATAATGGATAAAATGGAAACTGAATTACCTTGGTCTGAGCAGAGGTCTGGCACCATTCTCCTTGGGAAGAAACCTTAATGAGCTAAGAGCTGGCATAGAAGTCTTACTCTCTATAATAGCAGTATTTGAGGGTGTAATCTCTTTCACTTTCTCAGCTTGCTTCATATCATTGTAGGCTCTGTATGTGATACTTTGCCATACTCTCTTCCAGTAAAACAGTAGCTCATATTTTCCTGAAGCTGTCTCAGTTACATAAAAATGTACTCCAATGATTACTAAGACATACTGTTCCACAAGCCATAGTAAGACCTAAAAATAAAACCATAAGTAACATAAATTCTTACACAGAGTCTTCATTATAGACCGTTATGCCATTAGCATTCAGTCTAGATGCACCTCTGAACAACCAGTGAACCTCCAAAATGGTGTATTTGCAAATAGCTCTGTAGCCTATTTGCTTTAACTCCTCTTAACTTGAAATCATTCGTAACTGAATATAACTACACTCACCAGCACAGAAAATAAAACACTCAATTCCTCAAAAACACAGATTTCAATCACTTTTATGACATTAATCTACTATTTTATGATAAAATATTGTGGTATGCATTCCTTTCGCTGTTAAGAACAATTTCTTCTAAACAACTGGACTGAATTAATCCAGAAATACAGAAGTAACACGTATGGATTTTAATTCAAGCAAATTTTATGGAAGCTCATGAAGTTACTTCACCTTTGTTTTCACTTCACACTTCACGGACTTCTTTTCTCATCCTCCGAGGCATGTATTACCTCCTCTTGCATCAATCACAGCATCCTACTTCTCAGGCATGCTCCTGATTAACCCTAAATGGACCAAGGGGGGTTAAAAAATGTCCACCTATTCCTAATATTCTTGGAGTTTTCATAATATTGTAAACTAGAGATATGCAATCTCTATTTTATGTGTTTACAAGGGTGTATTTAGGTATTTGGTTAGAAAGATATCTTGATGTGCAATGGAAAGACAAATATTCCTCTCAGAATCATAATAGACATCAAATAGCCACACTCTTGGTCCACCAGTAACCCACAATTTTATAATGGTACTCAAATATTTCAGCCACTGGTTGTGGCATCATACACAACCATTAACGGCTCAAGGGAGATAGGGTCATCTTCCCTATCCTTCACTTGAGTAATTCTTGTCTGGCGCATCCACGTTGCAGGGGTGGGTATCCTCCACATCAGTAGGCCGGTGTGAAGTAGAGCTAAGTTCAGACAGGGACCCAGTCTCACGGGGTATAGCGTGGAACCCATGCCCAGGGTTACGGGTGAAGACCTTAACAGCATTTTAGGCACAGAAGGAAACCTTTGGAATGGTGAAGATGGTGGATGAGGCAACCCACCCTTTCTGGGGAAAATTAGAAGAGGAAACTACTGCCTTGTGGAGAAGAGGGATCTTCAAAGGCTAAGGGAGTGAACCCCAAAAGAAAATCCTCAGATGCGTTAGGCTTAGCATTTCAGCAGATGAGTAAATTTGTACTTGCTTTCAACTACAATACAAGCCTCGGATGGAAATTTAAAAATGGAAGTGGAATTGACAAGTCTTTGACTAAAGTTGCACAGCATGATGGTAATGCTGATGTTTGTGCAAATGTTAGATCAGAGAACAAAACCCGATTTGGAACAATAAATATTTTAACAATGAATGGGAAGGAAAACAAATTGATTGATCTAATGGAGAGACGAAAACTCGACATCCTAGGATTAAGTGAAGTGAAATGGAAAGGAATGAAGAAACTAAAAAAGGGGTACACCTTGTACTCGATGGGTAACAGTAAAGAGAAAAGAAATGGAGTGGGATTGGTAGTGAATCAGAATGTCGAACCAATAGCTGAAGTTGAGCATTAAAAGTAATAAACTTCATTGTTAGGTTCCGTATTGAGTTGAGACTATGCTTAAAGTAAATACAAAATTTAAATATTCCACCTTCTCAATACTAAAAAATCATTTGATGTTTTTGTATAAACACCAAATGATTTTTTAGTATTGAGAAGGTGGAATATTAAAATTTTGTATTTACTTTAAGCGAAGTTGAGCATGTAAATGAAAGAATTATAACAATGCACATAAATGTAAACAAGGAAATACTGAAGATAATAACAGGTGTATGCTCCACAGACAGGATGTAGCGTGGAAGAAAAAAAAGAGTTCCTCAACGAACTGGAAACACATACTGTTGGAGATGAGATCATGATAATGGGAGATCTGAATGCTCATGTAAGAACTGATAGAATGGGATATGAGAATGTTCTGGGCCCACATGGGTATGGCAATAGAAATGAAGATGGAGAGAAACTGTTGGACTTTTGTATCAGAAATAACCTGATAATAAAGAACACCTGGTTTAGGAAGAGGAACGGCCATAAGATCAGCCGATATACTTGGGATGGACAATATGGAACACTCATCGATTTCATAATAACAGACCGAGAATGGGGAAGATACGTCATGAATACAAAGATAATCCCCAATGAAAGTATGGAAGGTGATCAAATATTATTGATTGTGGAATTAAAACAAGTAAAAATCCCTAAAATTGTACTGAAGAAGAAACCAAAGATCAAAATTTGGGAATTGGAGGAGGAGGATAAAAGAATGGCATTCCAAGATTGTATAAAAAGGAAGTTGCCTAACACAGAAATACAAAGTGGAGAAGAAGAGTGGGACAATTTAAGACAGACATTTGTGGAAGTAGCAATTGAGGTAAGCGGGAAAACAAAAGCAAAGGTTAAGGGGAAGGAGACACAGTGGTGGACAGACAAAATGAGAAAAAGAAATAAAAGAAAGGAACAAGGTGAAGAAAGAAATGGATATGGAAAAGCAAGAAACATATCAGAGAGATGAGAATAAGATAGAAAGGTTACATGTGGAATACAAAAGATTGAAACTACAAATAAAGAGGAATATCAAGGAAGAAAAGGAGAAATGTCGGGGGGAGTCTACCAACAAAATTGAGCAAGCTAGTCAAGGAAATCAGAAACTATTATACAGACTAATAAAATCAAAAAGAATAAATCAAGAAAAAAATCAAGGCATTAGAGAGGGAAGAGGGATCCATAGTACATGACAAAAAGGGTCTTCGGAAGGTGATAGAAAAGTATTTTGAAAAACTTTATAATGAGGCTGAGATAAGAAAATGGAAATAATAGATGGAGAAAAAAAGAGAACCTGATAACATAGTTGGAACTTGAAAGGGCAGTGAAAGCAATGACCAAACATATAGTAAGTGGAAAAGACAAATTAAATGCTGATATGATTAAGGCAGTAGGAAGAATTGGACTACAGTGGCTATACAGAGCCCTCAATGCCATATGGAAGGATGAAAGGATACCTGAAGATTGGCAAAAAGGAAGCATTGTACCACTGTTCAAAAAAGGAAATATGAAGAAATGTGAAAATTATAGAGGTAGGCCTACAAACCTATTATCACATGGGCTAAAAATAATGGAGAAAGTCATAGACAAAAGACTGAGGGATATAATAGAAACACAGAGGAAGAACAATATGGCTTTCGACCAAACTGATCAACAATATGTATGTATGTTCAGTCTTCAGCCCTAAGGCTGGTTGGATCCTCAACAGCTCTGCCTTCAGCTGTCACAGATGGCCTAGGCATCACTGAAGAGGCGTACTAGGGAAATGAGGAGTGAGGTAGTTTCCCGTTGCTTTCCTCACTGAGCCAGAAGTTGCTTATTATAATAGCATTGCTCATACCTCAGTCACTTTCATATTGTCAAAGCCAAGGATAAGACAGAGACAGATCAATGAAAGTAACAAAATTGCTCTAGCCCATACCAGAAGACATAGTGCTTTGTAAACACTAGGTCCTGCCAGCAAGGCACTGATCATCAATAGACTTTTTATTTACAGTGCGAATGATAATGGTAAAACATCTAGAAAGGAACAAGGAAATCATCTTTGTTTTTTTGGATTTGGAAAAAGCTTATGATACAGTTAAGAGAAAACATGTATGGGAATACCTACTGAAAAGAAATGTACCAAAATCATTAATTAACAAGATTAAAATGTTGTATCATGAGAGTAAAAGCAGTGTACAAGTGGGGAGTGGTGACTCTTAAAACACTTTATACAAAAAAAAAAACAACAACTCTCAAGCAAGGAAGTGCACTATCACCATTATTGTTTATTATATTGATGGATGAAATCATAAAACGTGTAAAACAGAGTATCAGTAGTGATGAAGTGAATGCTTTGGTATTTGCAGATGATGTGGTGATTTGGGAAAAGGGAGAAAAGAAAGTACAAAGGAGTAATTCTCAGTTCAATATGGAGAAAAAATGAAATTTCTTACGTTAACAGACTGGACATTTGGAATGAAAATCTGAAGGAGTTTGGAATGGTAAAAAACTGTAGTCATGCACTATGGAAAAGAGAAAAAGAGAAGCCAATTGAACATAGATGGAGAACGATTAGAGAATGTAGAACAGTTTACATTTCTGGGTAGCATTATTAATGGAAGTAATGAAATTAACCCTGAAATGAACCCACTGTAACTTTGACAGAAATATTTGAAAAATTATTGTAGACAGCCTCGTATTTTTCAGTAGGCCTAATTAAGGACACTTTTTTTTTCTCCGTCCCGTGGAGTAGGGAAAATAATAGTAAATCCACCAGCTGTAATAATCACATAACCACATTTCAGTAGAATTGTAGTGAAGATAATGTATAATATATTAGATAGTATCTTGCCAGTTATATTCGTGTTTTTCTTCGTGTACGGCAATCCTTTTGATACTTAAGCATTTAACCAAACGCAGTATAGTGTAGTGTAGATACATTGAAGTATAGATACGGTACGGTACATTTAGATAGTGCCGTATCTTGCCTGCTATATTCGTGTGTTATCTTTTGTGTGTATCTATTAGACCCTAATACTAATAATAATTTGTCTAAGCATTTAGCTTCGTTGGTAATCTTTGAGTACAGTAGTTCTTGCAAATTTCATTTCTGTTGTGCTTAGTAGTGACATACGGTACGGTACCGGTATCGTAATTAGGATATGTCTGTAGGTAGTTTAAAAATTACTGTAGTGTACTGTACAGTAGTATACGAGTAATATCCTATTAGAATTTAGTGTGCTTATTTTATTATTGTAAAATATTTGTGTAGTACTGGTGTAGTAGAGGTATCCGTAGAAACTCTTACTAAAATATTGTTGAAATTAGGATAGGCTTAATTGCAGTTTGGAATTGTGTAGTTCTTGTGTATTACTTTCGATATTCAGTAATTAACAGCAGTTTTGATCCTGTTAGGGGTTGTAGGATAAAATATAAAAAAATAGAGCACGACTAAGTAGTATTGTAGTGTAGTCGTATATTAATTACCTTATTGTTGTGTACTATCCCAGACAATATATCCCTCCGTTCATTTATTTATTTTTTTTTTTTGCAAATAAGTTACTTTATTTTTTTAATTTATAATTTTTCCCCCGTAAAGAATGGCTAAGGAGCGCGAGTGTACTTATTGTGGGTGTGGTGAGGCATTGAGGGGTATGAGGGAGGAGTTGGAAAGTTTGAGGGAGATAATTAGGATTCTCACAGAAGACAGGAAGGAAGATAGGACTCCCTCAAACAATGTACAGGTTACAGTAGGTGTACAAGAGGGAGGGGAAGGAAAGGGAGGAGTTGTAGAAGACAGGTGGTCTAATGTTCTAAGGGGAAGGAGATTGCAGGCCAAGGGCTCTATTCAGGATCAGAATTCAGGACAGGTGTCTGTGCGAAATCGGTACGAGTCACTCCAGGTAGAACAACAGAGGGAAGATGAGGGACAGGGAACTGTTGCTGAGATGCATGGAAGTAGGAGGAAGGGAAAAGGTAGGAAAGGGAAATGTAGAGTACACGATAGGACAAGACAGGTGGAACAGGGTCATGGGAAGGAGAAAAGGGACGAGGAAGTAGCTTCTGCAGCTATCAGGAAAGATAGGGCTGACCAGGAGGGGAGGGGATCAAATGAGGTGGGTAGGGTTGAGGCTCTGGTCACGGGGGATTCCATCGTTAGACACGTGGGGAAAGTGTGTGGAGGAAAGGGAACCAGGGTAGAATGTTATCCAGGAATTAGGTTGAGGCAGATGTTGAGGAAAGTAGAAGAGAGGGAGGAGGGGAAGGAGAAGGTGGTAGTGTTTCACGTTGGTACCAACAACGTAAGGCAAGCTGATATAAGTACCAACATAGTTGGAGATGTGTGGGATCTGGTAAATGCAGCACGGGTGAAGTTTAAGAAAGTGGAGATTGTTATTAGTGGAATACTGTGTAGGAGGGATACTGACTGGAGGGTGATTGGGGATTTAAATGAGACTATGGAGTGGGTATGTGGGAAACTGGGAGTGAAATTTCTAGATCCTAATGGGTGGGTAGGAGATAGGGATCTGCGCTCGGATGGCCTTCATTTAAACCGCAGTGGTACGTATAAGTTAGGAAATTTGTTTGGAAGGGTAATAGGGAGGTACATTCAGGGAAACGGGATGGCCTAGGGAGCGGTGATAAGGGAACAGGGAACTGGAAATCAAGTAGGGATGACATAAAATTGTTAGTGCTGAACTGTAAAAGTATTGTAAAGAAAGGAATAGAATTGAGTAATTTAATAGATATATATTTACCAGATATTGTAATAGGAGTTGAATCATGGCTGAGAAATGATATAATGGATGCAGAAATTTTCTCACGGCACTGGAGTGTGTATCGTAGAGATAGGATAGGAAAGGTGGGAGGGGGAGTTTTCATTCTGGTGAAAGAAGAATTTGTAAGCTACGAAAAAGTTAAAGATGAGACACATGAAATTCTAGGTGTAAGGCTCATTTCTAAAGATAATAGGCAACTTGATATATTTGGAGTGTACAGATCGGGAACGGGTAGCACTGATGCGGATTCGGAATTATTTGATAGGATAGTCAGCTATGTGGGAAACGACATCGAAAGAAATGTGATTGTAGCGGGAGATCTGAATTTGCCAGATGTAAATTGGGAAGGAAATGCGAACGACAGGAAGCATGACCAACAAATGGCAAATAAGTTAATATGGGTAGGACAGCTGATTCAGAAAGTGATGGAACCAACCAGAGGGAAAAATATCCTGGATGTGGTGCTGATAAAACCAGATGAGCTCTATACGGAAACTGAAGCAATAGATTGTATTAGTGATCATAAAGCTGTTTTTGTGGTAGTTAAAAATAAATGCGATAGAAAGGAAGGTCTTAAAAGTAGGAATGTTAGGCAGTACCATATGGCTGATAAAGCAGGTATGAGGCAGTTTCCAAAAAGTAACTATGATCGGTGGAAAACGGTAAATAAAAATGTAAACAGACTCTGGGATGGGTTTAAAGAAATTGTTGAGGAATGCGAAAACAGGTTTGTACCTTTAAGGGTGGTAAGGAATGGTAAAGACCCACCTTATTATAATAGAGAAATAAAGAGACTAAGAAGGAGGTGCAGACTGGAAAGAAATAGAGTTAGAAATGGCTGTGGAAGTAAGGAGAAATTGAAGGAACTTACTAGAAAATTGAATCTAGCAAAGAAGGCAGCTAAGGATAACATGATGGCAAGCATAATTGGCAGTCATACAAATTTTAGTGAAAAATGGAAGGGTATGTATAGGTATTTTAAGGCAGAAACAGGTTCCAAGAAGGACATTCCAGGAATAATTAATGAACAAGGGGAGTGTGTATGTGAGGATCTTCAAAAGGCAGAAGTATTCAGTCAGCAGTATGTAAAGATTGTTGGTTACAAGAATAATGTCGAGATAGAGGAAGAGACTAAGGCCAAAGAAGTAATAAAATTTACATATGATAACAATGACATTTACAATAAGATACAAAAGTTGAAAACTAGAAAAGCAGCTGGAATTGATCAGATTTCTGGGGATATACTAAAGACAATGGGTTGGAATGTAGTACCATATCTGAAGTACTTATTTGATTATTGTTTGGTCAAAGGAGCTATACCAGATGAATGGAGAGTTGCTATAGTAGCCCCTGTGTATAAAAGAAAGGGTGATAGACATAAAGCTGAAAATTACAGGCCAGTAAGTTTGACATGCATTGTATGTAAGCTTTGGGAAGGCATTCTTTCTGATTATATTAGACATGTTTGTGAAATTAATAACTGGTTCTATAGAAGGCAATTCGGTTTTAGGAAAGGTTATTCCACTGAAGCTCAACTTGTAGGATTCCAGCAAGATATAGCAGATATCTTGGATTCTGGAGGTCAAATGGACTGTATCGCGATTGACATGTCTAAAGCATTTGATAGGGTGGATCATGGGAGACTACTGGCAAAAATGAGTGCAATTGGACTAGACAAAAGAGTGACTGAATGGGTTGCTATATTTCTAGAAAATAGATCTCAGAGAGTTAGAGTAGGTGAAGCTTTGTCTGACCCTGTAATAGTTGAGAGGGGAGTTCCTCAGGGCAGTGTTATCGGACCTTTATGTTTTCTTATATATATAAATGATATGAGTAAAGGAGTGGAATCGGAGGTAAGACTTTTTGCGGATGATGTTATTCTCTATAGAGTGATAAATAAGCAACTGCAACGTGACCTCGAAAATGTTGTGAGATGGACAGCAGGCAATGGTATGTTGATAAACGGGGCTAAAAGTCAGGTTGTGAGTTTCACAAATAGGAAAAGTCCTCTCAGTTTTAATTACTGCGTTGATGGGGTGAAAGTTCCTTTTGGGGATCATTGTAAGTATCTAGGTGTTAATATAAGGAAAGATCTTCACTGGGGTAATCACATAAATGGGATTGTAAATAAAGGGTACCGATCTCTACACATGGTTATGAGGGTGTTTAGGGGTTGTAGTAAGGATGTAAAGGAGAGTGCATATAAGTCTCTGGTAAGACCCCAACTAGAGTATGGTTCCAGTGTATGGGACCCTCACCAGGATTACCTGATTCAAGAACTGGAAAAAATCCAAAGAAATGCAGCTCGATTTGTTCTGGGTGATTTCCGACAAAAGAGTAGCGTTACAAAAATGTTGCAATGTTTGGGTTGGGAAGAATTGAGAGAAAGAAGAAGAGCTGCTCGACTAAGTGGTATGTAACAGTTCAACAATAATAAAGGTGTTTCAATTTATTCCACCTATTCAATACTTATATTTTCACTTATAGTTCTTACATAATTAAATTCGTAGTTACATGGGACATGTTTCGCCCTCAATTAAGGGCATCTTCAGCCTAAATACAATAATCAAAAATACAACTAAATTAAAAGTGGAAGTTAAATACAATCATCAAAAATACAACTAAAATACAAAGTGGAAGTTAAAAGTTTGGTCTGTTATTAAAATTCGGAACAATAAAAATGTGAAAAATGATAAAATAAAAAGATGCTAATGGAAAACTGTCTTATGATTAAACTATAATCTTGTCGGAGACTAAAACTTCTATTAAAATTCTAATTAAAACAGTTCATATAAAATATTGGAAAATCAAAGTGGTAGTAATAAAAAGCCAACGACATGAGGGCGTGTACACAAGCATAAACTTGATTGTCATGAATACAATCTTATCAAGGCTGCTGATGAAAATCGTAGCAAGTAAGGCAGAAGCGTCTATTGAAAAATTGTAAGAGGCCGTTAGCATACAAAAAGGAAGAATGCTGAACGAATTAGAATGTTTATACATCTATTTAAATCAGACGTACAATAAGCAAAAGAATCTCAATGAAACCACGGACAATAAAAGTATGCTACATGAATTAATGCCGGAATTATTAAAGTCAGTTAGTTCGAATAAATTTAGGATACCTAATATATTTAATTCTTCAAACCCTAATACTCCTCCCATACCTACAGATATTAGGCTTACTTCCAGCAATGCAGTTGACTCCGCCCCTTTGTCAGCCTCGTCACATTTGACTCCACCCATCCTCTCCTCCCTTCCGCACTCCCCTATTCCTTCCCCTCCGAGTTCACTACCGCCTCTGCAGCACAGTTATAACACCAGACTCAGAGCCAACAGACGGGCAGCAACCAACTCAACAGTAGTTAACAAATAACAACTTCCACTTACATGTAAGTCCTCATCTGTTTCAAAATTATGTAAGACTGAATTCTCTCCTTACGTTCAATTTCTTATTTCTTCTTTTCCTTCTCTTACAGAAAACTTATTTCTGCATCTGTTGACATTTTCTGGCAAGGATTCAGCCATTTTATTACCTACCGGTGCTAACGGCCTCTTACAATTTTTCAATAGACGCTTCTGCCTTACTTGCTACGAATTTCATCAGCAGCCTTGATAAGATTGTATTCATGACAATCAAGTTTATGCTTGTGTACACGCCCTCATGTCGTTGGCTTTTTATTACTACCACTTTGATTTTCCAATATTTTATATGAACTGTTTTAATTAGAATTTTAATAGAAGTTTTAGTCTCCGACAAGATTATAGTTTAATCATAAGACAGTTTTCCATTAGCATCTTTTTATTTTATCATTTTTCACATTTTTATTGTTCCGAATTTTAATAACAGACTAAACTTTTAACTTCCACTTTTTATTTTAGTTGTATTTTTGATGATTGTATTTAACTTCCACTTTTAATTTAGTTGTATTTTTGATTATTGTATTTAGGCTGAAGATGCCCTTAATTGAGGACGAAACATGTCCCATGTAACTACGAATTTAATTATGTAACAACTATAAGTGAAAATATAAGTATTGAATAGGTGGAATAAATTGAAACACCTTTATTATTGTTGAACTGTTAAAAATTTTTCAATACGGACCTAAAATGAGGTTTATGACATGTAATAAGTGGTATGTTCCGAGCTGTCAGCGGAGAGATGGCGTGGAATGACATTAGTAGACGAATAGGTTTGAATGGCGTTTATAAAAGTAGGAAAGATCACGATATGAAGATAAAGTTGGAATTCAAGAGGACAAACTGGGGCAAATATTCATTTATAGGAAGGGGAGTTAGGGATTGGAATAACTTACCAAGGGAGATGTTCAATAAATTTCCAATTTCTTTGAAATCATTTCGGAAAAGGCTAGGAAAGCAACAGATAGGGAATCTGCCACATGGGCGACTGCCCTAAATGCAGATCAGTATTGATTGATTGATTGATTGATTGATTGAACTCGAGCGGCGGGGAAAAGACCACATCCTGGCTCTTTTACTCTGCCACTGGTCGTGCAGCTGGCAGACTGATTCCCAAGCAAATCTGCTGTTACAGCAGTCGCGCAGTCGCTAGAAGTCTTGTCTGGTGTGAAAACTGTTAGACTGTGGTGCTTTAGACTACGCGTAACGCATGTTGTAGTCTTTTGGACCACGCTTGATTGCTTGTGTGCTATAATGTGTTATCAAGATGAATTCAACTGAACAAGAAAACATTCTCAGGTTGCTTGAAAGTGTTGAAAAAGAGGAGTTACGTAATGATCAATTAGAAAGAGAACAAGGTGCAGTGAAAAGAAATATGTTCGGTGGTGAGGAAAATTAAAATGACGAAGACTTTTATTCGAAGGAAGAGGCAGACGATGTAGAAGATGCTGTCGAGAATAGTGACCAAAACACAGACACCGAGGAATCTGCTGACTCTGAAGATGATGGATTGAATGTGAATCACTTTAGTATTTCTCAGTATACCGGAAGAGATATGACTACAGTATTTGGCATGCACTGCAGATTCAGCAATTGCCGCTGGCGTACCAGACAGCATAATATTGTTACCCACCTGCCTGGACCTACAAACCGGGCTAGAAATGTCATCTCACCTGTGGAATCCTGGATGCTCTTTTTTCCGGATAGTTTACTGGACCAGATTGTTATATACACCAATATTTGGAACGCACCGGCAATGGAAAAGTATGAAAGGACAGGGACGCTGTCGATACTACCAGAGCCGAGATCAAAGTGGTCATCGGACTGTTGTACCAACTGGAGTACTAAAATCTTCCCACACTAATTTGAGAGATTTATGGGCAAGTGACGGAACTGGCATAGAACAATTCTGTACTACTATGAGTCGGAAAAGATTCCAATTCCTTCTGCAAGCTATTCAGTTTGACGACATCCATACCAGGAAGGAAAGGAGGAAAGATGATAAACTTGCTCTGGTACGAGAAATATTTGAAGGGTTTTTTTTGACAGCTGCAAAAGCAATTATTCACCTGGAGAATACGTCACCATAGATGAGATGCTTGAGGGGTTCCGGGGAAGGTGTCAATTTTGACAATATATTGCTAACAAGCCTGCAAAGTACGGCATCAAGGTCTACGCCTTTGCAGATGCAAGAACATATGACACTTGCAACATGGAAATATATGCAGACAAGCAGCCTGATGGATGGTTTTCATTGAACAACAGTGTTCAGAGTGTCGTTGAGAGGCTGGTGGAACCAATTTCACAAAGCGGGAGAAAAGTTACCACAGACGACTCGTACACATCCATTCCTCTTGCTCAGAGCCTGCTGACCAATCACCGACTTACATTGGTCGGTACTGTCAGGAAAAATAAACGGGAAATTCCACCTATCTTCGGTGAAACAAAGAACATACCAGAAAAAAGCAGTAGGTTTAGTTTTGGCAAAGAAGGAGTTTTATTATCATACGTCCCCAAAAAGAACAAGGTTGTGTTATTGTACTCGTCGATGCATGGAGATGACGCAATTGATCCTTCTTCAGGAGATGCCAATAAATCTGACATGTTGACATTTTATTACCTTACGAAAGGTAGAGTAGACGTCGTTGATGAGTTAAAGGGCAATTACTCTGTTTCAAGAGTCAGCAACCATTGGTCATTAACTCTTTTCTACTCCCTTCTAAATATTGGTGGCATAAAAATTTACGCCATTCTCCGAAGTAAAGTTGATAGTATGAGCCGAAGGCAGTTTCTGAAGACTCTTTCTGCAGGATTGTGCAGAGACTACATCGAGCATCGCGCATCAATGGCATGCATTCCCCAGGGCATCAAAATGAAAATCCAGGAATTTCTAGGGATCAGCAATGAACCGAGAATGACTGAAAGAGAACCGCAGTATCGAGGAATGTGTGCTTACTGTGGAAGGAAAAAGAACAGGAAGACCAAAACAACGTATGTGCATTGTTCAAATTACATTCACAGGGAGCACACAGTATTTTCTTGTCTGGTCTGTGCTAATGGAAAACCCGAAGAAGAGGACTAAGAGGAGTTTTCGGTTATTCCTGTGTTAATATTACCTTGACGAGACGTTACGTTGTACTATGTAAAGATATTTCCTTATCTGGTCTGGAAAATTATAATTTTATAATAATTTATTTAACGCGCACAATGTGCAAAGAATTCCTATATAGAACATTAGTCTTCGTTGCAAAATTTCACCAGTGATTCTGATCGCTGTTTACAATTTAAAACATGGTACCTAGTACATACACAGTTCAAACCTGGTTCATGATAACGCTTTATATTACACAGTTTATAATGGAACCCATGAACGGTCGCATCCACCTTGAACCCACTCGCGATTTAGCATGGCATCGGTAGAGTAGAAATCTTCCCAGATGTCAGCCTTCTTCGATCGTAGGTCTCGAAGCAGATGTATATATGGTGTTGTTGCTGGAAGTAACAACTGTAACCTTAGCTCTTCCACATAAAATCCCTCTCTGGATAGCTCATACACGAGCCGGGAAGGAGAATATTTGGAGAGGCACAGAGCCCGTTTCAAGTAGACTGCCTTCAACTTCTCGATTTTATCTAACTGTTTCATACTCAAATGTTCCCAAATGTTTTCCAAGCCATATGTTGCTATAGGACTGATTTTTAGATGAAAGAGTTTTATGGCCGTTTCTAAAGACAAGTTACTCAGGTGCTTAATGTCAGATATTGCTTTCATAGATGCATTTAGACGGTCCAGGAGATGGAGGGTGAAAACATTACCTTGGGTTTGAAAAATTACGCCCAAGTATTTAAAATGCTTTACGGACTTAAGTTCTTGGTCTTCACAATAGAAGATTCCATGAGGTCCCCCTCTTCTAAACGTCATGGACACTGTTTTTTCTACATTCAGTTTGAGCTCATTTTTCTTTATCCAGCCTATTATTTGGTTGAATGATTCCTGGAGCTCCTTCTCTGACATTGATGTTAAGACCATATCGTCAGCGTACATTAATAGTTTGACGCTTTCCTGGTTTACCAAATCTACTATGTCTGCTGTCGCAATGATGAATAATAATGGACTTAACGGGTCTCCCTGTAATACTCCGGTTGTTTGTTCCAAAATAATAGATTTGGTAATGCCATCATCTACTTCTATTGAATTGTTGAGCAGTAAGTTCCTAATCAGCAGTATAAGGTAGTTCGTACTACCAATGAAACTCTCCAATTTTTCTAACAGTATGGTTCTGCTTATGGTGTCAAAAGCTTTCGAATAATCTATAAAGATGGCATGCAATTTACCCCCTGGTTTCTTTAAGGCTTCTTCTATGTCATTCTGGAGACAGCGGATAGCTAAAGTCGTTGATTTCCCTTTTCTAAATCCGAATTGTGACTCAGGTAGGTTATTTTCCACCAGTTTAATGAGACGTTTACCCACTAATGAAGTTAAAGTCTTTAGTAGAGTACACTCTAGCGCTATTCCTCTATATGAGTTGGGATCTGCGGTATCACCTTTGCCTTTATATAGCATTTTAATAGTAGATTTTCTCCAGTTGTCTGGTATCCTACCTTGCCGCAAGCATTCATTCATTCATTAGGCGAGTGATGGATTCACCCAATTTTGGGAGAGCAGCTTTAAGATGTTCATTAAAAAATTTTATCTAGTAGTTACTTTTCAATATACTTCATCTCTTATGTTCATTTTTATTTCTGAAATTTTTTGTATTATATAGCAGTTTTTTTCAATATATTTCATTTATTATGTCAACTTTCATTTCAGGAATGGTTTAATTTATGTAGCATTGTTAATTTCGTTTGTATACTGATTAATCTATTTGTGTGGTGTCATTATGTAGCTTTTGTTACTTTATTTTATGTTGTGTGTTGTAATAGCAAATAAAGACAATATTATTAAGTAAAATATCATAAAAGAATCAAAAGAAGCCTAAAACAAAACATTATATACAGGAACAAATCAATATTCAGCCCTTTTTAAAGTGGTAGTTCACTTAAGCATAATTGTGGTCCTTAAGACCATGCGCGAGTCCTCACGTTAAAAATCTGCGCACGAGTCCTCACGTTAAAAATCTGCGCGCGAGTCCTGGTGGGTTAATAACAGACAAAGTAAAGGTACAACATTTTATCAAGTCAAAGAGCTTTTCTTGTTCTTCTTGTCAGTTGCTTTACGTCGCACCGACACAAACAGGTCTTACGGCGACGATGGGACAGGAAAGGGCTAGGAGTAGGAAGGAAGCAGCCGTGATACAGCCCCAGCATTTGCCTGGTGTGAAAATGGGAAACCACGGAAAACCATCTCCAGGGCTGCCGACAGTGGGGTTTGAACCTACTATCTCCCGAATACTGGATACTGGCCGCACTTAAGCGACCAAAGAGCTTTTATGAGATGACAAAGTACCCAAGAGAATTAAATTAACATTATATAAACAGTATTTCATACCAATTGTAACATATGGACTAGAAACACTGGTAACTAATAAGAGGCAAGATAGTAAGATCCAAGCAGTAGAAATGAAATTTTTAAGAACATCGGTTAAAAAGACAAGAGATAGAATTCAAAATATTAAAATCAGAGAAGAGCTAAATATAGAACCGTTAGTACAAAACATACAGAAAGCAAGACTGAGATGGTTCGGACATGTAAAAAGAACAGGAAAGGAACGGGTAGCAAGAAGGGAATTGGAAAGAGAAGTTAAGGAAAAGAGACCAGTTGGAAGACTGAGAAGAAGGTGGATGGATCAGATTTGGAAGGACATTAGAGAAGCTGGATTGGATGTGGCGGAAGTAATGGAGCAGGAAAAATGGAAGGACAGAGAGGAGTGGAGGAGGCTTGTTAACCACACCCGGGCGACTGGAGCGAGACATTGACGATGATGATGATGACTCAAGTATTTCAAGTATTGGCCTACCGAGCAAGTTGGCCGTGCGGTTAGGGGTGCGCAGCTGTGAGCTTGCATCTGAGAGATAATGGGTTCAAACCCCATTGTCGGCAGCCCTGAAGATGGTTTTCTGTGGTTTCCTATTTTCACACCAGGTAAACGCTGGGGCTGTATCTTAATTAAGGCCACGGCCGCTTCCTTCCCTTTTCTAGGCCTTTCCTATCCTTTCACCAGAAGGCGGTGTGTCAGTGCGACGTAAAGCAAATCATTAAAAAAAAAAAAAATTATTGACTTGACTCAAAGTGTGAACAACATCCAGTATATATTGCTTGTTGCAAAGTTAGCAAATGTGAGAATGGCTGGTTTATCAACAATGGAGTGTTAATACGCATGCATATCTTGTGTCTATCTGTAGTTTTCCATACAAAATGAGTGATATGTTTTTTCAGGGTGTATTATTGTACTGTATAAGTTTATGGAGCCGGCCCCGTGATGTAGGGGTAGCGTGCCTTCCTCTTACCCGGAGGCCCCGGATTCGATTCCTAGCCAGGTTAGGGATTTTTACCTGGACCTGAGGGCTAGTTCGATGTCCACTCAGCCTACGTGATTAGAATTGAAGAGCTATCTGACGGTGAGATAGTGACCCTGGTCTAAAAAGCCAAGAATAACGGCCGAGAGGTTTCGCATGCGACACCTCGTAATCTGCAGGCTTTTGGGCTGATCAGGGGTTGCTTGGTAGGCCAAGGTCCTTCAAGGGCTGTAGTGCCATGGGGTTTGGTTTGGTTTTATAAGTTTATGGAATTGTTCAATATGGTACATTAATTCTCATTGCTTAAATGCTTCAAAATACACAATATAGTAGCATTATAACAAGATTAAAGGTAGAATAAATCCTTCACTTATGTTTATTTGTAGCGGACATATTGCGACACTAATTCACACTTAGTAATAGAATATTGAACAAAGTGTATTATTTTTATTTACAGGTATGTTATAGTAGTATAAGTGTTAAAATTTCGTGTTTTACAGGCTGAAAAACCTTAAAGTTACAGATACATCATTATCAGTAAAAAAATGTAAAGTAGCATCTGGTATTCAACTTACGTCATACACTGTAAAATTAAAAGTGTCTATGACATAAAATGCAGACTAGCATGAGCAAGAAATGCCTTTCATAAGAAGAGAAATTTACCACTTTGAACACTGATATTGGAGTTAGAAAGAAAGATGTTTTTTGAAGACTTTCATTAGGGGCGTAGCATTGTATGCATTGTGTGGAAGTGGAACATGGACAATAACTCGTTCAGAAAGAAAGAGAATAGAAGCTTTTGAAATGTGGTATTGTACAAGAATGCTGAAGGTGAGATGGGTAGGTTGAATCACGAATGAAGAGATACTGAATCAAATTGGTGAGAGGAGATCGATTTGGCCAAAATTGACGAGAAGAATTAGATAAATAAATGGTAAATAAATACAGCTACGGTAGCTGTGATGGCCCTTCAGGATCTCTGAAAAGCAGTGGCAAAAGAGTTATGGTTAAGACACAGCATTGCAACATGCACGTTAGGTAGCGAAATAGGTATTTTTAAAAATGTAAATTTAAATCTTATAGCAGTTGTATAGTATTATTTGAAGTGATTCCATATACTGTATATGAGCTGATTATGTGAGTAAGTACAGAAGATATTATGAGTAGAATTTTGTAATTAATATAAATTTATTAAGGATGAGCTGTGTGTTTAATAGAAAAATTATTAATGTAAATTGTATAATACTGTATTTTAGTAAAATGTCTTGTTTCTTTTCAATTTAAAATTTAATGCTTGAGAATAATGTATTTTTGTGTATCATTTGCCACCGAGGTAGACACCTCATTTGCAAATAAAGTGATTTGATTTTGTACCTTGCAAAGAATAACAGACACTCTAACATCATGAATATTCTCCAGCAAGTTTTAAAATAACCTCAATGCCAATTGATGTTCTAGAAAATAAATTAAGAATAAATTAAACACAATAAATACTCATGAGGCTACATAGGAATACATTATATATTCCATTGCTAAGTGAGCAGCAATTCAGAAAGGAGTGAGGCAAGGCTGCAGTTTGTTCCCCCCTCCTTTTCAATGTTTACATAGAACAGGCAGTAAAGAAAATCAAAGAAAAATTTGGAAAGGGAATCACAATCCAAGGAGAGGAAATCAAAACCTTGAGATTTGCCGATGATATTGTTATTTTATCTGAGACTGCAGAAGATCTCGAGAAGCTGCTGAAGGGTATGGACGAAGTCTTGGGTAAGGAGTACAAGATGAATTGTAAGTCCAAAACAAAAGTAATGGAGTGCAGTCGAACGAAGGCAGGTGATGCAGGAAATATTAAATTAGGAGATGAAGTCTTAAAGGAAGTAGATGAATATTGTTACTTGGGTAGTAAAATAACTAACGATGGCAGAAGTAAGGAGGACATAAAATACAGATTAGCACAAGCAAGGAAGAGCTTTCTTAAGAAAAGAAATTTGCTCACTTCAAATATTGATATAGGAATTCGAAAGATATTTCTGAAGACTTTCGTGTGGAGCGTGGCATTGTATGGAAGTTAAACATGGACGATAACTAGCTCAGAAAGAAAGAGAATAGAAGCTTTTGAAATGTGGTGTTACAGAAGAATGCTGAAGGTGAGATGGATAGATCGAATCACAAATGAAGAGATACTGAATCGAATTGGTGAGGGGAGATTGATTTCGCTAAATTTGACGAGAAGAAGAGATAGAATGATAGGACACATTTTAAGACACCCAGGACTTGTTCAGTTGGTTTTTGAAGGAAGTGTAGGTGGTAAGAACGGTAGGGGTAGACTAAGGTATGAATACGACAAGCAGATTAGAGCAGATGTAGGATGCAATAGTTAAGTAGAAATGAAAAGGTTAGCACAGGATAGGGTGGCATGGAGGGCTGCATCAAACCAGTCTATGGACTGATGACTCAAACACAACACACAAGCATAATAACAGCCTTAGACAAAATTTATTTTTACAGAAAGAAGTATGATACAGTATGTTGTTTAAAACATGATGCAATGAAAATGACAAATGCACTTTACATTGGCTTGTGGACTTGTTGAAGTTGGCCAGCTTGCATAGATTTACTCATGTATTATGATTCTGTAGTACCTTCTAAATATAAACATAAAAGATACCCTAACAATCCAATGTATCGAATATCATAAACTAACAAAACAGAAAATTTTAAGGTCTGTTAAGTCATCAGCCAGAAGACCGGTTGGATCCTTAAAAAACAGCAGCACCACCGAAGTTTATGTGGTTACAGGGAAAATAGGTACCAAAAAAAACCAATGTTGGTGCTAAAATGATGTATCGTATACTAGGCAGGATGAGGATATCCTGACAAAATTCATACAATCAAAACACTCAAAGGACAACAATGTAGCTGTTGAATTTTTTTTTTCCAGTTACAATGTAAATGGATACTGGTAGAAGTAATTGTTGCCTTAAAGTCCAAAATCAACAGGATCAACTGCCCATCTTCAACCTAACCATAGAAGAGAGTGGTAGAGGCAAGCCTTCAATGAGAACAGTATAATAAAGATGAATGATACAAGCTTGGCTGAAGAGGAAGGAATAGCAGGTTTAGCTATGGCTCCATGGTTTACCACTCCACACCCACAAGGTGAGAGAGCCTTTGAGAGAAGGGGGATGGGCAATTTCTTAGTAATTTCTGCACTCAGAAACAGATCATACCTTACTATAAAGATGCTGTTTTACAATCTGTGAAGGGATCTTCCGTAACCACAGAGGCTTGGTATATTTCTGACCACTAATAAGTTGTTGAAGGTGGATAATCTGCCCTCGGCCAGCAGTAAGTACTTGTTTAATAAAATTTATGAAGCATTTTTGATTCTCTCTTGATCCAAATAATTCGAAAGGCACAACAGACTTAACAAGGTCCCTTAAATACTCGTACACAATACTGGTTTCAAACGGTGAGTGTGCTACAGTCAAATGTTTTTTTGTATGTATAAAATACTCAAGATACTGTTTATATGGAGATTTCCTCTTGTGGTTCCTAATGAGGACTCGAAATACATCCATCAAGGGAATAAAACTTTCCTCAGTTGCATTCAGATTCAAATCAACACCAACATCTTGTTTGGTAACAGCAATAAAAATATGTGCAGGTATAACATTTTTCCCCAGCACATGATTCTTTGGCCACACCTCTGTAAAATTAGAGGTATGAAGTCTTGGCAATTTCACTGGAATGTTACCTTTAAATGCTGGTCTACTATCATCTGTATTCCAATTCAAACTCCGCTTCGTTTGTCGTCTCCTGGCCATATTCTGCATCCAATGCTTGTTAACCTTAACGTTAATTACAACAACATGCAACATGAAATAGAATAGGCTATTGCCGGCCACACAATAAACATCCCAATTCCATATTATTTACACCCACTTTGTACTTTGCCGCCCTGTTGATAGCCTGACATGAACCGCCCTGAACGAACAAGTGATCAGTGTCGCCAAGAAGCACAAATTAAATTACCCACCAATGAAGGAGAATAACTTAAAAGTTATTGTCACCCTATTATAGTACCTGATACATTAGAATCGTGAAGATACTGAATAATATGACCAGGAGACGACAAACGTAGTGTCATTATACGAATCCGATTACTTCAACTAATGCAATAAACGAGAAAAATAACTTAAGGAATATTGTAACACTTCAAAATGAATGTTCGCTTGTGTGCTGTTTACAAATACAGTAGAGACAATACACGACACTTACGGATTTCCCCTTGCTAAAATGGGAGACAATTCGACGGTGGCGCTCCTAGTGACTTGACCTGAACAAATCGCGCTAAATTCAAATATCAATGGAAATGTATATACGGAAATGGATAAATAAATTACGTCTAGAAAGAAAGTGGTATTGAGATATTAACTTCGAAGTTGCTAAAGCAATTCTGGATAAATGAATGAAGAATTATTTAAAAGATTATTATTCAAAGACTGAAATTAGACATATAAACAAGGTGTGAAATGGACTGCTGTGAAATGGCTTGATCTTTCATTTATGCATTACTTTTTTAGCTTTAGCATACCTGCCTGAAATCTTACGGTTGGATTTGTCTTTCTTCCTCATTTAAAAACATTGTATCATCACATTAAGACATTTTTCAATAAAAATATCGGCACATTCCTTACACATATGATGCAATGAATTAACATTTAATAGCTGGACAATTTTCCTCTTAACATGAAGCCTACTAACAGAAAGAAAATCTATAAAATCCCGGCTTTAATCTGAGAAGAAAGATAAAAGAAAGAAAAGTTTGAAAATGTTGTTGATAGTGATGCTTTGAGGAATATTTACGTACAATTAGAGTAAAAATGTAACATACCCTTGGCTGTATAGTCGAGGATTTTTAAAGTCGCTGGCCTGGAAATGATCTGATCAGATCTTATAATTCTTATACAAGCGTAACGTCCCTTCTTTCTTGTACACTTTATCCAAATCGCTTCTGTGACATTTTAAAACCCACAGATCACACCTACAACAACACATCGGTATTGAAGGTTAACTGCTGCACTATACAATAAAATATGCGTATTATAATTTAAGCCCGTTAAAACATGGGTCGAGCAGGTCAGAAGATTATGAAGTACTATAAAAATCTCTGTCACTGGAAGAATATATATGCAAACACAATATTACTTACATGTTCTTGTCACGAGGGAACCTGAAGAACGACCGCGCATTTTTCTCTACTTCGTAATTACTGCAGCCAAACACAGCACATACCTTTCCCCTCATGTTGAGAGGAGATATCAAGGAATGACACACGCTACTATTTAATTATGTCAACTCACTGAAAACGCATAAATAATACCAAAAACTTCACACAAAAATACACGTGCTCGTATGACAGAATCAGTACCGTTCAGGTCTATCCGCTAGAGTGAGCTCCAATAGCTGTCCCTCGATATCTCGCTCAGTGTCGCGTATTGTCTCTACTGTACTGTATTTGCTGTTTACTTATATAGGCTAGGAAACTAAATCTGCAGAACTTACTATTTATATTCATTTAGACACGACATTTCCCATAGAACTTCTGTTGCACCTATCAAGATAGGACACTTTCCTTTAATAATTAATACAATATTGGCAGTAATGTAAATTTAACGAAAGAATTTCTTTTATTATTCTCCAAGAGAGATATCAGCTTAAAAACTAGTACATGGACTTGAGGGGTCCTGAAACAAAATCAAAATTCCTTGCAAAGTTAAATATAATTATGCATGGTTTAGTAGAGGACCACTATCCTGTGAAATACAAAAGGTGATGGACAACTTTTAGCGAATCTTTAATCATAAGGCCATGTCATATGGACAATAGTGGCGGGGACGGAGCGAGTAGAACTGTAGAGTAACTAGGTTCTTCAGGTTTACGTGACGTCACAGCGGAGCACCGATTCAACTCGAATACTCCGTTGGCAATTTTCTTCTGTACTTAACATCTCTTCGACGCGTACTAAATGTACGTAACATGACCTAATAGGTTGAAAATCGATTTCGATTACAATTATTATATTTATAAGGAGCACTCAAATGAGTATTAAGTTTGTTGTGCCAATTTACATTTTGCTGTATTCTGTTAAGAGTCTTTATTCTTTTCTTGCACTTTAGCAGATGGTAGCGGTCGCACTTTTCCTTACACAGTGTACAGTTATCTGTTGGGTTGTGGAATTTTGTCTTTGCGCATATTTTATGATGGAAGCCATGTATTTCATATCTTGTTATGACATCTTTGCTCTTGAAGTTGTTTGGTCCTGTTTCGATCGATCATGGCGTCATTTCCGTAGAATTCGAGGTCTATTTCCGCGCGTTTCATATGAAGTTTTTTCTAAAGCTCTTGGAATGGGCCGGTAGATGGCAGTGGTAGATTGAGTTGTAGATCCTCAATGAAGTAGGTTTCTCGTGCCAGTACATAAAAAAGTCTGGAGGGTGCCAGTTTACCTACTCCTAGGGCCTTCTTCAGGAACCTTGCTTTGACCCTTTCTATCCTCTCCAAGTCACCGATTGTCAGGTTGTCCCATATTATTTCGATTCCGTATGACACAATTGGGGTTATTGCGGTCTTGAATAAAGCCATCGCTGTGTTAAGGGATAGCATAGGTATATTCTTGATATTGTGGATGGCTCTGATTGCTGCTGTCGTTCTGTCTATGACGTGGTTATTGAAGGATGTCATGCTCGTTTGGAACGTGATGCCCACGTATTTGAATTTCTTGACTATTTCTAGTGGTTTATTATTTAATGATATAGCGTCGTCCTTGGCGGCCTTGCTACCTTTTCTGAACACCATCTGTACTGTCTTTTTCTGGTTAATTTCAAATTTGTTATCTGAAGCCCAAGCTTCTAACTTCATCATTGTCGACTGTAGTTCTGCCTTTGAGCTCGATCCCAGAGCCATATCATCAGCGTACATTATTATAGTAATCTCAGGGGAGTCCGTCATTATTTGTGTGATATCTGCCGTTGCTACGTTGAATAGTAGTGGACTTAGGGGGTCTCCTTGTGGTACCCCATTTGTTTGAATTACTTTCCCGGATGAGGATGCTCCATCCTCAATTTGGATTAGGTTGTAGTCTAGTATGGTTTCAACGATTCTCACGAGCGTGTTGTCACCAATCATTTGTTTTAATTTTCCTATCAGGATATCTCTGTCGATAAGATCAAAAGCCTTCTTATAGTCAACAAAGACGACGTAGTACTTCCCTTTTGGGTGCCTCAGTGGCTCTTCAATTTTTTCTTTCAGGCATGCTGCGGCATGTAATGTGCTTTTTCCTTTGCGGAAGCCTAGTTGGCATTCTGGTATGAATGGGTCTATTTCGTTGTTCAGGCGATTAGCTAGAATAGTTGCAAATGCTTTGTATAGATTGCTTTCTAGAGCTATACCTCTATATGAGTCGGGGTTGTCAGTTTCTCCTTTCCCTTTGTACAAAATCTTCAGCGTTGCCGTTCTCCAAACTTCCGGTATTTTGCCTAAATTTAGACGTTTGTTGAATAGTTCTGTCCAAAGCTGTAGTAAGTGGTCTTGAGTACTTTTAAGTGTTCTGTATATATGTTGTCCGGTCCTGCTGTCTTCCCCTTTTTTCCTTTGCTGATTACCATTTTTACTTCCCCCGTGGTTAGTCTAAAATTGGGGGCCGATGACCTTCGATGTTAGGCCCCTTAAAACAACAAGCATCATCATCATTACGAGTCTAATTTTGTGTTCTGGATCGATAGAGTGGTTTGCGGTGTCATCTTTTGCTCTGCTATCCCTGTTTAGAAGGGCTGAGAAGTGTTTTTCCCGTGTTTCCATTGGTATTTCCCTCGCTCTACACTCTTGCTTTTTCTTGAGGGCCCGGAATGGAGCTGTTTCTGCTTCGACTACAAGCTTCTTGGCTTCTGCTTCCAGGTATTCAGCTTGCTTTTCTTTTAGAAGTTTTCTGTAATTTCTTCTTTTGATGGCATATGCTTCCAAGTAATCAGCGGTCTCCATTTTTCTGGCTGAGTATAACGCGCGTAAGTTGTCTTTTCGTGCTATGTAACACTGTCTGTCAAACCATTTTTGTGCTCTCCTTTCTTTCGCGGGCAAAGCGGCTTCCTGTATCAGATTTGTAGCGATTTCTACTGCTTCATTTAGGTTTCCTCGATCTACAAGTGCTCTTGCTTTTTGTACATTCGGGTGGTCTTGCAGTTTCGATTACAATGCGGTCTTGAAAATCCAATATTCACTGACCCTTAAGTGAACTTGCTCTTGCTTACCTTAGCGTATCTGCTACGTCTGTGCCCGCGTAGGAGGTGTTTTCATGTGCCGGACAAATTATTTCAGACCGAAGGTTGTCGCTTTCTGCAACACGACCTGAAACTCTGATATTTCTGAATGGAAATTCCTCTTATATAACACCTGTTCCATGCAACACAGAACACTAACGGTACTTCCCTTACTCTCTGTGCACAACGTGTTGTGTCTTGATTTTAATGCTTGTCACAAGATGAAGAATTGAGTTCATTTGTACACTTTACTAATTTCTGGTACTGATGTTATCTTAACATATTGTTCATTTAACTCCTTAGCACATACCGGCAGTTATAAATAATATGTTTGACGTATGAATTAAGGCACATTTCAAAGCGCTAGATTTCGTTTCGTCAGTTACCACATTATGGAATACGGTACGTGTATCCATATGCATTAATATTCATTGTATTTATTTATCCATTTGTATGTTTATTTCTTTATTTATGTCTACTTGATATGCCTCATATTAAGTACAGATTTTTAATTACACTGTTTGTTACGTTATGTGTTAAATTTATATTACATTATAAAAATGTGCAAATAACCAATAATAGAAAGTACGGAGCATTATACCACTGATACGAATTGATAATATTCTTTATAAATGTAAACTGTAGCTTAGAAGGTCAATGTAAAGTTTAAATTTACCGCTATAAAGTTGTACTCGGTTTAACCGAATACTGTATTTGGTTTGACAGAGTAATGACGTCACAGTACTTTCTCCGAACCGAACCGCTCCGTCCCCACCACTAATGGACAAGTTAAATCTGAGGCTTTTATTAGTCTGTTTCCAGATCAACAGTGCCAACGAGATCGTTGGGTACAGCACCCCTACTTCCAACCAAGTCCTGTTGGCCAAAAGCCTAGTACCGGTACCCTAGTACTGAGACCATTGAGACATTGGTACCGGTATGTTTTCTGGTGGGGTACATTTGCTATTCGCGTACAGCCTTCTTCCGTAACCCAATCCAGTACAAGTCTGGATATTCTTGTTGAAAATTCAACTGGATATGTATAAATATAAATAGTTGAAAAGTGAAGGACAAGTCATTGCCTTTTTGGCTTCCCCTTGTTTCCTGCAGCTATTCTTTGAACTTAGCTTCTGACCAGCTATATGCGAATATGTTGGCCTCGCGTGACGTCGTACTAACGTTGTTATTCCATGACTGCATACAAACTGACAAACGTAGTTTTCTTTGACATGTACACCTGGGACAAACTTGGTTTTTGAGCGGAGGCAGGGGTGTGGAAAGGGTTGGTCTTGGTTTGGTCCGGCGAGCGGACATGTGAGAGCTTTCTTGTGAAGAAAAAGAAAGAAAAAAATACTGAGCTTGAAGTTTTGTTATGTAACTGTCAACTTCAGGGACTGAAAACTGTATGCTTATTTCCAAGGCCGTACGAACCATCGGCATAATCTGTATTGGTTGTTTCTATGCATCTTCTTCTTGTGCCTAACCTTTTAATGTTTACTTTGTAGAATTCGTATTTATTTGACCTGTTAATAAGGTTATGTAAAATTCCACCGAATCGCGTCTTAAATATTATGACAGAGTATTTCTAGCACCTGTTTCTTTGGCTGAGTTAAATTCTTTTGAAAATGAAGACGATTGAAGCCAAAATTGTAGTCCTGGGATCACAAGGTACGTGTAGCGCTTGTATTTATTTAATTCTCTGCTTCAAATGTTGATTATATGTTAGTGATCGAACTTAATTTGGAAGGTTATGTGTGTCCCTGTATGTGATGTTTCCTTCATTTCTTAGTTGTATTGGCAATTACCACCGAAAACAAACTTTCTATCTTAATGCGTCATTAAGCAGATAGCGGAAAATTAAAAGATTTCAGTAATACATACGAAACAAAATTGCTTTTACGTCTCGGCTAAGTTTAATTTGGTTACGAGCATATGTTATTTAATAACTCTCTGTCATTTATATGCATATTGCTTATGGAGGTAATGAATGTTTAAATTCCGGTATATGACATCTTTGTACTGTATATCTACTGAAATTCTGCAATTTTCTTATCTCAAATACGGTAGCCTATATTGTTCGAGGCTATGCTAGACTTCAGTAGATTGCAGTGGGATATCAATATACGAATAGGTGTCTACACCTTACAAGTGGTAGACCTACTTGCATTTTTCGTCTTCCCCTTTATTTCATTTTAACACACAAACAATTAATACTTCTCCTTCACCAATATATTCCCACTACTCATATGTATTGCATTGTTCACACCACCTGGCCCACTCCATTCCTGAATGAAAGCCTTTTTTATTAACCCTCAACTGGCATTGTGGAGATTTTGGGTCATAAACATTGTGGCATCAAAACAAATACCACAAGAAATTTAATCACAAATACCGTACCTATTATTTCACTTTAATGAACCAAAATGAAGTCAAACTTAAGCCTTTCATTTTTCTGAAAGATATTTTAAGTTATGATAAAATACCTATCACATCCTATAAAAAGATTGAAGGTATCAAACTTCACTGGCATATCATTTTCACTAAAATACTATATTTAGTCTTTTCCACCCTCCTTGTACAGGTTGTCAGGTTGGATGTCCCTATTTCACACAATACTGATTTGTCTTTTTCTCAGCAGAACGGGGATACAGTAAACACCACTTCATTTTTGAAATGTCTTTGTTTACTAGTTTCTTTCAAATAATCTTTTTCAAAATTATTGAAGTTAGCAATTGTAGTCTTTGATTGAGGTAGGGTTCATTTAGTTGCCTGGTCACCGTTATCAAAAATTCTAAGTGGGTCTCAGACGTGTAGTTCTTGAGTGATGTTTGGATAATGAAAGTGTTGATCCCAGTAATATTCAGGATAGTAAAGAAAACTGCAAGAGATCATCTACATGTCGTACTTGCGGTCAAGGGTATCCACTCCTTCTTTGGTATTAAAAAAATAAGATTAAATTCTCTTGATGATATAGATGTTGATTCCCATAGGGAAATATTTGTTCCGAATGAGTAAATTTATAATACCAATATAAATGGTTCGTTATTGGACATCATAAATTTTCCAGCTAACTCATTCTTGGTTGCCAGCGTTTCACCCCCGTGTGCTAGGCTGGGCTCATCAGTTGGTACCTAGCACACCTACCAAGATGCTGGCTAGTGCATACCGTGGAGGCCACTGCGTAGGCTAATTGTAACCACCGGCAGTGCCAATGCACTATGAGAGACTTTGTCTCATTACCAAAAATTGATGCCTGCTTGGCCATCAGATGATGTAGATGTTGATTCCCATAGGGAATCTGAAATATTTCTTCCGAATGAGTAAATTTATAATACCAATATAAATGGTCCGTTATTGGACTTCACTACGGAATTTTCAGAAAGCCTGTCTTTGTGGTTTTCCTAACTGAAGTCGGCATAGGTCATTACAATGGCGACAGTAGGAATGTCGCGATTCAAAGCAGTGAGTTAGATGGAAAATTTATAATGTCCAATAACGGGCCATTTATATTGGTATTATAAATTTACTCATTCGGAAGAAATATTTCAGATTCCCTATGGGAATCAACATCTATATCATCTGATGCCCAAGCAGGCATCAATTTTTGGTAATGAGACAAAGTCTCTCATAGTGCATTGGCACTGCCGGTGGTTACGTTTAGCCTACGCAGTGGCCTCCACAGTATGCACTAGCCAGCGTCTTGGTAGGTGTGCTAGGTACCAACTGATGAGCCCAGCCTAGCACACGGGGGTGAAACGCTGGCAACCAAGAATGAGTTAGCTGGAAAATTTATAATGTCCAATAACGGACCATTTATATTGGTATTATTAAATTCTCTTTACTAGTGTCAGTCGACTGGTTGCAGCGGTGTATATTAGGCACTAATATCACAGCTTTTCCTTTTTTAGGAACGTTGGAAATTAGTGTCGGTTTTTTGTGAAGCTATATTATGTAGAGCCCACCTTACGAAGTCTACGATCCTTAGGTCAGGCACTGGCATACCATTCTGAGATGTAGAAGAAATGCCTGTCATGAACAAATCTACCAAACAGGCACTCCAAATGAAATGATAACCCTTATCAAACTTTTCTGTCAAACCTCATAACACAAGTGGTGTTGTGTGGTCTTAACGGGACTGTACAGTATTTAAAGAGAGCCGCTGAGAACTTCTAGCTAGGCCTATACAGCATTTTCACTCCAGTTATGGATTGGCCTTCAACTGAAGGAAAAGTACAGTGCAGAGCGAGGGCAAGAAAAGAATTTGGTCAGTGTGCTTGGAGTGTACAATTATACTCTTCTCCTCAAATACCTCACAACGCCATTTCAGGATATTATTAATAATATTATTATGTACTAGCTGATGTACCCGTGCTTCACTACGGAATTTTCAGAAAGACTGTCTTTGTGTTTTTCCCAGCTGAAGTCAGCATAGGTCATTACAATGACGACAGTAGGAATGTCGCGATTCAAAGCAAAGTTACCAGATAAAATACTAGATCAAATGAAAAAACACACATTTTCTCACTTTTAACGAACAGTACTACACTCACACTTAGTTTACAAAAGGAGTATATCTTTTACCCCACCTATTCAATACAATACAATTCAATACAGTAGGTGGGGTAAAAGATATACTCCTTTTGTAAACTAAGATCGCTATTTTCAATACGGAACAAAAATGAGAGTGATGGTTTGTAACAGTAGCCGACCACGCTGCCGAACTAGCAGTCCAAAGTTCCAGTGCTGGAATGACTAGGCCGCAGAGAGTCATGAACACTCCTCTGCCATTATTCCCTTAAATGTCCACACTGCTTATTCTAATCAGTGTCTCAGAGTAGGGATTGAATAGCTGGAATACTATAATGAACCAGTGTGTTACATACCATTAGCATCGGAACATTTATGAACTAGAGGAATGGCATGCTAAAGAAGAAAGAGATCTAACTCCCCAGCTATTTCCGCCAGTATCCAGGCAGGCTGTTATACTCGCTACGCAACAGTGACCTCATCTATCGGAGATGAGTGGCAGCAGAAGACACAAAGCACATCACAATAAACAGTGGTCAATGTAATGTTATTATGAGCTTTCTATATTGTAGGTCTTCACATTTAGTTTCCTGTGATATTTTCACTACCAATCTTATCATAGTCGGTACAGTAAAACTGAATAAGACATAAATGATCGGAAGTTATATGCTTTATAACTTCTGTTATGCGGTACTGTTGATAGGACCAATAACATAGGTAATAAAAATTAAATTTTAGGCACCTTCCCCTAAACTACCATTTTGACTAGGGTGAATAAAAGTATTTATAGCGTAGACTGTAGCATCTTATGCCCAGACTTTACATGCCGATTTTCATTAAATTCTGTTCACCTGTTTTCTCGTGACTTGGCGCTGATGTGGACTTAGGAACAAAAATCCAAATATCTCTGTTATCATAGCCGGTACGGTAAAAATGTATAAGACATAAATGATTAGAAATGTAATACTATATAACTTTAGTTAAAGTTATATAAAGTTATATAGTATTCATCGACAGTACCACTAAAAACATATATATATTTGAGAATTACATTTTAGGCCTTCCCCTAAACTACCATTTCACTCGGCGTGAATAAAATAGTTTATGGCCTACATTGTATTGACTTATTTCCTGACTTAACATAATTATTTTCATTAAATTCTCTTCAGCTGTTTTCTTGTGATGCACGTATACATACAGACACAGAAATTACAGAAAATTAAAAAGTGCATTTCCTTGTTGCCAGCCTCGTGGTGTAAGGATAGCGTGTGTTATGACCATACACGAATGACATTTATAATTAAACACGAACACCTTGCTTACACAAACACTGTATTGAAAAGTGTCTCGTGATACACTGACACAAAGCAACCTCTACAAAGAATAACACAGTTTCTATATAAATGCTGTGGTTAACATGCGCGCATTCTACTGGGATATAACAGTCTCCCACACTTAATTTTAAAGAAGAGAATTTGGTGATCATTTAAGTAACATAGTCCTTAAGGTACTGCGGCGAACGGCGTGTCCTATCTGGTCGGCAGGTTAGGTTTGGAGGTGGAGGTCCGTTTTCTTCTGCTTCAAGTCTTCGATTTTGCATGTCTTCTTCTGCCTCGAGTCCTTGATTACTCCCAGGGATTGGCTCATTCATCCAGTCAGTGAAGATGAAAGGTTGTTTATATTCAGGATGTTGTTCTTGTTGACTTGGGCCTAATTGCTGATCAGTGATTGTACCCGTCTTCTTCCGAACCTCCGTTCTAAGTATTTGGTCAATATGTCTTTTGAGGCTATAACCATCGTCTAGCTGAATCTGGTAATGTAAATGACCGAACTTTCCAATGACTACTCCATACTTCCATGACATTTTATTCCCTTCGTAGAATTTCACTTGGACTCTGTCGTTTTGAAAGTTTTCCTAGTCGCCAATTGTTATGACCATACACGACTGACATTTATAACTAAACACGAACACTTTGCTTACACAAACACTGTATTGAAAAGTGTCTCATGATACACTGACATAAAGCAACCTCTACAAAGAATAACACAGTTTCTATATAAATGCTGTGGTCGACATGCGCGCATTCTACTGGGATATAACAGCGTGCATGTCTCTTACCCGGAAGCCCCAGGTTCGATTTCCGGCCAGGTCAGGGATTTATACCTGGACCTGAGGGCTGGTTCGAGGTCCACTCAGCCTACATGATTAGAATTGAGGAGCTATCTGATAGTGAGATAGCGGCCCCGATCTCGAAAGCCAAGAAAAAAGGCAGAGAGGATTTGTCGTGCTGACCACATGACACCTCGTAATCTGCGGACCTTCGGGCTGAGCAGCGGTTGCTTGGTAGGCCAAGGCCCTCCAAGGGCTGTAGTGCCATGGGGGGCGGGGATGTGATTTCCTTGTTACTGGGGACACGACTGGTACAGAAATACCGTTATTTTAAAATTCTGATCAGTGTACAAACAAAACTCTTATTTTATATAGATATGATTTGGGAATCAGTTCATATAGTACAGGGCATTGTTGACAAAGGAGCATTTTGTCAGGTCACAAAGTTCAAATATATTTATTTAGAAAAATCTGTATTAACCTGCGGTTCTGAAACCTGGACTCTGCTGAGTGGTGGCGGTGGTGATTATTGTTTTAAGAGGAAGTACAACTAGGTAACCATCCTTCATATAACACTAATCAGAGGGAAAAAATGGTAGGGATCCGACACTTCCAAAAATGGTGTCGGTCAAAGAAAGACAAGGGTCACGGAGGGCGTGAAAATGAGACTCCCTAGGCCTCGAGTGCTCTAATACCGTCGAGGTCGGAAAAGAACAAGAATTAACCAAGGGAGGTCAGATAGGACAGATGAAAGTGAGGAGCCTGGCACAAGTAAGTGGAAAGCAATGCCAGGACTCAGTTAAGGGCCCCGTGGTCACCCACACACGCTCCCAAGTTAAGAGCCCCTAGGGATCCTTTAAGCTGACTCTTACGACAGGCAGGGGTTACCATGGGTGTTATTCTACTGCCCCCACCCACAGGAGGAGGACTCTGCTGAAGACAGAAGAGACTATATGCATTTGAAAAATTGTGTTGGTGTCAAAACTTATAATATTCTGGACCAGCTAGGTAACTAAAGAGAAAGTCCTGCAGAGAGTAGAAGAAATCCTCAGCTTGATATAAAACCATCAAGAAAAGACTATACAGATGTATTAGTTGCCTAAAACGGTCATTCATTATGGTGTACTGCCTTACTTGAAAGGAAAGTGAAAGGAAAAGTAAAGAGGATGGCATTAAAGGATGACTCTCTTACTGCCAAAATAAACAGTTGGCTCAGGAGAGAAAGTCCTTGTTGGACAGTCATGCTACCCACCAACTGTCAAGTTTAGGAGAAGTAGTGCTGTAGTCTCTCTCTAGTTAAATTTTATTTCTCTTTAAAGAAAACAAAATTCATGATACTAGACAGAAAGAAGCCTGAAGGTAGAAATTTTTTTAAGTAACACATCGATAGAACAAGTCACAGGATTCTCCTATTTTGGTAGTGTAATTACCTCTGATAACAGGTTCCTTTTGTAAATCACAAGAATAGTGGTAACAAAACAAGTCTTCCAAGATAAGAAAAGCTTATTTGTAAACAACCATCTCAGTTTGGAGACCAGAAAATCATTTCTCAAGACCTTTGTTTGGAGTGTGCTACTGTACAGATGTGAAGCCTGGACATAAGGGAAACAGGAAGAAATGAAACTTGAGGCTGCAGAAATGTGGTTTTGGAGAAGAATTACAAAAACAAGTTGGATAGATAAAAACAAATGACCTTGTTTTAAAGAAAGTTAAGGAGGATCAATTTTTATTAAATACGATAAAGAAGAGGAAAAGAAAACTCCTTTGACACATATCGAGACATGACTCTCTTCTCCAAACCATCATTGAAGGTAAAGTACTGGGAAAGAGACCCAAGGGTCGACCAAGGATGTACATCAGGAACTCCATCGGTGAACTGGCATGTGGTTCATATAGCAACATGAAGAGGCTAGCAGAAAATTGTCAGATGTGGCTACAGCGACAAGGCATTGCCTTTCGTAGATGATGATGATGATTTTAGTTAGCAGCTTTGGCTAGGGCAACATTCTAGGATTGCTATAAAAGTTACCAAACTAGGAAAGGTCAAAACTTATTAGGACCGAGCTCGATAGCTGCAGTCGCTTAAGTGCAGCCAGTATCCAGTATTCGGGAGATAGTAGGTTCGAACCCCACTGTTGGCAGCCCTGAAAATGGTTTTCCGTGGTTTCACATTTTCACACCAGGCAAATGCTGGGGCTGTACCTTAATTAAGGCCACGGCCGCTTCCTTCCCACTCCTACTCCTTTCCTGTCCCATCGTCGCCGTAAGACCTATCTGTGTCGGTGTGACGTAAAACAACTAGCAAAATATAAAAAAATTATTAGCAAATTGACATTAAAATGTGCAATGTTACCAGTTTATAGTCAAATGTATTCACTTCATGAGAGTGACAAATCACTAACTGAAAAACAAGAAGGCATTGGGACCGGATGGTATCTTCAATGAACACCTGAAAGCATCTACTAATGTACTACTTCCAGCTCTCACGCACGTGATGAATTTCTGTCTTAAAGAAGGAAACATCCCAGTAGCATGGAAGAAATCAACAGTAAGGATGCTCTACAAAGGGAAAGGTGACCCATGCGATTCTAACTCCTATCAAGAGATTGCTTTAGAGAATATCCACCCTCCTTAAATTACCAACAAAGTTGATGACAAAAAGGCTCACAGAAGAAATTGACAACAATTTTCCAGAGCAACACTTCGGCTTTAGGAAGGGAAGAAGCACAATCGAGGCTATCAAAAACCTTATTGACGACATTGAAGACATGATACGACTTCCCTGTAGAAATTCCATGCAGTATTCATAAACTTCACCAAAGCATTTGATGGACTAAACAGGATGATCATATCTTCCAAATGAGATCAGATGGTAGAGAGGAACAAGCAGCTCGTCCTGACTCACAACATGTTAAGGAACAACTTTGTTCGAATCACGGATAAGGTTTCAACATCACATGAAATTACGCAGACGAACAGAGTACTACAAGGAGACTTAGCCCTTTACTGTTCAACGTGGCAATGTATGATACCGTGCAGGCAATTAGGAAACAAACAAAGGACCTCGAGATATATGTATGTGCAGAGGACATGGTAGTAGGTTCACATGATTTATAGGAGCTGCAAAAAGGAATAAACGCTCTAGGAAGATGGGCAGATGAAAATGGACTTCAGATCAACGCAGGGAAGACTGAACACATGGTCTTCAGGAAGGGAGGACGTCTCTCCTCAGAAGAAAAAATATACTTCAAGGAAGGACTACTACAAACCGTAAACAGTTTCAAATACACTGACTGACAGTGACAATGCAACACCAAGGAGGAGTGGTTCGAAAGGGATGAAAGTTGGGGAAAAAACAGAGACGGCACGGACGAATAATTGATGTTTATTTCAAACCGATATGCAGGTTACACAATGCGCACGGCATCGACTCAGTAGGATGTAGGACCACCGCGAGCGGCGATGCACGCAGAAACACGTCGAGATACAGAGTCAGTAAGAGTGCGGATGGTGTCCTGAGGGACGGTTCTCCATTCTCTGTCAACCATTTGCCACAGTTGGTCGTCCGTACGAGGCTGGGGCAGAGTTTGCAAACGGCGTCCAATGAGATCCCACACGTGTTCGATTGGTGAGAGATCCGGAGAGTACGCTGGCCACGGAAGCATCTGTACACCTCGTAGAGCCTGTTGGGAGATGCGAGCAGTGTGTGGGCGGGCATTATCCTGCTGAAACAGAGCATTGGGCAGCCCCTGAAGGTACGGGAGTGCCACCGGCCGCAGCACATGCTGCACGTAGCGGTGGGCATTTAACGTGCCTTGAATACGCACTAGAGGTGACGTGGAATCATACGCAATAGCGCCCCAAACCATGATGCCGCGTTGTTTAGCGGTAGGGCGCTCCACAGTTACTGCCGGATTTGACCTTTCTCCACGCCGACGCCACACTCGTCTGCGGTGACTATCACTGACAGAACAGAAGCGTGACTCATCAGAGAACACGACGTTCCGCCATTCCCTCATCCAAGTCGCTCTAGCCCGGCACCATGCCAGGCGTGCACGTCTATGCTGTGGAGTCAATGGTAGTCTTCTGAGCGGACGCCGGGAGTGCAGGCCTCCTTCAACCAATCGACGGGAAATTGTTCTGGTCGATATTGGAACAGCCAGGGTGTCTTGCACATGCTGAAGAATGGCGGTTGACGTGGCGTGCGGGGCTGCCACCGCTTGGCGGCGGATGCGCCGATCCTCGCGTGCTGACGTCACTCGGGCTGCGCCTGGACCCCTCGCACGTGCCACATGTCCCTGCGCCAACCATCTTCGCCACAGGCGCTGCACCGTGGACACATCCCTATGGGTATCGACTGCGATTTGACGAAGCGACCAACCTGCCCTTCTCAGCCCGATCACCATACCCCTCGTAAAGTCGTCTGTCTGCTGGAAATGCCTCCGTTGACGGCGGCCTGGCATTCTTAGCTATACACGTGTCCTGTGGCACACGACAACACGTTCTACAATGACTGTCGGCTGAGAAATCACGGTACGAAGTGGGCCATTCGCCAACGCCGTGTCCCATTTATCGTTTGCTACGTGCGCAGCACAGCGGCGCATTTCACATCATGAGCATACCTCAGTGACGTCAGTCTACCCTGCAATTGGCATAAAGTTCTGACCACTCCTTCTTGGTGTTGCATTTGCTCTGTCAGTCAGTGTATTTGGACCTAACATAGCAGACAACAGCGCACTCATTCAGGATTCACACGGCACAAAGAGCAGCAGCAGCAGCAGCTACTAAAGCTATATACATATATATCTCTCTGAAATCCGCCATGGCCCTTTTCGAAATGAAAATAATCCCTATCCTTACTTACGGGATACAGTTAACCTGGAAAGTCTAAGCACTAGGGACCTCATCTGTTTGGAAAACGTCAAAGCCCGCTTCCTGAAGGCTGCTCTCGGGGTATCTAAATGTACAAAGTCGAGACTAGTTTACGAGCTCGCGGGAGAAAGATTTTCAATGGAAGACCTGCGAATGAAATTCGACCTGCCCTCTAGATACGAATGGAGTAAGTTGATGGAAGACAAGGAGAGTAAAAGAAATGGAATCTGGGCTGAATTCTATAGAACTGAGGCAATGCTGCACAGATCATGGACAGGTAGAAATCAAGACCTCCGCCACTTCGTGAACTCTATGGCAATACACGGCTACTACCATAAACTATGAAAATTGAAACTCTTTCACGACCCAGGACAAGATTGTGTATGTGATAAATACTGTGGCCAATATCATGTAGTGATATGTGAAAAGCGTTTTGAAATCAATCATAGACTACTGCACAAAACTGCAGTCAAATGACTAACTTTTGCATAATTTGTGCGCATTTCTACTTTATTAAATCACTTTATCATATTTCTGTCTCTTATTAACTGCCGGCCTGAGGTCTAGAGGTAGCGTGCCTACTCCTCACCCGAAAGCCCCAGGTTCGATTCCCGGCCATGTCAGGGATTTTTACTTGGGCCTGAGGATTGGTTCATGGTCCACTCAGCGTATGCGATTACATTTGAGGAGCTATGTGACTGTGAGATGCTGACACCGGTTTAGAAAACCAAGAATAACGGTTGAGTGGATTCGTCGTGACCCTGCGTCACCTCATAATCTGCAGGCTTTCGGACTGAGCAGAGGTCGCTTGGTAGGCCAAGGCCCATCAGGACTGTAGCGCCATGGAGTTTGTCTTTTGGTAGTGTTAATCATTGCTAGAGACTATATCAGACATACAGAATTCAATGAGAGACTTAGCCTTTTGCATTTAACAATGTGATATCAATCACAATGATTATCGCAGAGTTCACACAAGCACATTACTTGGGTCGTGAAAAGACTTCAACTTGCAAACCCTGTGATGGAATCTGTGTACAGCCATCGAGGTCACAGTGTCGCAGCGCCTGGTTTGTATCCGCCCAAGTCTTGTTCACCATGGCGTCAGTGGAGTAAAACTCTAACCAGATTTCTTTCTTCTTCTTTTCCCTCTCCTCCAGTAACCTCTTCCAGCTGTCAGTTGATGGTAATGAGAACTTTAGTCTCAGCGTCTCAGAAACTGTTCTTTGGCAAGTTCGTAGATGAGCCTTGATCTTGTGCATTTAGATGCGCCCAATGTTGTCTTTAGGTAGCGAGATTTGACCTTTTCTAACTTCCTAAGATCGTTCTTTGTCACCTTGTGCCAAATAATCTCTATACCATAAGTTAGGATAAGAATTATTTTTGCACCAAATAGCGTCATAGCAGTCTTCAAAGATAATCTAGTAAGAAATTTAATGTCTTATATTGCTTTTATTGCCGTTATTGCTCTTAGTCTTATGTGTATTCTATAAGAATGTACTCTCGTCTGAAGGGTTACGCCAAGGTATTTGAAGATATTTACAACTCTTAATGACTCATGCTTAAGTCAGTACATCTTGAGGGGAAGCCCACCCTCCTCCTAAAGATCATGTGTTCACTCTTTCTTTTGTTGACTTCTAGTTGATTAGATATTGTCCAGACCTCCAGAGTGTTTAATGCTTTCTGTATTTCAGCGGTCTTATTGCTTGAACGTCATAAGTGGCGACGATAAACAACATAGGGCTGAGAGGGTCATCTTGCAGCATGCTATTAGTCTGAGTAATCCCCTTTGAAGTTGTTATATTGTCTGATATTATGACTGTGTTTCTCCTCAGCATGTTATGAACCAGGTTAGTGAGAACTTTACTTTCCTCAACTAGTGTATAAAGTTTAGAAGAGATGATGCTCCGGTTTACAGTGTCAAATGCCTTAGTGAACACGGCATGAAATTTTCCCTTTGGAAGCCTGAGAGAATTTTCTATGTCATCTAGTAAATTACTTATTGCCTTTGTAGAATTCCACCTCTTCTAAATCCAAACTGTTCTTCTGGAATTTTCTTGCCTATTTCCTTGTTTAGTTTTTGCATTACAAATTTTGATATAGATGCTGATTCCCATAGGGAACCTGAAATGTTTGTCCTAAATGAGTAAATTTATAATACCAATTTAAATGGTCTATTGTTGGATATTATAAATTTGCCAGCGTTTTGCCCCCATGTGCTAAGTTGGGCTCATCAGTTGGTACATAGCACACCCACCAAGACACATGGCTAGTGCATACTGTGTAGGCTACTTGGAGCCACTGGCAGTGCCAATGCACTATGAGAGACTTTGTCTCATTACCAAAAATTGATGCCTGCTTGGCCATCAGATGATGTTGATTCCCATAGGGAACCTGAAATATTTGTCCCGAATGAGTAAATTTATAATACCAATTTAAATGGTCCGTTATTGGACATTATAAATTTTCCAGCTAACTCATTCCTGGTTGCCAGCGTTTCGCCCCTGTGTGCTAAGTTAAGCTCATCAGTTGGTACATAGCACACCCACCAAGACACATGGCTAGTGCATATCGTGGAGGCCACTGCGTTGGCACTGCCGGTGGCTCCAAGTAGCCTATGCAGTGGCCGTGAGTTAGCTGGAAAATTAATAATGTCCAATAACGGACCATTTAAATAGGTATTAAGAGTTTTGTTTACAACTTCAATAGGTTGTTCTCCAAAGTGATCCCCTGTAAGAGTTAGGATCATGTAAATCGCCTTCCACTTTGTAGAGCATCTTTATTATGGAAGTTTTCCACACGACCGGTATGTCGGTGCAATAATTGATAAACATTACTCATCATGACAATCACAACACCAATACTGCCGTTTCCCCCCCCCTTTGACAAGAATAAGAAAAAACAGCTGTCTTAAGGTTTATTGCTGTGAATTCTCGTGCCGCTTATTTTTGTGGACATTACAGCTTGTCTACAACATTTAGTCACTTCTAAGTCAGGTCATAATGGCTCTTTCACCTCAAAACTCAGCAAGGGCCATAGTATTAGTGGAGAATGGACGCAGTATATGTACGCATACGCTATGTAGCTGATGTTATAGGTACCTCTTGTTTTAACGTGTACAAAACTACTTAAAGGTACAGAGAGGACAATACCTACACCAGTGAGCCTGGTTCTGGTCGTAGAAGCACCACTGGGTGCGATTATTGCTTTCTCGTAATGCAAGTTCATCATGATCGACGCACAACAGCTCTGCCATACTAAGCAAAAAAAAAAAAACACGTAACTCCACATTTTGAAAGAAATGAGGTTTTTGGGCCTACTGAATCTTGCTGTTACATCACAACCAATCTGTGCATATGCAAATAATGGCTTAAATGGCATATTTTCTTCCCAAATTCATAATTTTTTGAAAAGCATAAGTCCCAAATTGATGGCAACCGGTGGCAGATAAGCAGTAAATCCACATAAGCCAAAATACCGTAAGTACACCAGTTGCCTGGAGATACGATTTCTTCGCTTCCTATCCAACTAGAATCGGCCGTCCACCATGTATCCAGTACGAGAAAAAAAAGCGTGGTAACTCTCACTGACAATTAAATTCTTACATTCTTGAGATAAACTCATTATAAGCTTTATCATTGTAACACTATAACAGGGACTAAATCGATATAAAAGTGTATTATATCAACTAACAGGAGAGAGAGAGATATTTCTGCATAGATTCATCAATATTTGCCTGACGTGCAGCACTAATTAGCTGAAAGTAAGCATAGTTTTTCTACAGCATTCATAATTGATAAATAGCTGATTACTGCTGCTGAGTACTGTATTTAAACATGTGAGAAAGCAGAATAAAGTACAATTCTTTGTTATTATAAGGCGTATCTTTTACTATCTTAATGCTTTAACTTGACAAACTATTCTTTTATAGGTTAATAGAAATATGTCTGGAACACCTTGTTTGTGGTGGTTAGTTGAGGGAAATAGCAGAGGGGCTAGATGTTGGCCATGGTTCAACATAATGAAGACTTCAATCCTTTAAGGAGTAATTCTGGTAATCTGGGCAAGATCAGCCCACTCAGAACAATACTGACATTGCAAAGTATAATCAGAATGAACATTCCCCGGCACATAGTATTAGTATGCTTGAAACTGCCACACTGGTAAGGGACTCACTTTATGATATTGGTGACCTAGATTCCAATCTGGAAGAAACTACCTTTAGTGGAAACCAGAGTGATCATGCCGTTCAGCTTTGTGAAATGAATGAAGTCAGTGATTCTCCAAGTTTATATCCAGAGCATAGAACTGAATTTTCAGGAGCATTATATAACCCTGATCCATTAGGGGTTTCGCAGTCATCAGGAGTATACTCACTTCCTTAATATGTGACTTGGATCATCCACAGACATCAGGGGGTACATAAACAGCAGAAAACATATTGTCACACATCAGCAAAGAGCCTGCTTCAGCTCGTGTATGAACAGATTTACGGCTGACAAAATCAGGCAAATAGCGTCAGCGAAAGCTATTTACATAAGTGTACCTGAGAGAAAGTTCAAACGGCAGCAGGATATTCAAGGAAAGCATGTTTCGAAATCGACCTGTGGAACTAGTCGAAAAAAGTGTAGTGAGATATTGTTATATTCAAAGGGGTATAAATGAAGAGTTTTGGAATCTTAGCAAAACTGAGAAGGAAGTTTTCATTTTAAGCTACACTGTTTGTCAACCTGTTAAACAGAGACAAAGTGAAGAAGATTCTCACAGAAATATGTCCTTGTATTACTTTCTGAAAAATGACGATGGCGAGAGAGCTTCGATATGCAAAGTTTTTTCTTAACTACCCTAGGTTTTTCTAAAAATATGATACTTTTGTACTGACTGTTTGTAGGGAAGCTAAAGGTATTTCTTCAGTCTCCCCTGCGTCTACATCAAAAACTAAAAGAATCAAAAGTGTTGACCATGATCTCCTGCTGTAAATAATATTTCATCAGTCTTGGGACTAGTTTCAGCCACTTAGTGGCTATCTTCATCCAAATAATATTAAACAGATTATGTGATAACTAAAACATGTGTATACCGAGCTCGATAGCTGCAGTCGCTTAAGTGCGGCCAGTATCCAGTAATCGGGAGATAGTGGGTTCGAGCCCCACTGTCGGCAGCCCTGAAGATGGTTTTCCGTGCTTTCCCATTTTCACACCAGGCAAATGCCGGGGCTGTACCTTAAGGCCACGGCTGCTTCCTTCCACTTCCTCGGCCTTTCCTATCCCATCATCGCAATAAGACATATCTGTGTCGGTGCGACGTAAAGCAAGAAAAAAAAGAAGCAAAACATATGTATAATGTTGCAGAACTAAAACCTGTATACCAGACAGAGACAATGTTGCAGGAATAATTATAACATTAAAATACATATAGTAACAAAAATATGGCCACTAAATAGCTAAAACTACTCCCAAGACTGATGTAATATTATTTAAAGTTAAAAACTTCATGATTGTTCCGTATTGAATAGAGAAATAAGAAGATGTACAATATTATAGGGAAGGATCCACCTTTCAATACTCCGTAGTAAAAAGTAGTTACAACCTGTTTATTGGGACCGGTTTCAACACATTTCAAGTGTCATCATCAGCCAATTAGCGAAGATCTTAAAACAACTAATATATTGAACACAGGCAAAATATTAACATTGTATCATATTGTAGCAATTCAGTTAATGTTCAAAACAAAACACAATAATCATGTAATATTATTTACTTGATATGTTGTATTGAAAAGATGGACCTTCTTGTCAATTTATTTCTTATATATGCTGATCTGAACGAAATTAAGAATATGTGAGATAGTAGCTTCTTTCTGAAAATTGTATTGGCTGTTCAAGGAGTAGTTACTCTAATGACACCTTTGCAGTATTCCACTTACTGCTAGGCTGAGTGGCTCACATGGTTGAGGCGCTGGCCTTCTGACCCCAGCTTGGCAGGTTCAATCCTGTCTCAGTCCGGTGGTATTTGAAGGTGCTGAAATACGTTAACCTCATGTAGGTAGATTTACTGGCACGTAAAATAACTCCTGCGGGACTAAATTCCAGCACCTCGGCGTCTCTGAAAACCGTAAAAATTAGTAAGTGGGACGTAAAGCAAACAAATTTATTATTGTATTCCACTTACCAAAGAGTAGAAGAGCACAGAACTCTAAATCAGATCATGGTGTTATTTTCTGTAAGGACCTGATTCTGAACACGACAATAAGTTGCTTGAGGGTATGAAGAACCATCACTTCACAGACGTCTGACACATTGTGTAAAGTAAACTCTAAGGATGTTGCCACAGGTGCTTTCATAATTTCTTTCAAGGTGTCGGTTCTCCCTGAGAACGTCAGTGTGACATATTGTGCTATAGATGTCAGAGGTTCGGGCACATAATACTCCGTTGCTCGAACAAGTCTGTATGTGCATGTAAATTGCAGCAAGGAATATCATGGCATGGAGGAGTACACACCTCCTAAGCAGTGCATAAACTGCTTCGGTCTTCTTTCTTCTTAGGATAGAAATTATCCTGTTTACCTGAGGGAGAAAGAGATCCAGGAGATCTGGTAGGAATTTCCTACCAGGACGTGCATAAATTTCTATAGGCTCCGTGCGCTGATGGAAGAAATGCACTGCTGCGCTGCGAGTGGTGAACATTGTAAGTTAATGCGCACACATATCCGCTGTCGTCTCACCGCATTCAGTGTGTTTTATGCAACAATTGGCCACATTATTCCAAACTTGAAGAAAGCGGCCATGTAATAAATTTACAAGAAAAACAGTTCGCAGGAAATAACAACAGAGCAATAACTGCAAATGTCATCAAAAAAGAAACATTGCTACACTAGATATCCTACCATTTCCCGATAGAGGCAACATAGTGATTTGTGTGTTAGTAGTGGTGATAATGAGATTAGTGTTCATATACACATTCAACAATGCTGCCTTCAGAAAAATATCCTCAGCGTAGGTTAATGCTGCTAGGGCGGCGATTAATTTTAATTAATTATAAACATAACCATGTTTTTAAGGAAGGCCTTGGTAACAACCGTTATTATTTCATGAAGGCGAATAACAGTTTCCATGAAATGTAGGCATATTTCAGCTGTTGTTTATGCAGTTTGCTCAGAACATGTCACCTCGCATACTGATCGACCGTGTGAATGGTCTCGACCAAGCATCTCAAACGTAGGGAAAGAGAACTATAACAGGGGGAAGAGAGTGGAGGCACTTTTTTAGATAAAAAGGCTCAGGCTTGATGTTGGACCTATTGAAATTCCTGATATTGAAACTGCTTGTACACTATCAAAAATTATGCATGAGAAGAAAAGTTGAGAATCACTTAAAGTTGCCAATAAGTGATTATTTATATTGTATGTCTGTATTTATAATATGATCAAGTCCACCTCTGTAATATAGCAATTGGCGCTACTAGCTACCTTCCTCGGGGGCCCGGACTTGAATCCTGACACTGCCAGAAACCTTAGAATGGCACGAGGTTTGGTATGTGGTTAAAACAGTGCATGCAGCTCATTTCCATTAGGGGTGTGCTTGAAAAGAAATGCACCACCTCGGGACGAGGACATGAAAGTACGGATGTAAAATACAATGCTGCCTTCAGAAAAATATCCTTGGTCTATTTCTAATATGATATCATGTCAGCGTACGTTAATGCTGTTAGGGCGGCAATTAATTTTAAACATAACCATGTTTTTAAGGAAGGCCTTGGTAACAATCGTTATTATTTCATGAAGGCGAAAAACAGTTTCCATGAAACGTAGGCATATTTCAGCTGTTGTTTATGACATTGCATAATTGAGGCCTATTTGTGCAATTATATTTTTGCCTTTCCAAATCCATTTCGTTACGTTGTAACGGAATACAATAAAATTTCACTTTGTTCTGTATTATTATTTTACTTGCTATGATTAATACTATGGCCAAACAATACAATGTGTATCTATTATGATGTGTGTGCACTGAAAAAGGTGGCCTAATGCAGCTTGCTTAGCAAATATAACATTTGCTATAATAATTTGTTTCTAATTGTTATCCTATTTGTAAAATGGCTAATATACATCTTGTAGTGTTATTTTGTATTACCGGTAATAAAAATGTTTAAATCCTGAATTACTTCTTGCGATTTACTGCTGTGATCCACTGTCTTTTCAAATGCATTTCATGACGTTGAGAAGAAAACTTATTTTTGCTAGTGGCTTTACGTCGCTCCAACACAGATAGGTCTTGTGGCAACGACGGGATAGGAAAGGCCTAGGAGTTGGAAGGAAGTGGCCGTAGCCTTAATTAAGGTACAGCCCCAGCATTTGCCTGGTGTGAAAATGGGAAACCACGGAAAACCATCTTCAGGGCTGCTGACAGTGGGATTCGAACCCACTATCTCCCGGATACAAGTTCATAGCCGCATGCCCCTGAGCGCACGGCCAACTTGCCCGGTAAGAAAACCTTTGTATCGCAGTATCTATTAATGGAGCCAACAACAGGCATATAGTTCTGCCCGAACGTTATGGCAGTAAAAAATAATCATATGAAGACAGCATTGTTAAATGATTATTCTTCTTCTGATTCTCCTTAATTTATGTATTGCGTTCCGCTTTCGCGTTATACTCAGCCATTAGTCATTTTATGGAGTAAAGCCAAAACTATGAAGAATGATATATTATTCTAAAAGCGGGGAAGATAAGAAATTAGCTGAAAAAACATATATACTGTGTCAAAAACAAAGCAAAACTTGGGATAGAGAATGTACAGGGACAAAGGTTCTACTCTTCACGCCAGTGTGATACATTATGGTGGCTATCTACATCACATACATGACCAGATCTAACACACAGGGAATGTGGTCTTAAATTCTAATAATGGCTTTAGACAAAAACATAGAAAGGGATTCAGTGATAGAAGGTGACTGTAATGTGATTGAATATATGTAAACATCGCACATATTCCTGCTTCCTGTGGTCAGCTGTTGATGAAGGTGCCCCTAAGTAGTTCTCGTAATGTTCACCCGCAGCAACACATTTGTCTAAATAAATATCACTCAAGGTATGTCCACTTCTTGATTGTGAAACCACTTTGTCACAGAGTCTATTCCTTACAACACACAATTCCCACTCAGTTCACTTAACGACTATACAATGGTACACAATTATACACAACACTGCAACACAATTAAGGAAAGCAGTCTGAAGCAATTTACTGTTGAAAATGACAAATACAGATGTAAACCAAATCCTCAACTCACTCACTGTAACGCTCACTGGCCTCTCTGGCTGTCGCTCAATATATATACCATTTGATAGCTAGTCTAGAAGTTTCTACCTCTGGAAAGGTTCTTACAGTGGAACACGCCCCAACAACTGTCGACTGGCCAGTTGGGTGAAGTAGAAAAACTTGAATGTTTGATTACAGTTTACACTTGTATCTGGATATTAAAACATCATGGTAGGTTTCCAGAAACCTCCATATGTATCAAAATTATAGCGGGATACACCTAATACACAAATATTACAGATTTGTCCACAGTTTTTGACTGCACAGATTTTGAGATTATATGTAGGCCTATTCACAATTCGTATTTGAGGTTACACAAATTTACAATACATATTTACAGGGAATAGTCGTACTTAACATTTCAATCAATCAATATTGATCTGCAAACATAATAACATAATCCAGCGTGATTTTTGCAGCAAAGCATATGATAAGTGATTTTAACTAAATAAGATATCAGAAATGTCATTGCTTCTTTTGCAACACATCTAGTTCTTGTGTTAATTGCCATTTACTGTCTGAAAATATGTCATTGCAGCTCAGTACTGCTTTGTGTCCGACTCGTTGGCTGAATGGTCAGCGTAGTGGCCTTTGGTTCAGAGGGTTCTGGGTTCAATTCCTGGCCGGGTCGAGGATTTTAACCTTCATTGGTTAATTCCAGTGTCTCTTAAGATTATCTGTAATGGAGTAAAAATAAATTTTAATTAACAATTTAGAGCACGCGTTGTGACAAAATGTATTAAACTTAAAACCTTATAACTGTAAAATGGCTTACTTGTTCAGTTCATACTAGGTGGACTTGTCTGTTCCGGCAGCGCGTGTCTTATTAACCTTTCTACTCCTGGTGTTGTATTGGTGCAGTAATGGAGGGGTGGGGCATGGAGGGAGAGTGGGGTTAGGCTGGTGTATGGGTTCAGGTTAAGTGTAGGATGGTGTACATATATGAATAGTAACACAGTAAAGGTTTCCACCTATTCAGTACTAATATGTATTTACAATGTTATAAATTACATGGAACTAGTTTCGACCCACCTAGGGGTCATCATCAGCCATATTAAAGCATACATAAGTTTTTGTCGAATCCTAAAACATGTTATTTTTAACTGTAATAATCGTATGGATTTATAATTTATAAAGTGAAGTGTGGTAATGAGATGAGAAATGTTAGTATGGTACAGGTGAGTAGTAAATAATAATATATATACAAACAAGTTTGGAACAAAGTACAAGTGGGGTGCTTAGAGTTGTAAAAATATAACCTCGTGGATGTCAGTAGTCCTCGTACTAAAGAATCAATGTAAAATAACATATATACAAGTATCTACAAAGTCTGGAGAGTAAAGAGTGATACTCTTTTGATGTCGAGTCGGCTTGACACTGATCACTTAAGCGGAGAAATTAGGCATTTGGTGTATTAAAGCTGTGTTGATCGGTTGCATTGTTGATGGTTGGATGTGAAGTTATTTTTGAATTTCTGGTTGAGAAGAAGGTGGAAACTGCGCGTGGATATATTGATTCTCAGTTCTTAGCTGAAGCCAAATTGGACCTGTTTAAATGGAGAAAGTCAGTAAAAACAAAAAATGGAGATAGGTAAAGGTTAACATAAAGTGAAAGGACGCTTACCTCGCGCTGCGGTGTGTAGTATAGCTGATGGTGTGCGATTGGTGGCGGGGAGAGAAGTGTGGGCAGAGAGGAGGGCAGGCGCGTGCGGAAATTCATAACCCTTGATGGTGTACATATGACGAAGCGCACTATTTTCACTTCGATACCACATTATTCCACCTACCACGTCCTTTGTAAAGGCTGTTAAAGTGCCTCAGCAACACGGCCATTTGTAATAAACCAGTCCTGAAACCTGTGTCACGGGCCAGAGTTGTTCGAAAGAAGAACCCCGCTAAGAGCCAACGCCTAATGGTGAGGATGGCCCCACTTTCAACCAAAAAGAAGCCTGCACCAGCTAAGACTGCTCATCATGTAGGAAGACCAAGTCTCCCTCCCCTAAGAGGTTGGCAAAAGCAGCTCTTAAGCTGGCGGAGAGGGCTTTGTCGACCATTACTAGGATTGTCTTCCCAGCCCATCTAAACTGGAGAAGAAAGGACCAATCCCTTACCCCTCTTATCAAGGAGAAACCATGCCTTTAATCCAGAGGGTATGTGTCAGCACCAGTGCGCTCTCAACGTTAAAGGTCTCCCCGCTGCCAAAAAGCATCGTGGAAGTATCCCACTACATCCATGGTGCAAAGTTTCCATGATCTGCTGGTCAAAGGTGTGGAAAACATCCCTTTGGGTATGCTGGAGAGAAGCAGTGGTATAGTGAATGAAGTCTTTGGATCTGCTATGGTAGAGTGACACTCTTCTAACTGAAGAGATTTTGATGGGCTCACCTTCAGGCAGTGTATGCTAATCCAGCCTTTAATAAGGGATTTGTTTAACTTAGTGAGTGCATTAAGTCACTAGACTTTGTATGAATGTATTTAACTGAATATCATCTGCATATAGGTAATATTTACAATTGGTCAGCATTGCCTGTTTGGATTGAAGTAACTTAATTTCATCAAGCAGTCTAGTAATTAATACAGCAAGGTCATAAGCTTTCATTAAATTAACAATTAATTTAAAGTCATTCACTTGATGTAGTTATCCTAGCAGAATTGGTAAAAGTTTGCCTGGAAGGACATAGGGTCAATTCTTTGTCAGGTAGTCAGTATTTAGAAATGAGATTACCACTTTCTTCTTCTTTTTCTGCTGTTTATTTTACGAGTTTGACTCTTATTTTCCTTTCTCGTCGAAGGATGGATATTGGGGTGGGTAAATCAGTTTTCAATTGATATTGTAGTCTTCACACTCGATTAAGGGCCACCTGTATAAACATAGCTGATCTGGGATTAATTTTGATTCGAAATCAGAAAATGATCCTTTTCAAGGTGCTCATTGTGTTGTATAACGTTGATTTGGGATCTCATGATCTGGATCAACTTTGATCTGTGATCATAGATTTTCGCTTGGCAACATCGTAAACAGCGTGGGGAATTCGAACTAGTCAGGAGTGTGTTGGTAGTAATGTCATGTTATTTCACCTTTTTGTTCTCTCTGATGTAGTGTCAATCAGATCTCAAACAGATTGAGTAAACATTGAGTGAAAAATGGACATGATCATGGAAAAGAATGACAAGGATTTCAGCGAGCAAAAAAATCAAGCCCCAAATTTTACAGCGAATGAAAAGGACTTGTTAATTGATTTAATTTATACAAAACATAAGAATACCATTGAAAAAAAAAAAAAAAGACTGATGGTGTAAGTACAAAAGAGAAGGAAAACGCTTGGAAAGCACTAGCTTCAGATTTCAATTCCCACGCAAATGTGGCGCGACGGGATTGGAAAACCTTACAATTATGCTGCAAGAATGTCAAATGACGAACGAAGAAGTCGGCTGTAGATAATAAGGCAAGCATATAAATATTGTATAGGCTATTTAGTATTAATTACTGGTTGAGATGGAGTACCGTACTGAACCAACTGTAAATTCCCAACAGCAGTATTTCCTCCATTCAGCCCAGCTTCATCGAAGACTGGAAGTTCCTCGATAATCCTTCGACCTGCTAAAATATCTCTTTCTACCTCAGGTTCACCATCTATGGAATCGAATGCCATGTTATGTAGGACAAAAGTTGCCACTATAATAGCCAAACCCGGAGTAATTTCACTCAGACCCACCATCAAGCAGGGGAATTATCTTTTAACAACTTCAAAAGTTCTTTCAATTGTGGATCGCTATCTCTGATGAGGTCTGTTATGTCATCTCTGCAGGTGTTGGTTCGTGTAATACTGGAGTGAGGAGGTACTCACGGCAATGGTAGATACTATCTCCGAGAAGAAATCCTTTGGGCAAATCCTGTGCCTCAAACCGAGCATGAACTCTAGAGTTATCGAATATATTAGTTTACTGTCATGTGAAGATCCAGGCCACCTTACTCCTATGTCAAGACAACATAGATTAGCTTCACATATAACCTGTACATTCAGAGAGAACCATCCACGCCTGTTCACGAACATTTCAGCTTTGTTACCCCCTAGAGATATGATAGCCACATGTGTACAGTCTATAGCATCAAGAACTCCTGGGAAATGAGCTGTGACATAGAACTGACGCACGATTCTTCTTGCTTATTTCTGGTTAGAAGGCATATTGATAAACTGGGATCTCAATGCAGCAATTTCTTGCATTACTTTATGGATGAGTCGACAGACCGTAATTTATCAGTTTTGAATAAATCAGTAACTATGATTTGAAAACACCCTGTCGCGTAAAATCGCAGAGTCGATAGAATGTGGAACACTGAAGTAAATGGCTGGTTTCTATTCGATCGTCTCATTAGAGCTTCTCAAAGTCTACTTTTCAAACCTCAACAGTGTGTTTGGTTAAACGGAATCGCATTTTCAAGATTTTGTCACTAAGTTCTATGAATGAGTTTCCTGTCTCTTGGAATACTCGAAGGTACTGTCGAAATTCTTCATTATTGTCATCTGAAGAAAAATCATAATAGTCGGACATTTGTAATTCAAAGAAAGAATTGCAATAAAAATCCCTATATCGGATTAAATACCGGTAATAACCTCATTTTTCATTTTCTTACCATGATTTAATGTTACGGCACTATTTTTCACTACAGAAGCCTTCTTCTTTTCACGTTTATAAAAGTGGCCTACAATACAAGAACACTACTTGATATGGATCACAAGACTTGATCCAAGGAATTTGTTGGATCAGTTTTGATTCGAGATGTAGGAGAAATAATCTCGGATCAACGTTTATACAATACAAATTTCAGGATCAACGTGATCTGCTGTCTGTTTTACTCCTTGATCTAGGATCAACTGCTTTATACAATCGGGCCGAAGTGTAGTCCTAATGATTTCCCTTTGATTTATGCTTTCACGTCTCATAATATCAGACTTATAACATTAGATTATTAGAATTTGTTGCATCGTACATAAAGCCTTTGGGATACAATGTATTATGCTGTTGCAGGAAGAAAAACTTATGGGTGGAGAAATGTCTTTTTGTTTTGTTCCGTTTGCTGATTTGTCTTAAGGCTACTTTTAGACCTTGTTTTTGAAAATATTAGCTATTTTGTATTAGCTCTTTCTCCAAGTCATGAGTTGAACTCAAATGTCAAGAACCAAACTGCACCACCACATATATGGGTCAAACAAAAAATTATTTGATTCAATGCAATCTGGCTTCAGCCTTTGGAAAGCACGTATACAACTCGCACCATTTCACAGACCTCAACCTAGATCTAAACGTTTTACACGTAGAAAATAAAAGCAAATCTTTGAACATTAAAGAAGCTATCGAAATTTATATTGCAAAAAAAAAGGTAAATTATCACATACATTTAAAAAATCCCAACACTTTGTCCTGCTTAATTCATTTTCTGAACAACATTTCACACATTTTGCATTAAATATCTTATTTAAATATCTGGAATGCGGGTTAGGATATTCTTATCAATAGCAAGATCGCCACTCAGGACTTTTAGTAGATTATTATTTAATCACTAAAAATAATATATTACAAAATGCTCTTCAATTCAATTGCATATTTTTTATTTATTTATCCCATCAAAATCCCTAATACACAAAAATACATTATAAGATGAAAAAGCACTCCCCTTTCTCTCTCTCTCCAATGAACAACCCCTACTTATCTTCCCCTTTCCACAGAACAGAACTATTGCCTACAGAATTTACCCTCACCCTCCTACTTAGCTACCAATACCAGAACAAAGGAACTGGCTTCAATCTAGACGCAATTACTGAAGGTAACAGATGATTAAAGCACTCGCCACTTCGCCTGATGTGCGCCTTCGTGACATTCATCCAGTAGCATGCAATAATGTTCTGATGATCGCTATGTAAGGGGCTAGTTCAAATTTGTTATATTTCTCCACTTTTGTGAGTTTAAAGTGAATTTTTTGTTGTTTGGAGTGTTGTGATATTGATGTTGATTGACTGTGAGATGGCAGAAGAAGGTAAAGGCATGCAGTATTGCATAGACAAGTGCGGGAGATAATTTTTACTTCCTGATTGAGAAGGAAGCTGGCAGGCCAATGGGCGTTGTTGGGGGGTGCACATAGCATGTGCATGTGAAAAAGGGCTGAGAACTGTCAAAAGGGTTGTTAATCAAGCAGAATCTTACTTTCTGAGGTGTGGAAATGACTTTTAAAGGTCTCCAGGTAAGAATCTCTGCCCTATTAAGGAAGTACTGGCATGGATGATTTCAGTAAATGTGTTCTGCTGCATAAAATTTTTGCGATGTACAACCAATGTGAATTTACTACAGCAAAAAGGTGGTTGCTGGAATGCAAGATGATGTGGGCTACAGCGATAGTACGACTCCCATGCACAGGATTTTAAAATTGATTGGTTTAAAATTCAAAAGGTTTAATGATGCTGGGAATTTCTTAAAGGAGCAAAGTGACACGGCATCTGTGCGGGTGAAATTTCTGTGGAAAATGAATTTCGTGTGCAAGGGATTGCAACTATATATTACACGGATGAGGCTTATATTAATCAGAACCGTACTCGAATGTGGTGTTGAGTGATAGACAATGGGGGCAAGAAAGTGGCAACAACAGTATTAACCATTTCCTGATATTAGCGACTTGTTTTCTTTAAATAAAACGTTAAACTATAACATGAAATGTCATGATTGACATTTGTTTCTTTTTAGCCTGAAGCTTAAGGGTTGATGGTTCCTTCGTGTCCTTATAAAGGCTTATTTGCCTCCCTATTTTGGGGATGTTTAGAGCAAACACATCCTCACCTTACTGTAATTATGACAGATGCTGTGAATCAAGGTTGATAACAACCAGGTACCATGCCTAGTTTGCTACTTGAACAGTGTACTCGTATTTTATATCAAAATGTAAAAACATCGAAATGTTAATATACACATGCTCCTGGATTTCAGAATATCTCCAGAAAATATACACTATTGTTAGAGTTCATGGTTTATAGCATTTAAAAATCAGATTTTTAGAGTTTCGTAGCAAATTGGCCAAAATAGGCTAATTTACTAAATTCCACACAAAGTAGTTGGGAGTAAACTCGTACTGTTTAATCACAAATTGCTCGTCATGCAGTTTTGAATACACTATGGAAAATAACACAAACATCAACATAAGACTGCTAGAAGTATTAACACACACATGAATATGCATATTTACAAACACAATTTTCAAAGTGAAAAATACTATTCTGAATGTATTCATTTATCACAGTACAACACACCTACGAGGAAGAGGAATTTCAATGTTGATTAAAGTACAACATGCCAATTGTTTAAATGGTGTCCTCCTTCATTTGAGACCGCCTATCAGTTACAGTCATGTTGTACTTGCTAAAACAAACCTCTCTACATCAATACTGTTCGTGGAGGCCCTTATGCACTGAAGTGCTGCCGAGGCAAAGGAAGGGCTCCAAAACATCTTTCTTCTTCCATTCAAGTTTTTGAATGCATAGCCAGCATATCAGTATAGGCCTATCTGTATCGCTTACATAAAAATATTCCGATATGTAACTCTTGGCACACCATTTGATCGTCACTTTGCTTCTACCCATGGCTACCAGACAATAAACCGCTACCATACTTTAAAACAGAACTCAACACCTATGTCAAGAATAACCAACTATGATCAAGGGTCAACACGAAGAGAATGAGCATGTGTGCTTGAAAGTATTTAAGCTGTTGATTGGTTGTTCTTTGCACTGCTTTTTGCCCTTTGATAGATATTCCACACAATGAAAGATTTAAGGCGCCGTAATAATCTTTTCCCCTGAAATAAATAACATATATCTTATTTTTAAGAAAAATGCATAGTTTTTAAAAAGGAAATCAAATGAAATCGTAAAACGTGTAAAACAAAGTATCAGTAGTGATGAAGTGAATGCTTTGGTATTTGCAGATGATGTGGTGATTTGGGGAAAGGGAGAAAAGGAAGTACAAAGGAGACTGGACATTTGGAATGAAAATCTGGAGTTTGGAATGGTAATTAGTAAAAAGGAAACCGTAGTCATGCACTGTGGAAAAGAGAAAAAGAGAAGCCAAGCGAACATAGATGGAGAACGGTTAGAGAATGTAGAACAGTTAAGATATCTGGGTAGCATTATTAATGGAAGTAATGAAATCAACCCTGAAATTGATAACAGACGTAGTAAAGCTACAACATTTTATCATCAAGTCAGAGAGCAGTTATGGGATGACAAAGTACCCAAGAGAACAAAATTGACTTTATATAAACAGTACTTCATACCAATTGTAACATACGGACTAGAAACACTGGTAACTAATAAGAGACAAGATAGTAAGATCCAATCAGTAGAAATGAAATTTTTAAGAACATTGGTTAATTCAAAATATTAAAATCAGAAAAGAGCTAAATATAGAACCGTTAGTACAAAACATACAGAAAGCAAAATTGAGATGGTTCGGACATGAAAAAGAATGGGAAAGGAACGGGTAGCAAGAAGGGAATTGGAAAGAGAAGTTAAGGAAAAGAGACCAGTTGGAAGACCGAGAAGAAGGTAGATGGATCAGATTTGGAAGGACATTAGAGAAGTTGGATTGGATGTGACGGAAGTAATGGAGCAGGAAAAGTGGAAGGACAGAAAGGAGTGGAGGAGGTTTGTTAACCACACCCAGGTGACTGGAGTGGGACATTGATGATGATGATGATGATGATGATGATGATGATGATTTTTAAAATATATTTATTTCATATAAAACTGAGAATTTTGCATCAATTTCACATAAATTGTATAACTTTGCATTTTTAACCAATTTTGCATTTTATCATTAATTCAAAATCGCTAAAAACCACTCATACAGGTCATGCAAGATGAAGGCACCTACATATTTCGCATTTATTGCAAATGCTAAAAACCACAAAATCTAACTATTGTTTTTATTGTTTAAATTTGTAGAGATCAGTTTGGAAATTGCTCTTAATCGTTTTTTTGCCTTCTATGTTGATTTTTTTCCCCCTGCAGTCGGGCATCATAAGCCCAGCACAAAGTTTTTCTTCCAGGTTTGTACGTGCTCGGTATTTAAACCCTGATATAGCATGGGCTGATTTTGTAAAGCTCATCCTGAGTTATGTGAAAGGTTTACATTCCTAAGGTACACATCAGCGGATAAGGGAGGGAAGTGATGGGTCTGTATCTCGAGATTCTGCTGAGAAAATTATTCTCATTATTGTTTTGTCTCCTCCCTTGGTCTCAAGTTCTTTTTTTGAAATTCATAAGTCATCTAATATTTCCATTAGCTTGTTATCATCACCATCATCATTATCATCATCATCTTCATCATCATAATAATAATTTGTTCAAATTAATTATGCCCTTGAAAGCATCATTACCACGATCATATCAAATTTAAGCATTTCATCAAAATACTGAATACAAATTGAAATATACCTCCGGTTGACATATGCTCGAAGGATGGAGGGCCGGCAACATTGCAGGCAGGGAAGGAGTAAGACAGACATTGTCGTCTCTCTCTGTGGGACCAAGGACCTTATAATACCAATATAATTCCCTATGGGAATCAACATCTTTATCAACCAAGGACCTCGCTAGCAGTGACTGCTATAGTAGCTTAAATAAGAAAAAAAATTGTGAAAGTTATTAATGTGATAATGGAGGACTGCTACAGTCAATATTTGTTCTTACTTATTCATAACATCACCAATTCACTATCATTGACAAGTTTATGCTACATAAGCAATATTGTACATACAGTATATGCTTGTGATTTCATTCTTTGTTTAATAGTGTGTAATTTTTTTTGGTATTTTATAGTATTTTATTTGTTATAATTAGTGTTTTTGACTGACTGAAAAGCTTTAAAATTATATGAACTACTAGCTGATGTACCTGTGCTTCGCTACGGGATTCTCAGAATGACTGAATTTGTGGTTTTCCTAACTGAAGCCAACATAGGTCACTACAAAAACATCAGTAGGAACGTAGCGCGATTAAAAGCAATCTTATCACATAAAATACTCGATCAAATGAAAAACTGCGCATTTTCTCACTTTTAACAAACAGTTCTAAGGTGCCAATCTAACAGTCCAAAGTCCCAGAGCTGGAATGACCAGGTCGCAGACAGCCGTGAGCACTTCTCTGCCATTATTCTGTTAAATATGCACACTTCTCATTCCAATCAATGCCTCAGTAAATATGCACACTTCTCATTCCAATCAGTGCCTCAGAGTAGGGATGGAATAGTTCGAATGCTATTGTTATGGGGTTACCCGTGGAATGCAGAGGTGAAAGAAGGTGCGGGCTGGAATGGGACTAACTACAAAGCAGAGAAATTGATTAAAATTGCATTAAAGGTTATATTTTCAACAACAGCAAAACTTAACAAGTTTCACATAAAACTTCAGATTTTAGCCAATAACAAGTTAAATCAGGTACAAGACCAGAGACAGTTAAACAATCTGGGCCACAAGCCCTAATTTTTACAATTTCTGAGCTCTCAGCTCACAACCACATATTACCAAAGGGGAGAAAACCCCTAATTACATGGAGCACTTGCTCCCACCTAGCAATGTCAAGCCTCCTAGAGGCACATATCTAAATACAAGAAAGAGCTGACCCGCTCTCAATGTTCTGAGCCTATCAAAGACCACAACGGACTTTACTATTCACTGCCCTCAAGGCACACTTACAAAGAAACAGGGGTAACTTGTACCCAACCTAATGGCCTTAGTAGAAAAATAATAGGTTAAGTTAATGGCCCAAAATGCAAAACTGAATGGAGGCGTGGATCTGCACTCCTACATGAAACTTCTTAAAACCTAAGAGGCACTAGGCCGATGAAACGGGAGCTATTCCCAAACTGGAGGTGACTCGTGTACAGAATAAATTTAACACATTAAGGAAGAGTAGAAGAACGGTTACAAAAACGTAGTCGCCTCAAATTCAAAATGAAGGGGCGCTCGAGAGGATAAAGCACTCTCTATCCCCGATTTCCAGTTAAAGATACATGAAGTTTTACAAAAGTGTCGGCAATTTACATGTTTGGAGATAGGTTACATAATAAAGGTTTCGGACCTTCCCCGCGGATTAAACTGCTGAGCTAGCAAGAAATAAAGATGTTAAGCGGCCATTACCTTGTTGAAGAGCTGCTGCCGGATGAAAGAGGCGCTTCCCGCCTCCTGCTACACTTCCATACACTATGCTAGATGTAGTTCGAGTGGCCAAGAGACTAGAAAATCAGCAGTTTTTATACCCTTGTGGAAGATTCGAGACCTTTCATGAATAATCAAGCCACACCCTCTTTCTTTATTGGTCCGTCTTGAAAATACAATCAAAGTCGGAGAAGAAATACATGATTGGTCAAAAATTAATTACAGAAATTCTGAATTGGCTCAATTCAAAACTGGCGGAAAGAAAAGATTAATATTGCCAACCTACAAATGAAAGAACGAAATTTAGTAAAGAACAAACTTATGAATACAAAATTTCTTCAAATAAAGTTCTTCCACTTCGCACCAGGGTGCATGGTCATAGGTTTTTAGTAGAGACATCTATAAGAGAATGTCCACACGTCTTGATCAATAGAAACAAAACAAGTTGAACTCCACACAGTACTGACAACTTCGTAATCACAAAATTTACGATAGTGACATCATCTGAGAAAACTTATGAGTTGATTCAGTTGTTAAAGTTCAGAGTTTCTCCTGTAGAGGAGTACTTTAAGGCAGAAATTCAAATGTGCGCGTAGAGATGTACCAGCCGGTACAGCTATGATGAACCAGTGTGTTACGTACCAGTAGTATTGGAAAATTTATGAAACAGAGGAATGGCATGCTAAAAAATAAGTTATTTAACTCCCCAGCTACTTCCCGCCAATATGCAGGCAGACTGTTACACTCGGTACAATCGGGCGAGTTGGCCGTGTGGTTAGGGGCGCGCAGCTGTTAGTTTGCATCCGGGAGATAGTAGATTCGAACCACACTATCGGCAGCCCTGAAGATGTTATTCCGTGGATTCCCTCCCAATTTCAAACCAGGCAAATGCTGGCGCTGTACCTTAATTAAGGCCAAGGCCGCTTCCTTCACACTCGTGGCCCTTTCCTATCCCATCATCACCATAAGACCTAACTGTGTCGGTGCGAGGTAAGGCAAATTTTAAAAAATACTCGGTACGCAGCAGTAATCCTATCGGAGATGAGTGGCAAGAGAAGACAAAGCACATCACAAAAAACAATGGCCAATGTAATGCTATTGTTGATCAATTTTATGAGCTTTCTATATTGTAGGCCTTTACATTTAGTTTTCTTTCGAATCTATGATATTAGGGGGTCTTATAAAATTATTTATAGCGTAGACTGTAGTTCCTTATTCACCGACTTTACATACCGATTTTCATTATATCCTGTTTACCCATTTTCACGTGACTCGGCGCTGATAAGACTTAGTAACAAAAATCCAAATTCATGAATATCTCTGATCATAACCGGTATGGTAACAATGTATAAGACATAAATAATCGGAAATATTGATACGACCACTAATAACATAATTATTTGGGAATTAAATTTTAGGCCTACCCCTAAACTACAATTTTATTCAGCATGAATAAAATTATTTATAGTCTAGATTATAGCGACTTATTCGCCGACTTTGCATACCGTTATTCCTTAAGATAGGACCACTAATAACATACATATTTGAAAATTCCATTGTAGGCCTACCCCTAAACTACCATTTCATTCAGCTTGAATAAAATTATTTATAGCCTAGATTATAACGACTTACTCCCCAACTTTGCATACCGATTTTCATAGGACCACTAATAACAAATATTAGAGAATTAAAATTGAGGCCTTCCCCTAAACTACCATTTCACTCAGCATGAGTAAAATTATTTATGGCCTCGATTATAGTGACTTATTCCCCAACTTTGTATACCGAGTTTCATTAAGATATGGCCACTAATAACATAAATATTTGAGAATTAAATTTTAGGCCTTCCCTTAAACTACCATTTCAGTCAGCCTGAATAAAATTATTTATCGCCTAGATTGTAGCGACTTATTACCCGACTTTGTATACCGATTTTCATTAAATTCTCTTCAGCCGTTTTCTCGTGATGCATGTACATACATACAGACAGACAGAAATTATGGAAAAGTAAAAAGATCAATTCCTTGTTACTGTGGGCATGACTGATACAGGAATACCGTCCTTTTTAAATTATGAGCAATGTACAGACAAAACTCTTATTTTATATATATATAGTTGTTGACACTGTGAAGTATGTCTTGCTTCTTAACAAACTTTTCCCCTTTCTTCAATATGGGTGTGCAGGTACCTTGTCCTTCCTCTGTGCATCAAGCACTCCGTGTAGCCATTGCAGACCCTGTACCCATAAAACTTTGATCATGTTTATTTTCACTTCCTGTTTTATTTTTAAATTTAATTTTTGTTTTATACTGACTCTTTTAATTCTGTTATTAGTTTAAGGCTTAGAGTTAATTTATGCCTGTATTTACTTTCAGGTGTAGGCAAGACCAGTATGGTTGTAAGGTACATTGGAAAGATGTTCAGCCATCACATCAGTCCCACTATTGGAGCCTCTTTTTTTACCTGTAAGCTTAACATAGAAGACATCAGAGTTAAATTACAGGTATGTGAAATAATTATATAGAATTTGGTAAATGAAATAGCATATGGCTTTTTTTTGCCGGGAGTGTCGGAGAACATGTTCGGCTCGCCAGGTGCAGGGTTTTTGATTTGACGCCCGTAGGCCACCTGCGCGTAGTGATAAGGATGAAATTATGCTGAAGACGACACGTACACCCAGCCCCTGTGCCAGCGAAATGGTTAAAATTCCCGACCCTGTCGGGAATCGATTCCAGGACCCCTGCAACCAAAGGCCAAGCACGCTAACCATTTAGCCATGGAGCCGGTATTCTTTGTAGACGAAATCTAATTGTCCTTGCTAACAGAGAATGAAATGTGCACAAAATGATTTTTTATTTTTTTAAAAATGGTTTTGGGATGTGTATATGGTAGATACATAAAGCTCTTAACCCTCGGTAATTCGCTCTACTAATTCGCCCACCAGAACCCTTTTGTGGTTTTTTTGACCGGACAGATTCTGTGAGCGATATTAATACTAAAATTATTAGACGTGAAGCTTCCATGGTGTGTAGAATTATTTAGTTCTTTTTCCGGCTTGAACCATGTTGTTGTTTTCTGTATATTCCGTACAGTTTGCTGACATTTCGAATACAGTGCAGTATTCTTTGTCAAGGCGTCTGAAATACGCCTACTCGATCCGAAGTAATCAGTCTCCCAGGCAGAAAATAACATGGTTCATCCCAGTAAAAGAACTAAATAACTAAAATTATTGTTTAAACACACAATAAATTTAAATTTCGGACCATGGATTTATTGTACAAATGTATGTCTAGCCTGTTGGAGAGTATTTGGCATTATAAGGTACCCTACTACACATATCAAAAATATGTATTCCACTCATTAGTTTATGAAGAATATTTGGCAATCAGAACTACTTGTTATATGAATATCGTTAATTAGATAACACAAATCTAGTTGAAATTGAGTTCTACGAAGATAAAGTGAAAACACAAAACATTACAGAATAATAACCCATTCAAGGCATGCCCAAACTCCGCAGTACACTAGTCATTAGTTATCTTCATTCTCTAACACCATCCCAAAAAATGTTGATGAAAGTTTGTTCTAGGAAGATAACACTGAAAACACAACAAATTCAATTGTGAATGAAATCTATTTCATAACATATTCGAACTCGCCAAGTTAGTAGTATTCAGTCATCTTTACCCTCCTCTATATTTCAATATTTTTCCACTGTGCACTGGACAAATGATGATGTGTGTTCTCGGCAGATGAAACATGAACTCCATGAAGCACACATGGTTTTGGTTTTATGATTCTTTTTTTATGGCACAAAAAACACAGCGTCCATCGTCTATTTGACTTACAGGTAGCTGACGTTGGTTCTCTTCTTCAAGACCCAAAATGCTGGGCAAACAGACCTTTATATCAGGAGCAATACAGTCAACTGATGCATGATGAATCATGTTGTAACTGTTCGGTCTCCTAAGCTTCTCATTAGAGGAGACGAAAGTTAATACCTGGGGACACATGAATATAAAATAAACTATATGTGGCTTGCCCACAAATTACCACGCAAATAGAATTATCATTCCATGGTTTCCCATTTCTCTATGTAATGTTTGGGCGCCAGCGTTACAGTTTTAAACAAAACTGTAAAGCAAAAGTATATTTACTAGCATAGAGACTTATACTTAAATCACAGGGGTAGGATTTTAAATAATTAACCATTAAGTATCGCTTAAGAAAGAAAATTAAACGCAATATAAAATACAAATGAATTTATTATACAAAAAAATGAGATGAATCGGAAAAGTTCCTTTAAGCATGGAGGGATTTTAGAATTAACGTTACTGAAATGAACTGTTGCTTGCTTTATCTAATTGAAGCTCATCAATTGCAGCTTCTGTTGAGGTCATCTATTTTCCGTGGTTACTAGTTCCCCTTTTCTTGTTGTAGAATTGGCTCCATGGACATCCTTCCTTCTATGATGTGATTTGGGCTATCTGGACTAGCACTCCCCAATTGCCTAGTCTTTAAATTAGACATTGGCCCTATACTTGTGAAATGGTTACTAGTTCCCCTCTTCTTGTTGTAGAATTGGCTCCATGGACATCCTTCCTTCTATGATGTGATTTGGGCTATCTGGACTAGCACTCCCTAATTGCCTAGTCTTTAAATTAGACATTGGCCCTATACTTGTGAAAATTGATCAGCGTTGATCGTAGGAGGAGAAAATTCAGAGATGTGAATTTTTCCATGTTAGCAGAAATCTCAATCCAATTTAGCTAATCTACTGATACTATACAGACTTGTACCAAATGCCATGGACTTGAACTAAACGTAGTTCTTCGTCCAGAATAATTACTGAATATCTCCCAAGCCGTAAGCTTGTTTCGTCTCACGGAGATCCGACAGCATCACAGCAGCTAAGTACTGTGTCGAAGCAACAGCACACTGTACGAAAATAACTATGTCTCGAAGCGAGCACTCACTGTCTCAAAAATAATAAAGTGGTTGACGTTCTGGTAGTGATGAGGGTTGCTCCGCGCTAGATAATATATCTTCGGGCTCTCCCCACTCTGGGTAACAGCTCAGTACCAATCTCAATACAACGAAGCATCTGATTCGTAGATCGCATTATCATCTCCCTCTTTTCTTTCTTGACAAGTCCAGTAGGCGTGGCGATGATGTAGTCTGCTGGCTAGCCTTGCACGCGGGTAGCTGTGTAGTGCCTCTTGCTCATGAGTTTAACCCAGTGACTCGTCCAACTTCCCCGCTGGAAGTATGAGATGAAATAACAACTCTGTCTCAACATTAACCATATTTACAATACGTAATGAATTCCTATCCTACGTAATATATTAATTTAAATAATAAATGATGTTCTAATATATACAATATGATTCCCAAAGCCTTATTTACAAATGATTGAAGGTAAAATAAATATGTCATATATATAATTGCCGATGGCGGATAATCTTGATATCGGGTGATATCGCGTAAAAGTATGGCTGAAGAAGCCTGGACGGTTACTTACACCCTCCTGTTATTTACAAATATAACATTTATGAAAATAACACACTACACCAATACGGCTGATATATACATCATTACATCTTACAAACACTTAATAAAAACATACATAATCAAAGCTTGTATCTCATTGTAGAATGTCTGTTTCAAAAATACCATATAACATTAATAATAATTCCTGCCGATTTTCTTCCGAAAGTTTGTCAGTAATACTCATAATATTTACAACATAACAACAGGTAAATAACACTATATTTGCACTTCACCATCAAAGTGTTCTGCAGTTCCAGCTTATTATAATATATACACCACACACACACACATCACACGTGGCTTACCTCTCTTAGATGGCAGCAAGCAATTTCTTGTTTTCATTGCAAAAAATATACTTAGAAAATTATTGCGTGAATTTCCTTCTGCAGTTACAATAAATAATTCCCAAGTTATTTATGGCTTCTACAATAGTGTCAGGTCTAGGTTCACAACCTATACATGAATTCACGTTTTCTAACTCAAGTACATTTAGTGTTATCAAAACAACACTTAATTCGCAGAAATATATCGTCTCAGAGAGCGAATATTATAAGTGCCCAACATGACACGATCACCATCTTTCAATCTGTATGCACAAGGACCAACCCGACAATGAATCTGGAATGGACCCTGATACAACAAAAAGAATTTCTTCGTCACCTTCTCTTCTCTGGACAAGAGCATGGGAACACGTAACAGAACAGAATCTCGTACCTGAAATTCATCTAACACCTGACATTTCTGCTGTTTGCTATGCTTCTCAGCCGCTTTAATCAAAATTCTCTCTCACTAATCTGACATATATCTTAGAGTCCTGCTGAGATTCCTGTGTAATACCTAGTACTTTTGTCAGCTCATTCCTTGGATTGCTGCCAAAATAAACCTCTAATGGAGTGAATTTCGTACTTTCATGCTGTACCATGTTAATCCATTTCTCAATCAACACTAAAGAACCAACCCACGCAGTGTGCTTGTCAAGAACTAAAGATCTGAACATCCTACCTAATTCCTTCATCGTGCGTTCACACATATTTCCTTGCGGATTCCTAATTGAGGAAAAAACGTGCGATACTTAACTCTGTCATCACAGCCTTCCACTTCTTCGAGGTAAATTGAGATCTGCTATCCGATAATAACCTCCTAGGCGTACCTAATTCCTGAACATACTTTTCACTAATAATCTTACTACAACTAAGACCTGTCGCTTTAGGCACGATCAAGAAAAGATTGACACACTGACTACTCGAAACTTCAATAATACCATCCTCTAACATGGCTTCTATTTGATTGTCTACTGCTTTAGCATATTTCTGTGGTATCGGATATCTCAGTCCAGCGAATATACTTTGATCCAGCACTGAAAATGAGAGTTCATACACATGTTTTGCCAGGTTTCAATGAAAATACTTCCTTGTGTTTTCTCAACACACACAACAATCGGTCCCTCTGACCTTCTTCCAAATTGCTACTATCTACCGCTTCTCTCAAAGCCTCATCTTGGTTCTCCTCTAACCACACTTCACCTGGCTTAAAATTCGCTCTTTCTTCATCTTTTGAAACCTCATTGACACACCACATGTTACAAACCTCCACTTTCATCTGAACTTCGGCATCCCACGTGACTTTAATATCCTCATTATCCCACCTTAAATATACCATCGCCTCATTGTAATCTAACCGAGCTGAGTATAAACTTAGCCAGTCAGATCCCAAGATAACATCAAATATAAGGTTCGGAATAACAAGACATATCTGAATTTTCAACTTCCTGTTAATACAAATAGGTATGGCAACTTGTTTACATATTTGCTTGGATCGTTTACCTACAGCAGTGACGATATATGTGGATTTGACAGGCATTTCTTCAATCTCAATATTCTCCTTTTTTCTTACTTACACATGACCTTTGACTGCCTGAATCCAATAAAGCCTGATAATGCGCCCTCCATACTACGATCGTAACAACGGGGTTATCACTTTTACTAGCAACTTCAACTTGATCCACTTCCACCTCCTGTAATAACTCATCTCTGACATCGGGATCATAATTCATGTGCGTCATTACACAATTTCTCGCAATATGTACTGAAGACTGATAATCTGATCTCTCATTACCGTCTACTATCAGTTTAAATTACTTTGTCTCCTTGTATCCTGATTTCGGCTTGTGCCTTCCTCAACATTACATTCCCTCTGAACATTTCTATTTTGCTGGTGTGACTGATTACCTAGATTTTGTTGTCTCGGTTGAAACTGACCACGGTGATTGTGTTCTTGTCTTCTGGGTGGTGTTTGATAGTTTGTGTGCTCTTGTGTACTACTATTTCCTAATGCATCAAAACTTGCTAGCAATCTTTCCATTCCCTGAATAGACTCTATCTGTTGCATACAGCTAGCTTCGCGGATTTTGTTGGGAAAATGTCTGAGTAATAATTTCACATTATCTCTCTCCGCTGACATCCCATCTACGTTTTTACAAATCATAACGTGGGCCAAAAAATACTCTGTCATAGAAACTCCTTCATGTGGCCTAAATTTCCCAAAGACAATGCGTTCTTTCCCTGCTTTGTATAACTTCACTCCAGAATTTCTCCGTGAAATATTTCTGGAATTCCACTATACTGGTCATGCTGCTCTTATACACCGCAAACCATGATTTAGTTTCCCCAATAAAAGCATTGCCTATTTTTTCTAATGCTTCTTCCCATTCAATGATTCCTTCTTCTATTCGCTTTTCAAACCATTTCTTCACAGTGTTTAAAAAATCTAAAGGATTTGTCTGCCTCCCATTAAATTTAGGTAGTTCTGTTTCGCTTATGAAATTTTGTACCATGGCACTGACTTCCTATATTACCCTGCTTTTCTCTGATTTCTTTACGTATTTGTGCCTCCGACCTATCAGTACGTTCATTTATTCTTTTCTCTCTTGTTTCTACGTCACTCGCAAACTTTTCATTACACATCTTAGCATTAATCTCTACCTTACCGCACAGATCATCGTATTGTTGTTGTACTTGTTCTCTAACTTTACTAACTTCTCCTACTTGTTCCTGAATTTTACTATTAATTCCTGTGATCTGCTGGTCTACTTCGCTCCTAACTTTACAATTTTCTTTCTCTACCAACTCCATGACTTCGCTTCTATGTTCAGTCAACTTTCTTTCTACCTCTTTCTCATGTTGGCTACGTCTCTTCTCCTGTTCCGCTAACTGATTCTCAAAAAGTTTCTGCTGCTCTAGTGCTTCATCTAATCTATGATTTAAAGCATCCATCCTAGCATTAACTTCTCTGCTAATTTTGGTTTTCGTCTGTTCTATTTCTCTGCTAATTTCGGTTTTCGTTCTCTCTACTTCCTTCTTAATTTAATTCGTTTCCTTCCTAATTTCATCTATCCCTTTCGTTTCCTTCTTAATTTCATCCGTTTGCTGTAATATCCCTTGCATCATCACAAACAGTTGTTTAATATTCATTTCACTATTTGTATTACTTTCTTTCTCGCCCTCCATCCTAGCTACATCAGATTCTGTGCTATATTCCATGCTCCCACCACTTTCTACCGTTTTATCTACTTCAATGCTTTCATCTACAACATTCCTAGAATTCAGCGCCTCGCCTCCCTTTACTAAGTTTCCGCTACATAATTTCATGTCCTTTTCACCTTGTGCAGCCATGATTCCCCCCCCAAATCACACATATAAATTATATGGACACTCACTTAAGCCCCACAAACACAGACTCTACTCTACTGCTTTCTTTCCACGAATACTTAATTGTTTTCGAGCTCCACATTGGTGCGGCAAATGTAAAGCCACATATAGTATAACAGTAAATATGGTACTTTGATGAGCACGAGAAATGCAGGGCGTGTACCGTTCTAATTGAAGTGCATACAGAGGGAGAGGGTTTTTCTTTGAAAGAAATTTCTAAGTTTTTCCTGAGTTTATTAATAAGTTCAAAATCATATCACCTCTGTACAGAAGAAAGAGTGAGAAGTGTTCTTTCCTCGTCCTAGGGCTGGTGATGTCCCAGAATTCCGGCTGCTCCGCTCCTCTTTGCACCATTGAACCACCCTTCCTCTCTCGATGGAAGTTCTTGAAGGTCTCGAATTTCTAGAAGATCGATGCGATGTCTAGAAGATCCATGCGGTGTAGAAGTAAGGGCGTTGAAACAGGCCACGTAAATGATAAACGTGAACGAACACCTTTAAGCCATGGACATGTTAATGCGAAAAGCGACTTCTGCACAGATGAGAAAGAGATATAGCAGTGGTTTTAACAAGGTTCATAACACGTAAGAACTGTATAATTGAAGAATTATCACACGGTAGAATGTCACTGAAATCTATCCCCTGTTATGTCATTAATCATTTGAATGAATTCTATGTGGCAAAGTGTCACTAAGCTCGAATAAGCACATAAGTTTAACACTCGGAAATTAAACTTATAAAATGAATAACCACTTGAAACTAGTTGTCGAATGTCCATAAAGTGTCAATAAAGTAATAAATAGCCACCTACAGTTTGTGATACTTGGTATAATCTGAAGTTATTCCACACGACATATTTCTGAGTCTGAACACTGTTCAATGAAATCAGTTGGATTGAAATGAAATAAGAATCTTTCACTCGTGAAGTTAATCTTGTTCACGCATGTTTAAAAAAAAAAGTGAAATTGATAATTCACCAACAGTCCTTAGTTCGGATGTTCGCAGAATTGAAACTGCACAGTTCTTAGTTCGAATGTTCGTAGAATTAAAAATGCACAGTTCAAATACACAGTCCACAGCCCATCATCTACAATACATTTACACAATTTATAGAATTATCTACACACGAAATTGTAAGTTAGTGACATAGTCACTAAGTTCAAGTTAAATCTGTACTCAATCAGTTGTTAATGTTTGCCACTTGAAGAATTCTAAGTTAAAGCAAAGTCATGTTAGTGAAATTTCTCGAAATATTCAATCACTCTGTAAGGATCAAAGACTGTTCCAAACCCTATCACTGTCCACAACATTAACTTTGAATTATGAACACTTGAAAAAATAATCGTGAGTCTTAGACATTCATTCAGAATAAACAATCACTTGATAATATTAATAGTTTGATGAAGCACAATTTCTATCACCCTCCGTTGGAGCAGAATTCTATCACTCACGATTTAAAGAAACTTTTATAAGTCCACACTCGACGCTACGGAGTTAAAGTCCAGGACTTGACGAAATTTGACAATCACTACACGTCGTATCGCAGTCTCCGCGAGCCGACTGCTCGCTGTTAGCAGCGTGAACTCCACTGCGAAACACACTGGTCTGCTAAGCGAAGCAGCTCTCCATTTATACCCGATTCACGCCCAAAACATGCCTTCACATCTCGCTCCACAACTTCGTTGTCTCGTGTCGGATTTTAATCAAACCTTGCAGGAATGCAGATAATATACCGGGCTACATGATGATGTGGTTGATTTTGTCTAGTCATTATCGTAGGGAAAATTATTATCCGAAGAAACTCGAGGAACATTCCATACTAGTCTAGGCTCACTCTGTGTTACGGTGAGGCAGGCTGTGATGTCACTCCGCTCTACGCCACACACAGCTGTTGCTCGCTGTCCCAGTCTGTCTTCCGCTGCTGGGCCGGCGTGTAACGCGAAGTTTTAAATTTAATTACGGGGACTTAGTTTCATACCGGCTGTTCCCGGTACAATAGTTTATTTTATATTCATGTGTCCCCAGGTATTAACTTTCATCTCTTCTAATGAGAACCTTAGGAGAGCGAACAGTTACAATGTAATCCCTGTGCAACATCGAGAACTCCTTCAAATAGCTCCGGTGAGTTAAGCGACTTCCATTTCGTCTAACTCTAAAAATAATGAAACTGTTGATTGCTCCAATGTTCAAAAGCATGTAGAATAATGTAAGGGGTCATCGGTTACTGATTCTGGAAACAGAGTATTCAGATTTCATCTTGTCAACTACATTGACACCACCCCACCCTTTTGTAAGGTTATAAAAAGTGAGCATCTCAAGTTTGTAGGCTTTTCTTGAATCTGGGTCGATCTTATCGTCTTGCATTGTAGAAAGAAGTACATTTCTGTTCTTTTTAGCAACATATGAAGGAATTGTTTGTTCCCCTCGATATGCAAACAGGCTAGTATTTTCTTTACAGGGCTTCATTTGGACAAAGACTGGGGGATGGATAGATAGATAGATAGATAGATAGATAAAGAATGGGTGAGCCCTGCCTTCGCAGGGCTCCACACATAGGTCTGTGAAGACCCTTTGTGTCCCTTAAATGGGTTTGCCTAGTCCAGCCCTAGTGCTCCTATAAAGGATACCAGTGTCCGGATGTTGGCATTCCCGATGTCTTCCAGGCTCACGAAGTGTGAGCCAAGGTATCGATGTCTAGTGCTTGCAAGAGCCTCGCACTGACATAACACATGCGCGGAGGTCTCCTCCTCCCTACCGCATCTTCTACACATCGGATCCTGACTGATTTTCATGATGTGTAGGTGTCTCTGTAAGGTATTGTGGCCTGTCAACAGTCCAACTACCATTCGCATTCTGGTCCTATTCAAATTTATCAGAACCTTTTTATAACTTTGGCTAGGCCCTTTGATAAGTTCACGTGCCTGCCTTGCTATAGTTAACCTCTTCCAAATGTCTAAGTGAGACTGGTTTGTCCACTGGGATATTACCAGTTTCACGCTTGGGAGTGACACTCCCAGGAAGGGCTCTGGTCCTGTGAAAGAACCTTTCGAGCCTTGTTTCGCTAGTTTGTCAGCTTCTTCATTTCCACTGATACCTGTGTGCCCAGGGACCCATAATAGGGTAACTGAGCTAAGTTCACACAACTTATCTAACATCCTTTGGCATTCCCATACCATTTTTGATGTTGTTTTAACTGCACATATTGCTTTTAATGCTGCCTGGCTATCGCTGCAAATGGTGATGCATCTTCTGTGTCCAGGCATGTTCCATATATATACAGCACAGGCCAGTATTGCGTATACTTCTGCCTGGAAAACAGTAGCGTATTTACCCATAGGAAGGGAGAGCCTTGTCTTAGGTCCCTAGACCCTGGCGCCTGTGCCCGTCTCTGTCCGCGAGCCATCTGTGTACCATGTACAGACCTAAGACGGGCCCCAGCATCCGTGGCCCACTCCTCCCTTGTGGGTATCACCACTGTGAACTTATAATTCAAATTAAAACTAGGCTTCATCAGATGCCCGACCATCATTGTCGTAGGGCAGGTCTGGTGAAGCCTTGTAAGAATAGAGGCATGACCTCTATTCGGATTCTTGAAGGACTAATCTCCGAGTGACCAGAGGTGGTAGGCACTCATTCCCACTATTTCCTTAACATATAAATGTAAGGGGGGAAGACCTAGGATGGCCTCCATTGCACATAATGGTGTAGTATCTAGTGCCCCTGTTATTTCTAGACACGCAAGTCTTTGGACACTGTTTAACTTGGTGGTCACAGTTTTACTCTCTGAACCCGGCCACCAGACTAAAGATGCGTAGGTGATCGTGGGCCGTACAATAGAAATATAGAGCCACTGGACCACCTTAGGTCCTAGGCCCCAAGTCTTTCCGACGGCCCTGCGACAGGCCCACATAATCTTGCGAGCCTTATCCACCTTATGGTCGATATGTTTCTTCCAACTCAGTCTTGCCTCAAGGATTACCCCTAGATACTTAACTGAGGGTGTCCTAACTAATTTTTTTCCAAATAGAAAAGGCTCTGACAGTCCATCTAGCCTCCTCCTCCTGGTAAATACCACGAGCTCCGTCTTGTCGGGATTAACCGACAAGTCCGTGTCGTGGCACCATCTTCCACCCTACGTACGGAGCTCTGTATGAGCTCTGAAACCGTACTGGGGAAATTTCCCAACGCCATCAGGCTAATGTCATCTGCATAGCCTTGGGCGTAAATTCCTCCAACATTTAACCTGGTAAGTAGTTCATCCGCTACCAGACACCATAATGTTGGTGATAATACTCCTCCCTGTGGACACCCCCTGTCTATATTAGCTCTCAACATTACTGCGTTGAGGGTAAACAGAACTTGGCAGCCCTGCAGTAAGGCCATAATCCATTTTATGAGCATCCTGCTCACTCCTCTTCTCTCTAGACTAAGTTCTATGGAGCCCAAAGATGTATAGTTAAAGGCCCCTTCTATATATAGGAATACAACCATAGCAAGTTGTTGCTGATCCAAGGCACTCTCCAGCCTAGAAACTAGCTGGTGTAGTGCCATCTCAACCAACTTCCCTGGTTGATATGCATGTTGATGAGGATGCAGGGGACAGTCTCTTAATATTTTCTCCCTGATATGTCTATCCAACAGTGTTTCTAAGGTCTTAAGAAGAAAAGACGTTAGACTAATGGGTCTATAATCCTTAGGTCTAGTATATGAAGACCTTCCGTGTTTGGGTATATACACTACCTTCGCCTGACGCCACAAGGAGTACGCGTACCCCATAGTGAGACAGGCTCTAAGATATAAGGACACCCCCCCCCCCCCCCGCTTCCTGAAGAAGCGCCAGGAAGATCCCATCCATTCCTGGGCTTTTGTAAGGGGCAAAAGATGCTATTGCCCACTTCACCCTTCTTGGCGTAACAATCTCTGCGACTTCCTTCCAGCCACTTCTATCGGGTCTGAAGGATCCTCTCGATTCTACTTCACTATTCGTGATTGCTGAACCTGGAAAGTGGGCATCAAGCAGTAAGTTCAGGGTCTTCCTCTCTGTGAATGTAAATCCATCCGAAGGTGACTCCAGTGAGCCCAGCCTTGCCCTTCCATCCAAGGTTAGAATTTTATGAAGCCTTGCCGCTTCATGTTGACTTTCAATGGAGTCGCAAAACTGTCTCCAAGATTCCTAGAAGCCTTCTTGACTTCTGACTTGTACCTTCTTTGTGATTCTTTATAAGAATCTAGGCTTTCGTGATCCTGAAGTTCCCTGTATTTGTTCCAGAGCCTTCGCATGTTTCTCCTCAGGTGTTCAAGATAGCTGTTCCACTTGAAGCTTCCTGTTACTCTTTTTGCCTTAACAACTGGGCAGTTTAATTCATAAGAGCTAACCAGTGTCTGTGTGAGAAAGCTCACACTGAGCTCCAGCTCCTCTTTGTTCTTAATTATATTTGAGGGTCCTCCTTCCAGTCCACTCCTCACGTCCTCCCTAAAAGACGTCCAATTGGTTCGTCTAGGGTTTCTATAAGATGGGATCTCAAAGGAGCCCTCTAAATGAAACACAATGTGTCTATGGTCTGACAAGGAAGGCTCCAAAGAAACTTTCCAGTCTTTGAATTCCTGTATGATTCCCATTGAACCCAGGGTAAGATCTATGATCCCCTCACTCCTGTTATTGATGAAGGTAGGGGTATCACCTACGTTCATGATTTCAAGATCAGTTGTACATAGAAATTCTATGAAATGCTCTCCCCTTCGGTTTGTGTGTTTACTTCCCCAAATGCTGTGATGAGCATTGGCGTCACATCCTACTATGAGGTTTAATCCTTGTTTTCTACAGTATATCACCAGTCTCTTGAACTCCTCCAGCGGGGGTGGATATTCAGAGTCTCCTGGGAAATATGCAGAACAGACAACCAGGTCTCTTGGCTGTCCGCTCTCTTCATATCTCACTAGAACTGCTACAAGGTCTCTAGTAATGAAGCCTGGTATAGCCCAAGTGTTATGATCCTTAACTAGTATACATGCTCTAGGTTTCTCCTCTGCTACTCCACTGAATAGAGTGAAGCCTGCAAATTTTAGTCCCATGATACACCCCTGTCTAAGCCAGGGTTCTTGTATCAGGGCGACCGAAAACCTGCCTTTCTGGATACTTCTAATAAGTACCCTAGAGGCCGCTATACAATGTTGTATGTTTGCTTGTATGAAAGTAATCATTCCTTACTTTCATGCAATACTTTACCTTATGCGGTCTCCGGAACATGCAGCTCCGTCTCCCGCGATGTGTCTTGAGGCTTGGCTGGCTCCGGTTCCTGTCCGGGCTCCCGCTCTTCGCCCCTGCAGATCTCAGTGTTGTCTGTGGTGGGGTTGGTCCTCTGCTTGTCGCGCTTGCCCTCTACCAAGGTGAAGGTAGCAACATGCACCCCGCAGAAGATCTTCTTCCCCACCACTTTCTCCACATCTCTGGAGTCCATGCTGACCACATTCGGACACCTCTCTTCTCCTCCTTGCGTAGACCCTCCAGCTGTTGGGATTTAAGCCATGGTTCTGGCGTGCCATTCTTCCCAAAAGGACATTATTGTCCTTCGGTTGTCCTGGTATCCACACCATGACTCTTATAGGAAAGGAGTTTATCCATGCCCACAATTGTGAGCCTGGCTCCTTCCCACGGTTGTATATCTGTAACAAGACTAGAAAGCCATGCTACAGTCTCATCATTCTCTGCGATAATGACGGCTGCACCTCTCGACAGATAGCAGTCCAGGAACTGAGGCTTAATGGGCTCCTGCTGATCCCAGCTTTAGCTATCCTGGCATACTCCACCTTGGGTTTTTTGTGGGTTTGCCGATCTTCTTCTGGGGTTGCCCCCGACAGAAGTAGTTTCCCCACTGGCATCTTGGTGGGTGGAGTCCTCTGTGCCATAGAAGCAGAGCCCTTTTCAGGGTCCCGCCTCTTGTGCCTATTGGATTCCCCCACCGTCGTCACTGTCATGGCAGTAGAAGGCCTCTCAGCTCCAGGAGTTAGGCCCTCTTTGGCCTGCTCCCGGGCCTTTAAAGCCTTCTTATACCTCCTCTTCTCAGCGCCGGAGCACTGTTTCTTCTTCTTCTTCTTCTTCTGGACTAGCAGAGCACCTCTAGAGTGAGCTTTCTAACTGTCGAGGTTGTACTATCCAAGGGTATCTCCGAAGAGTCCCCATCGGTTGTTGTACTGGTGTTTCTCTCGGAGGCCCCAGAAGAGCTCTCCGGTTTATGGGTAACTACGGTACTCATTTAGGTCCCACGAGTAGCTAGGGAAATATATGTCCGCTCGGGCAGAGCCCCGCATACCTGGGTAAGCTACTTACTTCGAGAGGGCGCCAAGTATCTCGAAGGCTCCGTTCAAGACACATCTCCCATGTGCCATGCACCCCATCGGCACGGGTCGCGTTACACCTTAGGGTTGGGTGGTGCTTTAGCTTCCTCCTCCTTGTATACCGAATGGTTACCCAGTAGGGCTCCATTCGGCATTGCAAGAAAGGAGCTACTAGTCCCCCTCACCACGCAGAGGATCTTCAGTTGAAGAGGGTAACCAAGGTTAGCCCCCCTACAATTGTAGAAGCACACACGAGGGGGCAAGACTGGGGGAATCTGTGGTTTATTTTTCTTCATCCTCTCGACCATTGTAAATTTGTGATTATTGAGTAGTGGTTCTGCTAGCGGTACTGAAGTATACCAATTGTCCATAGTAATATTGTGTCCAGATCCGGAAACTGGCTGAACTAGCCGCTCAACTACGCTTTTGCAACTGTTATCAGTCTGATAAGGCCCTTCAGGATTGTTAACCTATGTATACTTCAATCTTATATGTGTAGAACGTTCTGGCATCTACCAAAGAAAATACCTTGATACCGTATTTTTCTGGCTTATTTGCAATATATTGCCTGAAGGAAGAACAGCCACAAAAGCCTTCTAACATCTCATCAATTGTGAGATATTCACTGAGTACAGTAATAATGCATGCATCTAGATATGAAGTTCTCAAAAATCATCTTGATGTGTGCTAGCTTATCAACTTTAATCCTACCACTTTGATCATTTATATTATCAAATCTGAGAGCACATAAGAGAAGATGAAATCTTGTTCTGGACATTGTAAGGCAAAAGGCTTCAACACCAGTCCCATCTGTAACCTACCCCTCAGGTTCAAATGTCTTGATTTGTGCACACGTGCTAAATACAGAAGACCAATCATAGGCTTTATTTGTGCAATGTTTTTGTTAGAATCATCAGGTGGTCTGTCATAGTTAGGCCGCTTTTTTTCAATCCATAAATTGGTGTATGTTACCATTTCCCCAAGTACCTTGTTAGGGAAATATAGCTGCCATGCATCTAAGGAAGACTGGACATGTCTTGCCTCTCTTATAGCACTTTATAAACGAGATGGTTTTACTATATTCCGTTTTCTTGTTCGACCTGTTTTATGTATTACATAGGACATGTTTTATTGTCCTTATCAGTCAGATATGGTGCTGGATCAGACAAGGTGGAAGGAATGTCTGTTTCATGTTCAGACTCAACAGACTCCTCGGTTTCTGAATTACGCGCGCTTTCATTCACTGAATCATTCCCTGTTGGATGCTCATTATCAGAAGCCTGGGTTTCATCAAATGGCACATAATCAGAATTATCATCAAACAAATAGCTCATAGCAGTAATCTCTTCTCATTCAAGAGCACAGTTCAACGATTCTTCTTTTTGTACACTCCGGAGAAGTTGATCAATTCTTTTTTGTTTCTTAGGATCCATGTCTTCTATAAGAATAAATAACACAATCTGCAGAATTAAGCATTCAGACTGGTATGCACACAGCTCAAACAGAAGAACAAAGTGAAACACATTTACTCGTGTGCTCAAACAAAAGAACAAAGTGAAACACATTTACTCGCGCACGGTAGAAAACACTGCAACATCTGTCGAGTTCAGAATATCCTCGTCAAGACAATAATGAACATTAAATTAAAATTAACTGTTGCTGCAGTGGTGTTGCCAATAGTCCAACAAAAGATAAGAGGAGCAACAGCATAGCCAGATTTAAGCTCTTTTCAAGTTACAGAGAGAAAAGTAAATGTGCAGTCGAAAAGACCGTACAGCAATTTCTCGAGGGTTAAATAGGGAGATATTCCTGCAACCCTGTATGAACACACACAACATTAACATATCACTACACAAATTATTAACTCAGGAAGACACTCCCACAACACTGTACTCAATACTTGGAGATTTGTACTTCACTATACCCACACTATTATGTCTGGGATACGTTCCCACAATAGTACTAATAACACTCACAATCACCTATCTGTAGGAACTAGGAACTACCACCTCTCTTACTTCCAGGTACACTTGTTTTCTAAGTGCATCCCTACCTCTGTTTACACAGCACTTTTCTAGCTTCTGGACCTCGCTGTTATTCGGTAAGGAGAGCTATAAAGGGAGTTCAGTATATAATGCGACACTTTTTTTTTTTTAAAGTAGGTTGGTTTTATTGAGGATTCAAATACACCCTGTTTTTCCCCTATCCTTTTGCCACAAAACCCTATTTTTTCAACATAATCTTCATTCAGTGATACGGCCTTACTCCACCGTAATGAGAGGGCCTGTATGCCTGCATGGTTCCCACTCAACTGGTCAATGTCGGAGCCAACGTCATGCTGCTTTGATAACTTCCCCATCATCCACGTGCTTCCTGTGGAGTGCATCCTTCATTGAGCCAAACAGATGGAAGTCAGAAGATGTGAGGTACGGACTGTAGGGGGGATGAGGAAGAACAGTCCACTGAAGTTTTGTGAGATCCTGTCGGTTAAGCAGACTTGTGTGAGGTCTTAAATTGTTGTGGAGAAGGAGAAATTTGTTTGCATTTTTGTGGCTACAGACATGCTGAAGTCGTTTCTTCCGTTTCCTTAAAGTAGCACAATACACTTTAGAGTTGATTGTTTCATCACGAGGGAGGACATCGAACAGAATAACCCATTCAGAGTCCCAGAAGACCATAACCATGACTTTACTAACTGAAGGTATGGTTTTGAACTTTTTCTTTGTGGGAGAGTTGGTGTGGCTCCACTCCATGGATTGCCATCTTGTTTTCCGGTTCAAAGTGATGGATCCATGTTTCATTGCCTGTGGCAATGTTTGACAAGAAATTATCACCTTCAGCCTCATAACGAGCAAGCAGTTCTGCACCGTTCTTTTTTACTCTTTATGGTCTTCCGTTAAGTGTGGAGGAACCCAGCGGCAGCAAAGCTTTGAATACTCCAACTGGTGGGTAAGTGTGTCACCACTACACAGACGTAAAGTTCAGCAAAAAGGTGTTTGACTGTGATTTATCGATCACCACTAATAGGGATGCCCACACGTTCCAACTTTGCAGGCGTCACAGCTGTGTGCGGCCAGCTGGTATGTGGGAGGTAAGACAGGTTTGCTCGACCTTGTTGTGATAACGTAACGTGCCTCGCCCGATGACTCGCTGTGCTTTTGTCCACTGCCAGGTCTCTGTAGATTCTGCAAGTGCCTGTAAATATGTGCGATTCCCTGGTTTTCTGCCAAAAGAAACTCTGTAACTGCTCTGTTTGGTACGCACCTGTGTTACAGATGCCATTTTGAAGGCTAGTTATAGCACTACCACCTATAGGAAATTAATGAAACTGTACGAGACGAAACGGGAATATTCGAAGATCCCCCTTCCCCCCATTTCAATTTTTTTAAAACCGAAATTGGCCGAGAAATAAAATGTGTTGCATTATATATTGAACGCCCCTAATAATGTTTTTCTGGTGGATCCTCAAAAACACAGCTTGATTGAGGTTATGACACCTGATATCACAAATTCTGTAAACTGGATATACAATGGCCACGTCTCCAATCACACTACTTGCTCCAAACATAGATTTACAAACTTTGAGCCAAAAAACAAGAAGACAATCCTGAGAGGTTAGAACAGTGTAGTCAGATACCTGAAACGAAAATACAGGACAGATGTGCGATCGAGGAAATCAACGGGCTTTGTTTCAGAATGATACACTTATGTTGACATCATAGTGCAGTTAATTAATGCATGCCTTAACAGTTATACACAGACTGAAACTTACATTACCAAGCAAGTTTCCATGCGGTTTGGGTCATGTGGCTATGAGCTTGTATTCGCGAGACGATGGGTTTGAACCCCACTGTCGGCAGCCCTAAAGATGGTTTTCCGTGATTTCCCATTTTACACTAGGCAATGCTGGGGCTGTAACCTGTCTTCTAGCCAGGGTCTGTTCCAATCCTAGCCCTTTTCTATCCCATCATCGCCGTAAGATCTGCCTCTGTCGGTGCAATGTAAAACAAATAGGGAAAAACTTAGTTGATTTAATTATTCATACCAGTTCTTTCAATTTCAATATAATTTCATTTCTCTTAAGTGCTGTTAACAGTTTTTTGTCATTAGCAATTTCATAAAAATCTCTGTATGACATTGAAGAAAAATTTACAAAAATAAACAGCTCAGACCTAATCAAGTCAACAGAACGTCTCACAGCTGACAATTTCACATGAACATGCGGTAGACTCGGACTACCTCAGGTAGCTGTCCGCTATTACGTGTCTTATTTGCCAGGATGGACAACCCGAGAACTGAAAACAATAAAATATAAAACCATTTTTAAAATCTACGAACTCACACCAGATAAAGAAGCCTAGGAAAGAAAGAAAGAAAGAAAGAAAGGAGTGGAGAAATCTATCGTCTCTGAAAGAAAGAAGAAAAGCTTTTGGTATTTATCAGAGGTAGGAACACTGGCTTATTTCTCTTGTTGTCCCCAGATAGGAATTGCCCAGGACAGGACGTTTAGCATGAAAACTTACTGTCCCATAAAATCTAGGACATCTAGCAACACTGGGTTAGAAGACAATATATACAATAATGTACAAATTATAGGTTTGGAGCAACATCACTGTGCTGTAGAATAATATTGTGGCAAACAAGTTACTCATACCTCCCCGTAGAAACCATCACTCCCTGTGAAGCTGGTGAATATTTAGGTTTAAAAGTAATTAAGGTTTGTTCAAGTCAAAAGTCTCGACAGCAGTAATTAAAACAAGTTCTTTCCACATCACTACACCGTACAGGTCACTGTAGACAATGTTCTCCATCAAAGTTCTTTGTCAAAACTCCACACCGATAATCCTTTCAGTTGTCCTTTCAATAATAAGCCTTCTTACACTTAACCACATTACTGTAGAGCAATAAATTATTTAAAATATGAAATATAAAAACTCGTGTAACTTCATTAGTAATACAAAATATATGCAACATAAGAACCACTTTAAACTAATATGTACATATCATTGGTCAGATTAATAAAGTACTGAGATTAATTAAGGTTTTCTAATATACACAGATACTAGCATTCACTGTCATGACTTGTTGGTTTGTGCACCTAAGCGGTACTTTTTGTATGGAGATGTAAATGACCAAAGTGTTTATGCTGGAGATGTATTTGGAACAGAGTTCCATGATCTTGTTTCCATCACAATAAGAGGATTGTACAGTTGACCTGCTAAAGGGCAGGGGTGGTAACAGAGTGTGCATTGTGCTGGTGAAAAGAGGAAAGGTAGTAAATTTTGAGGACAGGTACTGGGGAGTTCTTCAAATTTCAGGAGGGAAAGTTGCTGGTTACAAGGTGTTAACGTGAGTCATAGCATAAGGAAAATATAAATCTGATACAGAAATTCATGATCTGTTGTTTAGTAGTTGCATCAGTGATTACAGCATCACAGTAATTAGAATATTGGAAGAACTAATGTTTTTATGAGCTAGACTTTCATCGTCATCATCATCATTTCCCTTTATCCAGCTGTAGCCAGGTAGGGATAAATATGGTTCCTCTCCACTTTCTTCGATCTTTCCACCACGCCTCCTCCAACACTGTCCCAGTCCAGGTTCCTTCCTATAATACTGTGTTGGATTGGGTTCTTCCATCTCAATTGTGGTCACCCATGGCCTCTCCTTCCTTGCATTTGCATTTCCATCACGTTTTTTAGAATTCTTTCGTCACTCATTCGCTTTATGTGCTCAAATCATCTTAGTGGGCTCTTCTCTGTTCTTATTTAATGGTAATATGTTTTGAAGGTATTTCAGAGGATGGAGTGAGGCATATAATGTTACAGATATGAGTTGTATGTTCATTCCAATTTAGATTCTCATTTATATTATTAAATTATTTACCAAACTTTCATAAGGAATTTTGGTACCAGATAGTGAGTGAAGGTCTTAATTATTTTGTCCAACTATAATGTCTTTTGTCTTGCAGTGCTCGTTATATTATGATCATCGCACGTGGTGGAGTGACAAGCACTGCTTGCATGGTACACACATGTATTGTACTGCAATCGAGCAGTTGTGATCAAGGTTGTTTGAGTTTTAACTCATTCTTCTTAAAGTAAAAGGTTTGAGCTTTCAGATGGTATATATTAATTCCTATGTCAGTAGTATTTTGTTTACTGAAATTTGAAATATTCCAAGGAATGTTTATTTCTGCCACCATGGGCAGCCACAGCATTTGTCTGTCTGGCACCTGGTATGCAAACTACTTGCATTATACCTTTGATTCCTCTCGGGGAAGAACCAGACTGTCAACATAATCGTAAATTCTATCTACAGTATTCACGGCTCTCTTGCGATGGATTTTCCACATCACCTGCTGTCTTACATTCCCTCTGTCGTGAGTGGAAATGGCTTCTACAAGCAAGTGCAGGTTATCGAGCTTGGAAATAGAGGATGTTTTAGGAGAACAGTTGAGAGATTCTGATGAAAGTTTGTTGGATTCAGATGTGATTTGAGTGATGTGGATGATATTGCCGTACACAAAATTCTTGTTCAGAATTGGATACTATGAATTAACGCTGAATGGCAGTGTGCATTTTACGGCTAATGCATTTCGAAGGGAGAATGTATAATTACATGGGTAAAATATAACAATTTATAGCGAAACCAGGACCTCAGAACAAAGCTTATGGTAAATTTGGTGGAATGAAGGGGTCTTTGCATGAGGGATATTTCAAGATGTTCTACACCAAACTCCGTTATTAAGGTAAGATAGCATCATATTTTCTAAGCGACTACAGTTTCTTAAACATTCATCTGCTAGTATTATTGAAATCTGTAAAATAGTGCCGAAGGTATGGTGCTTTGAAAAGTCTTGCACAAATCTAAGAAAATTTAAATACGTTTAGAACTCCTCCTGCAGCACAGAGACAACTGGGCATTTACTTCCACTGCGTGGAGGAGTTAATACAGAGTTCTCACAAGCATACAATGCTATTTAAGAAAAAAATCAGCATTAATTCTGTCACTTGCTAAGTGAATATATTCCAGTTTTGTGTGGTCGTATATTTGAATGTTTTCAGCATATAAATGGTAATTGCAACATTAAAATAAAAAGTAATGGTCCAAGTACAGAGCTTTGTGTACTCTTGTTTCATTGCCCACTGGGAAGTCTTATTCTTTATAACTACTTGTCTGCAATTGGTGAGGTAAGAGTTACAAAGCAGTCTTTTTTGGTACCAGATTTATGACGATGACTCTAAACAACATTAATCCAACAGCTGTGCAGGATACCAATGTCTTAGCTGCCAGTGCAGATAATTTGTAGTAAACTGGTCCCATGCCATGATGTTCTCTCTTCAGTGCAGGTACTTGAGCAGATCGTAAGGATCTTAAATTGGCCTCTTGGCATGTTTCTGACTAACTAGTCACTAACTGGTACTCCAGAAACCTGCTGTAATCTACATATTGGCAGCCCTGAAGATGGTTTTCCATGGTTTCCCATTTTTACACCAGGTAAATGCTGGGGCTGCACCTTAATTAAGGCCATGGCCGCTTCTTTCCAACTCCTAGGTCTTTCCTTTCCCACCGTTGCCATAAGACCTATCTGTGTCAGTCCAACTTAAAGCCAGTAGAAAAAAAAAAAGTCCAATCCCTATCCCACTATGCATTTGTACAAGGTAGTTGGGATCATCTAAAGGCATGACCAATTAAAAAAAAAATTCATTATTTTTAGCACTGTATATTTTCATCTTAAATTTAGATAATTTTCAGATTAGTTTGAAAATGCTGCAACTTTCTCTTAAGTAGCAAAATTAGTAATCTTCTTTGGCATATGGAACTAAACCTACTTAATCGTGCTGCATAAACATTGTCGGTCACCGAGGTACTGTATATGCACTATTACACATTTCTTTCAGATAATCCGAAGATTTCTTAGTAGCTGTGAGTAGCTGTGCAGTTTGGGTCACATAGCTATCAGTTTGCATTAGGGAAAGAGTGGATTTTAACCCCACTGTCGGTAGCCTTGAAGATGATTTTCTGTAGTTTCGCATTTTCACACCAGGCAAATGCTGGGGCTATATTAAGGCCATAGCCACTTCCTTTCTATTCCTAGCCCTTTCCTGTCACATCGTCGTCGCCGTAAGACCTATCTGTGTCGGTGCAACGTGAAGTGAATTGTAAAAATAGAGAAAAGAATAAGCTTGAATGGATTAAAGTGTTTCCACAAAGCTTATTTCTTCTATACCCCTGTTATAGCTGTGTGAAGACAACAGTGTGTAGAACAGAATGGGCTAAATCAAGGAAGTGTGTTGTCACATTTACTGCTCATAACGATGATGGATTGTAAAAGCAGCAAGGGAAGATTAGAGGGGAAAGAATGAATGTGATGATGTTTGTGGACGATGTTCTGATTTGGGGAGAAGATGATGAGGAGGAGGAGGAGGTACAATAGCTGAATGTACTGAATAGAAGGATTGAACTATGGGGATTGAGGATCAACATGGAGAAGAGCAAGACAGTGGTGATGAGTAGAGAAAGTAAAGAAGGAAAAGGAGCTACGAAAATTGGAGACAAGGAACTGGAAATAGTAGAGCACTTCAAGTACTTGGGAAGTCAACTGACAGAAAACTAAGGTGCATATAAATGTCAAAAACATGAAAATTAGAAATTTATTTTAAAATGGCTGTACAGGTGAGCATTAGACATCAACACAAAGTACAGACAATTGAAAATCAGGTTTGGGAAATAAGTTAAGGGGTGGAACTTTACACTTTATTAATTGCAGAGTGTTCAGGAAAAGAGGTTTGTTAATTTATACATCCCTCTTGGTTATTTTTGACTTAGTTTAGTATTTCTATTATTTCTGAAAAATTGAATATGATGCGCTTGGTTTCAATGTGAAGAATTCTGAGATGCAGATCTGGATCGAAGAAATGATTGTCATGGGGTGTTTTGAGAACTGCAACTCTGTTCTGCGATATTGCTCCATCATACTGGAAATATACAATGGCAGCTGATTTACAAAGTTGTTAAAGATAACCATATATGCAGCTGATGTATAGGTTAACTTGAATATTGGACCAGTACCGGTACTGAATTGCTGGGATAACCCACACCTAACACTAGTCTTCTCTGGATGAAAGAATTCTTTATGTATTACATGAGGATTTTCATTTGTGTAATTATGGGAATTTTGTGAATTAACATATACCAGCTGGTGAAAACTGACTCATCCAAGAACCATATATAGTCCAGAGTGCCCAGATTTTCCTGAAGAAATGTCTGAAATCATCAACAGTATTCTACTCATAATTTGTGGACCATAGAGGAATGGTAAGCTACATGTGAATCTTCACTTTGTTTTTTGTAACTTGTTTGTAAGTGCTTCTGGATAACCATGTATCCTGTTAAAAGTGAGTGCAGTGACTTCTTGGGAGACACTACTAGTCAGTCCTTCACGTTCTGGCTCGTTTCCTCTGACATTTGTGAACGCTGTATAAAGACCCCAGTCATAAAAATCTAGTGTGTAGAGAAAGCAATGCTTAAATGTAACTAAAATTCAATAACCGTGTCATAGTATTGTATGTCCGACTCGTTGGCTGAATGGTCAGCGTACTGGCCTTCGGTTCAGAGGGTCCAGGGTTTGATTCCTGGCCGGGTCGGGGATTTTAACCTTCATTGGTTAATTCCAATGGCTCGGGGGCTGGGTGTTTGTGCTGTCCCCAACATCCCTGCAACTTACACACCACATATAGCACTATCCTCCACAAATCATAACTACCTCCAAATGTCTTCTATTATTGTCGTTGACATGACAGTAAACACTCGTTCACTTACTTCAGACTATACAAATACATTTTCTACTTCCCTGTGTATACTCACACATACATAAACACTCAAAACAAGTGAAATGTGTAGAAACCCTCATCCAATAATAATGAATGAGATAAGCTGAGAGGTATGTCAGTCAGAAGATATTCTATCTTCATGTTTTAAAAATGATACGCTACACAACAGGTACATTCCTTTTAATTTCCCACACTATGACTGAATTACGTTTTGTATTATATCTTCCTTAGTGTTACAATAAAGGAAAGAGTTGTGTTTTGGTAACAAATGGGACACACTGTACTTCTATCATGTAATATTCTAGTGTAATTAGAGATGTTCTGTCCTACACCATGTCAGTAATGCCCAATATCTTTAAATACAAGGCTTCAATATTTCAGATTTTTAAAATATGAGCGTCATCTCTTGTTAATGTCCTGTATGGTTTGCCAAGTATGAACATTTCACTTGTGCACTTGTAAAATCTTGAAAGAAATGAGAGATGGCAAATGATGCTCGATATAGTTATTGTATTCCAAGGAAGTCGGATAAGGCACATGAAAATTGTTAATGCAGCTGTAACAGTGCTGCTCAGATTCATTTAGCCTGCCTTGATGAACAGAGCATTCACTACAGTCTTCAAATTGATTATATGAGGTACCTAATATCAAACATGGATGTGCGCCAGCTATATAAAAAATGAGTCAATTATTGATCCTTATATCATTTTTAATGCTCTCTCTGAATTAGTGGCCTGTCTCTTTCATAAATGAATATTTGTACGTAATTTTTAACATAGAAATATTCTTTTTTTTTTTTCATAATCGGACACCTCCAAATGTAGTTTATATAAAAAACGGACATGACCGTTTCGGCCAATCATATTACTACAAGTGACATCAAACTGTTATGGCGACCAGAGAATTTTTATCAACATCTTAAGGAAAAAAGAGGAGGACTGTTTTTTAATGTCCTATGATTGCCAAAAGAACCTCGTTTTGCCAAAATTAAATGATCAGTCGGCTTATTATTCCAGACAACGCTACTGTTACAATCTGTCTGTTGTAATAGTCACATCTCATAGCAAACTGCGCCCTGACAATGTGTCTGTTTATATATGGCTGGAGAATGAGGGAAAGAAATCATCAAACGAAATAGCATTAGTGGTTGTCAATGAATTACGATCTAATGATTTAAAAGACTTCACTTCAGTCAAGTTGATTGCTGATGGCTGCGCCGGCCAAAATAAAAACATTAATATGTTGGCGATGTGTGCAAAGTGGCTTACAACGTATGCACTATCCTCTGTTGACAAGTTAAAACTGGTATTTCCAGTTACTGGACACTCGTATTTGCCTCCAGATAGGATTTTTGGACTCATTGAGAAAGACTTTAAGAAGATGACGACTATAGTAAGTCCTGATGAATATCTTGAGGTGTTCAAAATGTACGGCACAGTGAAAGTGATTGAACAAACCTCGGAACCACTGAATTGGAAAGAACAAGCACAGATTTATCTGAAATCTGCTAGTCAACATTTCAAGATTTCAGTGTAAAAGAATTGTACTCAGGAGCACGAAAAGAGGCAATCTTGTAATTAAAGGTGAGGTAGGCTACTGTTTGGAAACAGGTATTGAGCGTAAGATCACGAAAGCATGACAGGTAAGTCTAATGTTAATGAATATTTTACCTACTGATATTGGCATGAATGTAAACCCACAGAAACTTAAAGATGTTGACAAATTACTAGGAAAGCACTTCGGAAAAGATTGGAAATTAATGCCTCTCTTAAGTGGTATGTCGAAGTCATCAATAAGAACATTTGTAGTGAAAATGAACAAGCTGTTAATTATTATTTATTAATGTGATTGTTTTGAAGACCCTTGTGATGAAGAAGAGGTTATTTACCCAGAAATACAGTGAAGCAAGAACTGAAGTGAATGTTAAAAATGTTAACAAAGTATAATAATAGCCTTATTTCTTTTAAAATGGAAGTTTACTTTCGTGTCATCCTGCAGCTTTTTTTCCAAATATTGGGATAGTTCGTTTCAAAAGTGGACAATTACATGGATGTTTGTATCAAAAATGGACAAAAGCCAATCTTGGTTTCACGAATGGACATAGTCATATTTGAACTTGTTTTACATTGATTTAGACTGAAATTCCTAAGTCTCGACCATGATTTTCCTGTTCGTAGAGCTGGCAATATGACACACAAAAATTTTCACATATGTAATGGGGGTTTAACATAGAGAAACAAAAATGTGGCTCAACTGAAAAATTAACAAAATGGCTTTTGTCCATGTTTGATACTAGGCACCTCATATGTCTATGTCCCTGTTTCATCCATTCCTGGTACCTTCCCAATTTTTGTTCCACCTCTGATAGGGTTATATCATCCTCTACTGTTGAGTCATCACACTGTATTGCAACCTTCTTCTCTACACAATTTCTCACATTCAGCATTTTATCAAAAAACTCTTTCCATCTTCTCTTTATTTCTTCTGGATGTTTTATAAACTCTCCACCTTCCTCTTTCATCAGCTTTGTGTACAGGATCTATGACTACTGTCACATCAAAACCTACTTGTTCTACAGATCACAACATAACCATGTGCCATTTATAATCAACTTCAAAATATTTAAAATTTAATTTGGCTTCATGTGAATTCATTTTGTTATGCTAGTATGTAACCAATCTGATTCTCAGAAATGTTATGAAGACCTATAAAACAATGTGCTATCTATAAAACATTTGGCCCTTAGAAAGAGCTTTAGAACGTACATATTGCCATGTGTATTTCCATTTCAGTGTTTGAAGAAAAGTTTAATTGCTGGTGTTTTACCAGTTTGATTCTCAGATATGTTTTGGTTATGCTTTCACGATTACAGCTGGCTACCAGAAATCCTTTAGAATGTATATCACATCATATTATATGTACTGTATTTCCAATTGGATTTAACCTCTCAGCGTGTGACGACCTTCAGTACCTGGCTACCTTGTGCTGCAGGAGGAGTATAGTACCATGCATGCTATGAGTGCAGGCTCTTAGTTAATCGGGCGTAAATGACAAGCGGTTCATTGAATTTTATCAAAATGGTCAGTATGTTATCAGTGCATAAACACACAAACGGCATAATTTACTGGAATTATCTAAGGTCAGTGAAGTGGAGGAATCTTCTGAGCTTTCAAATGGACCTGAAATATGCCTGAACCAAATATAGAAGTAGTTAGTACTCAGATTTTTTGAGAAATGAGACCTCAGTACAGGTTTCTGCACTATGCTCATTAACATACACAATGCAAAAACTACATACATTTCCTCGACAGTAACTGGTACACATTCATTTACCCTCGATCAGAATGGAAATACCATACCGTGTGACCGCTCGTGATGTTGTGCATACATATCTGCCTATACTACTATCATCTTTACGAACTCCACAGTAGAAAACAGCTGGAAATTTTTCACAAAGGACATAAGCAGTTCTTTGCAGCATTCTGAGACGCATAATAAATTGTAAACATTTCCCTTTGTCCTCTGTAATTATCCATGTCCTCTCACAAAAGCCCACCATCAGTAACATTACAGCCGATATTTTTCCGTTTATCAACATCAGTGTCACGATCAGTACTTTCACTCTCAAATTCTACATCCTAATCCTTGCTTAACGAAACTAAACTTTCCGTATCATTCGGTAAAACAGCGTTAATTTTCAAATTTGTGATCACAAGAAAATAAAGTGTACAGATCTGTGCACTTGGTTATGGGGGTGTTCAGGGGTTGTAGTAAGGATGTAAAGGAGAGGGCATATAAGTCTCTGGTAAGAACCCAACTAGAGTATGGTTCCAGTGTATGGGACCCTCACCAGCATTACTTGATTCAAGAACTGGAAAAAATCCAAAGAAAAGCAGCTCGATTTGTTCTGCGTGATTTCCGACAAAAGAGTAGCGTTACAAAAACGTTGCAAAGTTTGGGCTGGGAAGTGGGAGAAAGGAGACGAGCTGCTCGACTAAGTGGTATGTCTCACTTAGTTTACAAAAGGAGTACATTTATTGTTCAAGCTATTCAATACAATCAGTACCACGTTATGTGGTTAGACATAGAAAATCTGAATATTATGGGGACATGTTTTGCCCTTCTTATTGGGCATCATCAGCCATATTAATTTAATCTTAAAACAAACATTGTTAAAGGGCCAATGACATTTATAATTTGTAAAAATTGAACGTGATTTCTTAAGATATTAACTTTACAAAATAGTGGTTATAAATTATGATATTGGGACATACAATAACACCTGCTAAAATTATTGTAAACTAATTTAAAATCATGTCTAAAAGAGAATTTGTGTCGATATAAAGTTCTAAAAATGGCACATGTCTGGAACTGAAATGGATCCTCTTTGTTATAAAAATCAGTATATATTTGCTGCGGCAGTTGCCAACGCAAACTTGAGGGTGAATTTTGTTTATATTTTGCGTTCCAACATTAAAAGATTGGTTAAGAGAAAAGTCGAATGTTATGATGTTATCCTCAGTAAGTTGATTGGTCTAAAATATTATTTGATATAACCGTTGCAAACAGACGTTAGTGTGCTAGTTGAAGCTGCTATGAGACAAGTTTATTTCGAGTATTTGAAGGTTATGTTTGATTTTCACGTGAAAATGTAGTCCTTCTAGAAGATGTGGAACATCGATGAATAGAGTGTGGTTATATCAAATGCCGTATATATATCTATCTATCAGTAGCGTTGACCAACATGTCCCCATAATCAGATTTTCTATGTCTAATTAACCACATAACGTGGTACTGATTGTATTGAATAGGTTGAACAATAAATGTACTCCATTTGTAAACTAAGTGAGATCGCTGTTTTCAATACGGACCAAAAATGAGAGTGATGCTTTGTAAGTGGTATGTTCTGAGCTGTCAGCGGAGAAATGGCGTGGAATGATATTAGTAGACGAATAAGTTTGAGTGGCGTTTTTAAAAGTAGGAAAGATCACAATATGAAATCAAAGTTGGAATTCAAGAGGACAAATTGGGGCAAATATTCATTTTTAGGAAGGGTAGTTACGGATTGGAATAACTTACCAAGGAAGATGTTCAATAAATTTCCAATTTCTTTGAAATCATTTAAGAAAATGCTAGGAAAATAACAGATATGGAATCTGGGCGACTGCCCTAAATGCAGATCAGGATTGATTGATTGATTGATTCAAACAACATGAACTCTCATCCTATTTTGATGTAGTTATTCAGTACTATTCCATATCTATGTGTGAAAGATAAACAAGGGAACCCTCTCAGTTGAACCAGACTCATTACAACAAAACTAGATATTCTGATCAATTCAGATTTGCTGAGTTTAATTCCAGTGATCATTTTTCTGCCAAATCGACAGAACTAGCATGATCGCATGGCGAAAGAATATCCTTGAGCTTGTAGCCCGGCAAAGACACGAGTTAAACTAGTCATAACGACACTCTCATCACTGCTATATGAAGGCAAGTAAGCTGTATTAATTCAATCACAGACACATGTGTTGTGCTTCTTGGGGTAAGATGATGAAAGACATCAGTCTTCAGTGTTGTAAATATATTACTGACTCGATTAACCGACTAGTTAGACCTCAGAAATTGCAAGAAGTATGTAAGAATAATGCTGTAGCCGTGATCCATAATGCGTACAGTGAAGTTTAATATGTAGAAGTAGCAGTTCATCAGGGATGAGAGCATTGAATTTATATAAGTATATGGGTACGGAAATTGCAAGCAAAGTCAATGAAAGTACGAAATTTCCTGCAATCACACATTATCAAAGAGAGAAATGGACACAAATGTGACAAATCAGTTTTCAGTACATCTTTTCCATATAAATCGATGTAATGATGTCTTTGTCAGGCGCTCTTTGTTTTCAGAAAATTATGGAAAACAGTTTCAGCCCTTATGTTGGAAAAGTGGTACCTCCAAATCTCTGTGTGGATTGCCTTAGTAGTGGGAAATTGACAAAAAGGCACTTGCAAAACTCTTTACTGCAATATTTTGAATGAGTATTTGCATCCAAATTCTTTTCTTAGACAGACTGAATAGCCTTTAACCCATTCGCCTCACATTTAAATACCATAGGAGTTCACTAAGAAATCACGTTTAAATACTGCTCTACAGCCGTCATCATCACACTGTTATTTAGAAAATCATACAAGACCAACCAGTAAATATTCCTTTCTGAAAATTTGCATGCATGATAACGAAGTAATAAACTTACCAATGCCGCTATTTTAGTACGTCTGCTGGGTGTGGTACACCTCTAAACATTCTTCTAAGTGAAGAACTACGCCACACTTTTTGCACTGCCAGCAACATTCACTTCTTTTACCCTGGCTGTAGCACACAACACACCTTCTTGTGACTTTTGATTTCTTCTCTGTAGGGGGAATACGCATGGGAAAGTGGGCCCATGATTTAGCTTGTAATCTGGTGAGGGTGGTGCTCGCTGAAGGTCGACCTCGAACCGAGTACTCCGGCAGCTGAACAGTCTCTAGTAGCTGCTGTGCAATGCTAGTTCTGAAGTCCGTGTAGCTCATCATTCTGTTAGCAGCGATCTTGTGATACACAGTTAAGGAATTGAAAATACATATATCTAGGAGGTAAAAGAATATTTTCCTATACCCTTTCACTGTGCATCGCATGACTGTGAACAGAGCTCTAACCTGAGCCTAAAGATCAACCCCACCCATCCCCTTCTGGTATTCAAGGCCACACTTGGACTTTATCACTTCTTCCCTAGGGGTTTGTCCTCTCTTTCGTCTGAGTTTGCCTGTCCCTGTCATGTCAGCTGATTTGTGTTTAGTGGTGAGAAAGCAAACATCCTTGTTATCTTTCCACTTCACACATAACATACCGTTGGCAGCCCACGTCTCATACTCTCCACATTTTAGTTTCGTCTTACTGATATCGCGAGGGATGTCTTTTCGGTTCTGTCTAACAGTTCCAATTACATTCATCTGCTTGTTGTGTAGCCTTTTGAATAAATGTGGAGAAGAATACCAGTTATCTAAAAACAATGTATGCCCTCGGCCTAACAAGGGTTCACACATGTTGAGCACAACGTTTGTACTTGCTGGCAGACTTGGATCCGTTACATCATCACCTACATAAATTTTGAAAGACAGACAGTAGCCAGAACTTGATTCACAAATTTTGTAAATTTTTATTTCAAACCTAGAACGTTTAGACTTATTACACTGGACATACGAAAGGCAGCCTCTGAATTTCATTAGACTTTCATCTAGAGCAATGTCTTGTGAAGGTAAATATAATTCTGAAAATTTGGAGCAGAAATGTTGTAATATAGGCCTAACCTTTCTTAGTTTGTCACTACTATCGACTTGTTCATTGTCAACAAAATGTAAAAATTGTGAAATTATAATAAATCTTCCCCTGCTCATGGTTTCACAAAAAATAGGAGTGTTTATACACCTGTTTTTACTCTAGTATAACTGTATTCTTGCCTTTCGCACTTGTGACTTGTGACTAACGTAAAATATGCCATAATTTCGTCAGGTGTAGTCTCAAACCATTTGTCATCGTCTTTCAACTTTTTCTGTCAGGATTGCTCAACTGTTTTGCTGCATATGAATTTGTCTCGACTGATATTTTGTCAAACAAAAGGTTCATGTATTCACAAAAAAACTGAGAGTTCAGATAGTGGCTGCGTATCAAACTTTTTCAATAAGTTTTCACTAACCCCACTGTATTCACTAAACTTATGTACAACAGGTTTATTGTCACTTTTTGTCCAGTTCCATTCAGTCAATTTAGTCTGTGCCAAGGTACGAGCTTGTTTCGAAAGACTCGGCACACCGTCGTTATTTGCATCACTTTCCGTGTCATCAGAACTATTATGCGCATCGCTAGTACTCAAACTAAGGACTTCAGGGTCTATTTTGTCGTCACAAACATCACTGCCTTCAATATTACTCTCTAAAACACTATTAGCTTCCATATTCCTTCTTCATCAACATCAGCACATCTGCTTGATGCCATGATGGCAACTGACAAGAGCGAAATAATATGAAAAAAGATTCTCTTATCTCTTGTTCTGGAAGTGTGTGAGAACCTGCTGAAAGGGAAAAATCCGAAGCCACATGTGGTAAACTTCAGCTCAGAATGTATACAAGTGGCATCTGTGGGTTAGTGACTGAACTACATGGATTGATGTACAGCTCTACATCGCCGCGAGCAGAGCTCGTCATTTGATTCATATACCACGAATAACTATGACGAGCTAAGGTCGTCAAATGATGCGATTGGGTTAAGGTACATGTGACGCCGTATAGGTGACCTGCGTGTCTGTGAGGATCAAGTTTATGATGAATTCTAATGATGAAGACCCAGCCCCCGATCTATCAGAATTAACCAATGACGATTAAAATTCCTGATGTGGCTGGGAATCGAACCCAGGACCTCCTGGCCCAAAGGGCAACATGGTAATCATTTAGCCATGGAGCCGGACACTTCGTGGGTAGGACATGCCTCTAAAGATTATTCAGTCTTGAACTACAAATGTGTGCGGCCTCTAGATATATGCTATTTCTGAAAATATAATATGTGTGTAGGGCAAGTTGAGGACCATGTATGTCTGCACAACATTAGAGGATGCAAATTAACAGACAAAATAGTTCATCAAGAAACTATATTCTGTTGTGTGTGTGTGTGTGTGATCAACTCTCAGAGACATGCATCATTATGCATGGAAGAAAGCTGGATACGCTGTGTGATATACCAAAATTAATTATGAAATTGCTGTTCAGATAACGTTTGCCGTTCCATTGTCACATGGTAGCATTTATTCATTGCTCCTGATGTTTATAAGTGGTGTGTTATGGGGACCCTCGTTACTATTTTGAGAATTTTTGATCATTACAATTGAAATTGTTACTGTAAAAGTCAGCCTACCTATGTAATGGAAATATGTATACAGGTTATTGAACAAAATGTTTATAAAGTTTGATTTTTATAATAATAAGAAATAAGCATTGCACACTAAGAACTTGTCATATTATGCCCTGTCGGTCTCATATTCACCTCATGGCTAGTGATCTGCTTATTCTACTGATGCGACATACTAAGCTGCTTCACAACTAGGTATTTTTTATTTTCCCCCTTGTCGATACATTAGTTGCTTAAGGCAACTTATTGGTCAAAAGTGGTACATGTTTCGTAAATTATTAAAATCTTCAGCCACATAGCACTGTATAGATGAAAAATATATTGATGAAGTATCAATGCTTTGAGAGAAAGTGTCCTTAAAAATAGCATAAGAAGCATCCTTTGGATTCTGAGGCATCTTTTTGCACTTACAGGAATTGCATTACTGGTGTCATTTCTGTTTGCAGGGGGAATGAAGCTACTGTGTACGTTATGTAGTATTCTGATTTATTCTGGATCAGTGTTCTTTCAGAACATGCTGTGTAGTCTTGAGTCAACGGCCTTTTCAGAATTTATGAAAGGCAGAAACCTTACATGTGATAAATATCATCCATTTTATCCATTGTACTTATTTTAGCAGCCTTCTAATGTTAATTTTGTTAATACTTCCACTATTGTATCTCATCACATTGTATTTTCAAACCATGAAATGGTAAGTGCATACGATTCTACTTCAATATTTTTCAAATCTCTTTTCACACAATTAACTCTAAGATTCTTGCTTCCATTTACAGATTCCACTTTTATATGCTTTTTCAACTAGAATATCTACAAACTCACAATTTACAACATTTGAACATCACTTCAAATTTTGAGATGGTCCATAGTGATCCTATTTGAAACTGTTCTTCAACTTCTATTCACCTACTTCATATCCTCAACGTGTTCTACAACTTCACCATATGCATCTGACTTTCTTCTTTTATCTTCAAGATCATGATGAACTTTGGATCTCTCGACTAACTTTGACTTTTATTCTCTCCTCTTTACTTTGATTATATAAGATTTTTCATGACTATCAACTTTACTTTTATGCAATCTTACTACTTGTTGTATAACAATCCGTTGTTTTATCCATTGTACTTATTTTAGCAGCCTTCTAATGTTAATTTTGTTAATACTTCCACTATTGTATCTCATCACATTGTATTTTCAAACCATCATTGTTATTTTTAATGTTATTTTACTTCAAATCTCTTCAAGATTTTTAAAAATTCATTTCATTACTACATGTTATTTAGACGCTTATTTTTAATTTAAGGTTAAGACTATGGCTGATGATGCCTTCAGGGAAGGCGAAACATGTCCCACTATTAGCTAACAAATTTATGTAAATCATCCAAGACGATTTTGTATTGATTAGGTGGTCTAATAAATAACTTAATGTTATTATTTCAATCTAATATCATCAATACGGACCAAAAATGATATTTATCACATGTAATGTCAATGCCAACCAGGCAATAGTAAAACCTAACAAGTACTTGAACCTAAAAATTAAAATAGGCAAGATTTCTAGAGATATCAAGTTTCTTAAAGATTGCTTGAAATTAGAGTTGGTACCTAAATTTCTCAAATCTTTACAAAGAAAAAGTCATCCCTATTCAAAATCTAATGCCACTCAAAAGAAAGTAAACAACATATGGTTGAAAAATGAAATTAAACTATTATACAAGAAGAAATCTTTACTAAATTTACAATTATATAGGACTCATTTGACCATCTCTCAGAAATTACCCCCACTTGAATGGAGCTCATTTTTAAGGTACACTGACATCAAACTATCTTACGTATTAGACAAGAAACAGAAAACCCTAAACCATAAATTACTTTGTCTTCAAGAAAACAAATGTAAAACTCCTGACCAAAATACAAACAATAAAGTGTCCCCTTCCCATTTGACTAACATTCCCACTACAATCAACCTATCTAATGCAACCTTCTCTAACCAAGAATTAAATCTATTAGATAAAGGCATCAAACATAATTGGCCTAATCACAAAAAGGCAGAAGACATCATCACTACCATCGCTGAAACCGAAACTAATATCGATAAACTAATCCCAATTGATAAACAGAATGACGTACGATATGAAGTAAAAAAGAAACTCCCAACTTTGATTAATGAGATAACATCTAATAATAACTACAATGTCTCGAAACAAATTCTAAACCTGAAATCCAAAATCCATAACAACAACGTAGTAATTACAAAAGCAGATAAGGGCAACACCATAGTAATAATGAACAAACAAGATTACATCAATAAAACTGAAACCTTTTTTTCAGACAATACCTATACCTTAATTAACAAAGATCCAACAAACAAAATACAGCGTAACTTAAAGAACCTTCTTAAAAATTCTAACTTCATTTTAAATGATCAAGATTATCAGAAATTAACTGTAATGAACCCAAAATTACCTACAGTCAGATCACTGCCCAAAATTCATAAAAATGATGTCCCCATTCGGCCTATAATTAATAGTATCAATAGTCCTACCTATAAAACCTCTCAATTCCTACACAAATTCCTAAAAAAACACTTCAAATTTCACAACTCCAACCCCATAAAGAACTCGATCGAACTTTGTAATTCCCTAAATAATTTCAGTCTACAACCAAACCACGTTTTATGTTCTTTTGACATCACCAACATGTATACTAATATCCCTATCAACAATACTATTAACATCATAAAAAACAATCTGTTGAAACATAGCACATTGAGTAAAATCGAAATTGATGAATGGTTAAAATTACTTATTTTCGTTTTAGACAACAACTATTTTACCTTCAATAAGAAAATTTACAAACAAGAAGGTCTAGCGATGGGAGACCCGTTGTCTGGAATACTAGCCGATATATACTTAGATAATCTCGAACATAGTAAGATTATTAATAACATCAACGGACTCTGTCTTTGGCATCGCTATGTTGATGATACCATAGCTATCATTGATAAACAAATCAACAACAGCAATAACATACTATCATTCCTCAACAACTTAGATAATAATATTAAATTCACTAAAGAAGATGAGTTCAATAACTCTTTGAACTTCTTAGATATCAAAATCACACGAGCATTGAACAAATTCGACTTCCAAATATACAGAAAACCCACCTTTTCTCCAACAACCATAAAAAATGATTCTTTACATCCCAACTCACATAAAAAAGCCACTTATCACAGTTTAATATATAGAGCATTAAGGATCCCTATGTCCTCTACTAATTTAAAGAAAGAATTACTATTCATCAAGGAAATAGCTAAATTCAATGGATTTAACACGAGTATGATTGATAAAATCATCAATAAAACCAAACTGAAACTAGCTACCAATTTAACCCCATTAAAACCCGTCAAACCTAAATACGCTAAATTCACGTTCACTAACCATAGCATTTACCCGATAACCAATTCATTAATGAAGCACGAAATAAAAATAGCCTACACAACAAAAAACACTAATCGTAATTTATTCTTCAATCACAACTCTATCAACATCACAGACAATAGTTACTCTGGATCAGGAATATACAGATTGAAATGCTCTACATGTAATTTTTCTTATGTTGGCCAAACTGGCCGCAGCTTCTCTACCAGATATGCCGAGCATTACAATGCCCAAAGACACAACAAATTCTCCGCAATGGCCAACCATATGAGGGACACCGGGCATAAATTCACCACAATAGAACAAGACCTCCATATCCTAAAAAGAGTCGATAAAAGCAAACTCATGACAGAATATGAAAACTTATTTATTTTCCTCGACCAACATTTTAATAAAGATAAAAATCTAAATGACACTATTGATAAAAAAAAGCCCCTTGTATGAACAGATTCTTATTTTATTACGAGAATCAACTTCCCTCACCAACAAATTCTTAAAAATCTTCAACCTCACATCAATTAGAGTTCCCACCTCCCCTACAGCTAATATACCCCCCTCCCTTCCCCCCGCCGCTAGTACCTCTAATTCAAATACAACCAATAAACCCATAGCCACACCCACCGGAACATCGCTCCCTCCAATAGCCTTACACCGTTACAACACGCGCAGTAATACACTCTCTTCCTTCCCTCCCACCAATAGCAGCCCCCCTCCAATAGTTACGTCAACGCAAACAGATCCCCCTCCAGCACAAAACTTCAGTTATAACACACGTAGCAAGAAGTCTACGGTTGCAAATTCTTCTAACTCATAATATTACAAGCTATCTCTGTCACCGTGAAATGGTAAGTGCATACGATTCTACTTCAATATTTTTCAAATCTCTTTTCACACAATTAACTCTACGTTTCTTGCTTCCATTTACAGATTCCACTTTTATATGCTTTTTCAACTAGAATATCTACAAACTCACAATTTACAACATTTGAACATCACTTCAAATTTTGAGATGGTCCATAGTGATCCTATTTGAAACTGTTCTTCAACTTCTATTCACCTACTTCATATCCTCAACGTGTTCTACAACTTCACCATATGCATCTGACTTTCGTCTTTTATCTTCAAGATCATGATGAACTTTGGATCTCTCGACTAACTTTGACTTTTATTCTCTCCTCTTTACTTTGATTATATAAGATTTTTCATGACTATCAACTTTACTTTTATGCAATCTTACTACTTGTTGTATAACAATCCGTTGTTTTATCCATTGTACTTATTTTAGCAGCCTTCTAATGTTAATTTTGTTAATACTTCCACTATTGTATCTCATCACATTGTATTCTCAAACCATCATTGTTATTTTTAATGTTATTTTACTTCAAATCTCTTCAAGATTTTTAAAAATTCATTTCATTACTACATGTTATTTAGACGCTTATTTTTAATTTAAGGTTAAGACTATGGCTGATGATGCCTTCAGGGAAGGCGAAACATGTCCCACTATTAGCTAACAAATTTATGTAAATCATCCAAGACGATTTTGTATTGATTAGGTGGTCTAATAAATAACTTAATGTTATTATTTCAAGGCAGAAACCTTTCGCCCCTCTGTTTAAAACATCGGAATAAATTATCAAGGGAAATGTTCGGTAAATTGGAATGTTTGTTGAAAATGTTTAAGAGAAATTTAGGTAAAAAATCTGTACATATAGAATGAGTTTTGTCTGTACATTGCTCAGAATTTGAAAATAATGGTGTTTCTATGTCGGTCGTGTCCACAGTAACAAGGAAATGCACCTTTTAGTTTTCCGTAATTTCTGTCTGTATGTATGTACACGCATCGCAAGAAAATGGCTGAAGAGAATTTAATGAAAATCGGTACATAAGGTCGGGGGATGAACCACTACAATCTAGACTATAAATCATTTTATTCACACTGAGTGAAATGGTAGTTTAGGGGTAGGCCTAAAATTTAATTCTCAAATATTTGTATTACTAGCTGATGTAGCCGTGCTTTGCTACAGAATTCTACCTTGTATATACAGATTTCTAGGTTAAGTAGTGTACACCTTGTGAGCAAGATTGTATTATATTGCACAGCTCTTAACGTTTCCCTAGAAACGTGACGGGGAAGTCACTAAACGTCTTTTTCTCATATGAAGACTGCATTAGGGAATTTTCACTGTAATGGTAGGCCAACTTGCCTACCATCAGTCACAATCAGGTTGGGGAGTTTTCATTATAATGGTAGACACTCACTCTCCACCTTCTTTTTTACATCCTCAGAAAGACTGTCTTAGGGGTTTTCCCCAAGTGAAATGAACATAGGACATTACAATGACGTCAGTAGGAATGGCGCGATTAAACGCAATATGAAATACTCTATCAAATAAAAAACCACGCATTTTCTCATTTAACGAACAGTACTACGCTGCCGATCTAACTGTCCATAGTTCCAGAGCTCGAATGACCAAATGACCAAGCCGCAGACAGCCGTGATCCGTGAACACTCTTCATCTTCTTTCGGCGGGGGGTGGGGGAGGGGGTGTCGAATAGTGGAGAGTCCCAGGGCAAATCTATGCCCTTTTACTAATCTGTTTACTAGGAGTACCCGATGAGTTGGAAAATCTCATTTCACTACTACTCTGGCGGCAAAAAATTTTTCCTCCAAGCCAGAGGAGAAAACCCCTCTTCACAGCTAATTTGGAATAAAATGAATGTAGAATTTAATAAAAGTGAAGAGTTTCTTAAGAAACAGCTCTTTTCAGGGTTGAATTTTGAATTATTTAGTGCTATAATTTGGAAGTCTAAATTGTAATTCTAGACCAGGTCATGCTATTACTCTGCCTCTGCCAAATGTGCACACTGCTCGCTCAAGACAGCGTGTCAGAGTACGGATCGAATAGCTGGAATTCTATGATGAACCAGTGTGTTATGTACCAGCAGTATCAGGCAATGTGTGAACCAGAGGAATGGCATGCTGAAGAAAAATGTTTTCTAACTCCCCAGCTATTTCCAGCCAATGATCGAAAATTGTATTCTCTATAACTTTTGTTATGTAGTACTTTTCTATAAGACCAGTAACATAGGTATTTAACAATTAAATTTTAGGCACCTACCCCTAAACTAGAAGAATTGTTATAGCTTAGACTTAAGTTTCTTCTTCCCCGACTCTGTATACCGATTTTCATTAAATTCTGTTCACCTACTTTCTCCTGGCTCGGCGTTGATGTGGACTTAGCAACAAAAATCGAAATTCATTAATATCAGTGTTATAATAGCCGGTACGGTAAAAATTTATAAGACATAAATGATCGGAGATTTAATTCTATGTAACTTTAGTTATGTAGTATTTATCGATAGGACCACTAATAATACAAATATTTGAGAATTGAATTTTAGGCCTTTCCCTAAACTACCATTTCACTCAGTGTGAATAAAATGATTTATAGCCTAGATTGTAGTGGCTTATCCCCCACCTTTACATACAGATTTTCATGAAATTCTCTTCAGCCATTTTCTTGTGATGCGTGTAAATACAGACAAGACAGACAGACAGAAATTACGGAAAAGTGAAAAGTGCACTTCCTTTTTACTGCGGGCATGAACAATACAGAAATACCTTTTTTTTTTTTTCAAATTCTGAGCAATGTACAAACAAAACTCTTATTTTACATATATAGATTATCGGTAGTGGTCCTATCAATAAATACTATATAACTAAAGTTATATAGAATTAAATTTCCGATCATTTATGTTTTATTCAGTTTACCATACCAATTATGATAAGCGTTGTATTTCAGAGTTGGTAGAAAATTAGATGTGAAGGCCTACAATATCGAAAGCGCTTAACATTGATCAACAATAACATTGCATTGACCATTGTTTGTTGTGATGTTCTTTGGCTCTTATTCTGCCACTCAACTCCGATAGATGGGATTACTGCTGCGTACTGAGTATAACAACCTGACTGTATATTGACGGGAAATAACTGGGGAGTTAGAAAACTTTCTTCTTTAGCATGCCATTCCTCTGGTTCATACATTTCCTGATACTGCTGGTACTTAACCCACTGCTTCATCATAGCGTTCCAGCTATTCGACCCCTGTTCTGATGCGCTGTTTTGTAAGAGCGGTGTGCACACTTAAAGCAGAGGCTCCCTTGGTAGTAGTAACCTGGTCTAGAATTACAATTTAGGCCTATTCCGAATTTTAGCACCGCAGTTCACTGAATAACTCTAAATTCAACCGTGAAAAGAGGTGTTTCTTAAGAAAAGCTTCTTCCTCTTCACTTTTATTAAATTCTACATTAATTTTATTCCAAATTAGCAGTGAAGAGGGGTTTCTCCTCTGGTTCGGATGAAGAATTTGCTTCCAAGTCAGTGCCGCTGCCTGTGTATTGAGTTGAGATTTTCCGATTCATTGGGGGGTACTCGTAGGCAACAGTTTTGTAAAAGGGCATAGTTTTTACCCTGGGACTCTCCACTATTTGACCCCCCCCCCCCGCCGAAAAAAGACGGAGTATTCACAGATCACGGCTGTCTGCGGCTTGGTCATTCCAGCTCTGGAACTTTGAATCGTTAGATTGGAAGCGTAGTCAAGTTTGTTAAAAGTGAGAAAATGTGTGGTTTTTTCATTTGATCGAGTATTTCATATGAAAGCAGTGCTTTTAATCGCACCATTCCTACTGACGTCGCCGTAATTACCTATGTTCATTTCAGTTGGGTAAACCACTAAGACAGTCTTTCTGAGGATGTAAAAGGGCAGGTGGAGATTGTGTGTCAGCCATTATAATGAAAACTCCCCAACTTAATTTTGACTGATGGAAGGCAAGTGGGCCTACCATTACAATTAAAATTCCGTAACCCAGTCTTCATATGAGAAGAGGTGATAGGTGACTTCCCCGTCACGTTTCTCAGGTAACGTTAAGAGCTATGCAATTCAATACAATCTTGCTCACAACGTGTACACTACCTAACCCCGAATTCTGTATACAATGTAGAATTCCGAAGTGAAGCACAAGTATATCAGCTAGTTATAAATAAAGTTAAATATGAGGTAAAATAAAATAAGGAATCTGCCATCTATGTGACTGCCCTAAATGCAGATCATCGATGATTGAACATTTTTTTAAAATTTTAGATAATGTTTTATTACAGTATGAAACGGTATAAAATTTGTAGTAAGCCCTTGCAATTCCTAATACTTTTGAAGTTATCCTCCCCCAATGAATTATTTGTATCTCAATGCTCAGAATGTTATTTTCTTCTGATGTTCCTTTCCAGGTATGGGATACTGCTGGACAGGAGAGGTTTCGGTCCATGGCACCAATGTATTATCGTAATGCCAATGCAGCTCTTTTAGTGTTTGACATCACTCAGTATCACACATTTACGTCAATTAAGTCATGGGTCAAAGGTAAGGAATTTAATTTAATACCTTACTGTCTTCCAGCATAGTGAATTGTTCATTATTTTGCTTTTTCTTCTTCTGATTTTACTGGTTTTTCTTCCTCATTGTATTAATGTATTAAATTTGTTGATATTTTTTTAACAGAAGTACCTGAAATCACAAACTGAATTTAACCTTGAACTTCAAACCATGTTTTTAGACCCTCATTGGTTCTTATTATTTCTGTGCATATTGGTATACTTGACACTCGGTTTTCAACTGATTTGTTTAGGGAAAGGTATTTATTCGTTTACGAGCCGTAGTTCAGAGTTCATTAGGATTATTTTTTATCATCATCATCATCATCATCATCATCGTCATTTCCCTTTATCCAGCTGTAGCCGGGTAGGGGCAAATATGGTTCCTCTCCACTTTCTGCGGCCTTTCCACCACTCCTCCTCCAACACTGTGATGTTTGTAAACTTGTTCTCTGCTCTGTATATTTCTCTTTCTTTTGAAGAGAATAACTATTGTCACCTCCGTGTATTTTACATATATCATCTGATCCATGTTCATGTGTGCAACTTCAAAATTATCGGAAGGAACTCCTTTCTCAGTTCTTTCTTGTGGCAATAGCACTTGTTTGTACATTTATATGATGAAAAGTGATGCAATTTTGATTGTCCTAGTTGTTTTTGAGTTTCACAGTGGATACTTTCCTTTTGTTTTGTTTGGTAGCAGTTTAGTTTTGTACTAACACATTCAAGGTTTTCGGCAACACAACTATGGGGAAGGGATAGGATTGAAAAGGAAGCAACCATGGCCTTAATTAAGGTACAGCCCCAGCATTTGCCTGGTGTGAAAATGGGAAGCCATGAAAAACCATCTTCAGGATTGCCGACGGTGAGATTCGAACCCATCATCTTCTGAACGCAAGCTTACAGCTACGTGACCCTGACCGCATGGCCGACTCGCTAAGTCCTCAGTGGAAAAAACTGCTGATCCCACCTCTGTGCAGTCGTGAGGTGTGCAGTGAAAGTCACAGTAAATTTATTACAGATGTAGAGAACATACCTATATATATATATATATAACAAAACCAAGTGAGTTGGGCGTGCGGCTGTGAGCCTGCATTCGGGAAAATGTAGATTCGAACCCCACTGTTAGCAGCCCTGAAATGGTTTTCCATGATTTCCCATTTTCATACCAGAAAAATGCTGGGGCTGAACCTTAAAGCCATGGCCACTTCATTTCCAGCCTAACCTTTCTTCTATCCCATCGTTGCTGTAAGACCTATCTGTGTCGGTGCGATGTAAAACCAATTCAAATGTTATAACAAGTATTGAATAGGTGGAGACTTCCAATCCTATAATTGCAAACTGTAAAACCAATTGTAAAAACAAAACAAAAAATTCTATTAAAACTGCTTTAGAGGAAAGAAAGGATACACGAGAGTTGGAACATTAATAGTGGCAACTATTTAATTACAACCGATACAAAAGACTGTACTACCTGCGGCTGCCTGGCTGAGGGTTGGGCGGACAGTACCAAACTCTACAAACTGAGGGAGAACAAACGACTAAGGGTGAAGGAGTTCTCCTTTTGGAGGCTTGGTGAAGCCTTTGTGTAGGAAATGGCACACAAATTCACCAAAACGCTGTTGCCTTGCAGATGTGGCAGGGGACTGCCAAAGGCTAAGGGAGATTATCCCTACAGAAAATCCTCTACAGTGTTAGGCCTAGCAAGTCAGCTGAACAGAGTTGAGTTTGTTGCTTTCAAAACCAAGACAAGCCTTGGATGTAAAAGTATTAAAATTACCAGACCCAACAACAACTCTTCAGGCAACTTACAAACTTATGACGGCCAACAAGCCGAAGCTCATCGGGGATGCAGGAAGAGACCAACATTCCACGGGAAGAAACGACTCAGAATTGGAACCCTCAATATCCTCACCCTTACTGGTAAATGCAAAGAAATTGTAGACTTCATGGACAGATGTACACTTGGGATTTTAGGGTTGAGTGAGACAAAATGGAAACATTCAGGAAAGAAAAACTTACGAAATAGTTATATATTGTACGAGAGTGGGAACCCTAATGAAGCAAGAAATGGAGTTGCTTTCATTCTCCACAAAGATGATGATGTACAGGCAGGTATAAGTTATGAGTGACAGAATCATTAAAATGAAATTGCGTGTTGGCCAGGCCTAACAGGTCCATAACAGACCTAATCTTCAGTGTCCATATGTTAATGGGAAAATATTGGGAGAAAAGCAAAGATCTGTTTACGGTTTTCTTTGACATTGAGAAGGCATATGATAGCATTACAAGAGAGAAGATATGGGAATGCCTGAGAAAAAGGAATGTGCCAGAGGGACTGGTGAGGAATGTTCAGATGCTGTATGAAAACTGCACCAATGTGTGCGATTGGGTGACAGACATTCATCAAGACCGAAATTGGAGTCCAGCAAGGCAGTGCACTATCCCCATTATTGTTTATCACCATCATGGATGACATAATGAAGAACATCAAGAAAACCTCTGGTGAACTAAATGCAATGGCCTTTGCTGATGTTATGATCTGGGGAGAAACTGAGGAACAAGTACAGTCGAGACTCGCTGAATGGAAGGTTAAGTTCCAGGAGTTCAATTTCAAGATAAGAGAACTCAAAACAGTAGTAATGGCAATAAACAGAGAGAGACGACCAGCAAACATCTTGCTAGGAAACCATCCACTAGAAAGTGTGTAAAGCTTTACATACCTCAGTAGTGTAATATCTCGAGGTACACTAGCCACAAAGGAGGTGGTAAATAGAGTGCAGAAGAGCTCTCACTTTTACCAGCAAGTACAAACACTCCTCTGGGATCCCTTCATACCAATCTTAACCTATGGTATTGAAACCTGCACCCTCACTAAGACAGACTCATCAAGGTTGCAGGTATCCAAGATGAAGTTCTTTAGGTCCACAATTCAAAAAACCAAACTGGACAAGTTGAGGAATAATGTGGTTAGGAAGGAAGCTGGGATTGTTACATCATTGTTAGGTCAGATCAGCATGTCCAGACTGAGGTGGTTTGGGCATATAATGAGGATGAAGTCAACAAGGACAGCATATGTTAACTTGGAGCGACATGTGGCAGGGAAACGGGTGGTGGGAAGACCAAGAACTCACTGGATGGACATTGTAAAGATGGACATTGCAGATCAGGGAAGGACACTGGAGGACGTCATTAATAACAGAATGTATCTCAATAAGACAGAATGGAAGAGGCTCGCCAGCAGTACCCAGGAAACTGGAACTGTAAAATGATGATGATGATGATGATGGAGGGTGCCATGATGGGACTTTAGGCTGGGTGTGGCAGAACTTCCACTGTATTTTCCCAGTTTTGAACAGAGAGAGGGTCTCTTATTGAAGAATGATCTTTGAAACCCCCACCCAGTTGCTACCAGAAACAATGCATAACGAAAGCAAAAGGTTAAAAGAGCAGTTGCAAACGCTGCAGCGTAGGTAGTATTTGACAAATAGCAGTGCACTGTCTGAATTAGGATTCAGCTATCCTCATAAGTAAGAGACGAAATGTCTAACTCATACACTAAGTACAAAGCTGCTAAATAAGAGGTCTTAAATTAAACCAAAATTTATTATAAGTAAATTAAGTAAAAATGACAAGAAAATATAAGGATAAGAAAAATGACATAATATTCCATTACTTATCATTATCAGCTTTCTGTAAGGAAAATTTTTATTTTCAACCACCTATTCAGTACATTATAATATATTCATTGGATTATAATAATGAAGTATCTTAAATAATGGGACATGTTTCGTTCGGCATAGTGAACATCATCAGCCATTAATGCACATAGACTAGGTCAGGGCCCTGAGTTTAAGAAGGATCAAAATAATATCCTCATATCAAAAGAGTAACGGTGACATAATAAAAGAGTGATCATCAACAATCAACACAATATGAACAATAGACTTCAGATTGTAAAAAAAATATGTGCAAATTAAAAACAATCATTGGGTTGTTAAAATATGACAATAGACATTGTGGATATTAAAATATACGTCAACACGTGAAGCATGGATTAAATTAAAAATTGTGAGGTTGGAATTCCTTCAAATTAATTGAAAACAAGAGTTAAAATAGGGTATAAGGCTTTTTCAGGTGTTTGCTCTATTAACCAGCGTTTCGTCTTAGGTCTGACACTAGATTCATCAGAGTGGAATGTGTCAGACCCTACCCACTGACGCTGGGGTGTATGCAGGTGAACTTATCAGAAGCCCATTATAAGAGGCACAGCATGCTCTATTGGTGGAAAAATATCTAATTCCTTCCATGGAAACTTAGAATTTCCATTAAAATAGGGTTCATTGAATCATCGCGCGTCCAAGTCGAACCAGTCAAAAGGCACATAACAGCAGTACAGACAAAGGTTTACGTATGACGTGAACACCAACAGTTGTGAATTCCATAGGAGAGACGCAATCTTGATAACACGAGAGTTCAAGTTAAGCTAATCAATGTGCACATGCTAGCAATAAGACTAGGAAACTGTATGTGACGTGGAACGCCAAATAGTGACTCCTTATAAATTAACGGCAGTCTTGAACATGGGGGAGTTCTAGCAATCCTTAGGTGAAAAAGAGCAGATTATCGTGCATATTGGAGTTTGAATCTGAAAAAGAAAGAAAGGAAAGGGTAATGAAAGTTGAGTTAATGACGGAAGACAAAAAGGAGAAATTGAAAAGGGAGCTTACCCCTAGAGCTGGTATGAGGTGTCTGCTAGCGTTGGCTGCGTGAAGCAAACTGGCAAGTAGCTTTATTACTGCTTCTAGTGTTGTTTTGTACATATGTATACGTAGATGCGGGGAGTGAGCCATGTGAGGAGGGGGGTTGGGGGGGCGATGCCTTGGGCAGGTCAGATGTACGCGGAGGGGATGTAGCATGAAGGTATGGTGGAACAGTAGCTGTTGTTACAGAAGAAATTTTGTTAGCAGTTTTATAATTAAAGATATTCATGAAATTATTTTTATTTATATTGAAAAGAGAGAGTAGTTCTGGAATTTTTTGATTTTTGGACTTTTAGTTTCTGATTGTTTTGATTGCCATTAAAGTGCTGGTCTAAAATATGTAAGTGTTCTCAAACTCTGTCGTAAGCTTCCTTTTATTAATATATTTTAAGATTTGAAGATCTTTTTCAATTATCATAAAACTTCCAGTCTCTTCCATATGGGTGCTCATGGCAGTATACTTATGTTTTGAAGCGTTATAATGTTCAAGGTATCTGGTAAAAAAGCTATGTCCATTCTGTCTGATATAAGAAAACCTGCAATGGGTACATTTAAGTCTATAGATACCAGAGTTCGAGAATTTATTGTAATTAATGTTAACTGTTTAGAGTTGAAGAATATGTTATGGTTCGTGTACCCGGTTCTATAAGCGATATTGATATATTTCTTTAGTGAGTGACTTGAAATAAGCCTGGGTTCGTATAAGTAAAAGCAGCAAATTTTGTCTTCTTAGGCTTGTCCTGGATCAACTTGGTTGCATTTCTTAATTTTATCTTGTTGATGATTTTATTAATTATCAATGGATTATAGCCATTAATTCTGGCCAAATCCTTGATGTAATTTAGTTCTTTGTTACGATTTTCAATTGTAAGCAGGATCTTTAACGCTCTATAAACAAGACTAAAAAATGCAGCCTGTTTATGGGGTTGCGGTTGTAAGGAATCGTTTCTTATAGTAACGGGGGCACAAGAAGGCTTTCTATATATTTGAAAAATGAATTTATTATTCTCTCTTAAGATATTTAAATCTTAGAAGTTAAAAGAACCATTGACTTCATCTTCCTTAGTGAACTTGATATCATTTTCAAGCTCATTAAGGGATGCTAGTACACTGTGACTATCATTTTTCTATATATCTAAAATGGCTACTCTTTTGATACGGGGATACTATTTTGATCATTTTTAAACTCGGGGCCCTGACCTAGTCTTTGTGCATTAATGGCTGATGTTTGCTATGCCGAACGAAACATGTCCCATTATATAAGATATTTGATGATTATACTATAATCCAATGAGTATATTGTATTGTATTGAATACAGTAGGTAGTTGTAAATAAAAATTTTATAATTTTAATATCACATTGTGTATTATACATACAGATTACAACCTTGTATGTAATACGAAGACTGCAGCAACAGTCAGTCATCAAATCAAATTCCGCTCCAGTAAGTCATTATATGATCACTCACAAATATTAAATCAGAGTATAGAAAGGATGCTTCCAACGTCCACTCCTTTCCATAACAAACCTCGTACACACCTCCACAACAATCACCAATTCCAGAAGCAGTATAAAACGAAAATATTCCTGGAGGGGATGGTGCAAGCAATGGGCGCAAAGAACATAGAGTTCCGTGGAAAACAAACATGGTGGTGCAATAATATATAGGAAAATAAATCCAAATGCTTCTTGGCATCCAGCCTAATACCGCCCATGAATTAAAGAACACAGAAGTCAGGTAACCTAAATATAAGAATGTGAAGTACACCGAACCCAAATGAAGGAAAGAAAATTCTTGATGGACTATTAAGCATTCGTTTCTCCCCACTCAGACATCATTCACATGAAAGCACAAGAGCTGCCCATATGAGAGAAACTATCTCCAATGACATGAATATCATTTTTCACACTTTACCAGAGGATGATGCACGACAGACTCTTTTTATGAATGTATCTCTAAAGGCACCAACAACCGAGCAAATGGCCTGCGGCTTGGGTCACGTAGCTATCAACTTTTATTCAGGAGATAGTGGGTTTGAACCCCACTGTTGGCAGTCCTGAGTATGGTTTTTTTGTGTGGTGTCCCATTTTTCACACCAGACTAATGCTGGGAATGTACCTTAATTAAGGCCATGGTCTCTTCCTTCCCATTCCTGGCCTTTTCCTATCCCAACGTCACCTTAAGACCTATCTAGTTTGGTGCGACATAAAACAGATGGTTAAAACCAAACAACCACCCCCAACAGTAACCATAACCTCCTAGACAAAACCATACTAGACACATATCACATAAAGCCCCTGCCTGTCAGCCCCGAAAGCTATAGGAAAGGTATCAAGGATATACACCAGCAAGTTAAATACTTCGGTGAGTCATGCGGCAAATAGATCTAGATGTAGTGAGAAGAATGTAGATTGACAAGGTTCTCTTATATATCATCACACACATCAAAATGTAAACAAAAATGTAAGCCTAGCATAATGTCAGAAATCGAACAAAAAGAGCATTTAAAAACATAACAGAAAACACACACAAGACTCCTTTCAGATAAAAAGGAAATACAATAAAAAAAGAATGAACCAAAGTCATTCAGATGCTAAGGAAGCATATAGCCTAACAGAAAAGGAAATTACAACAAAAGTTAAATATACCGTAACATAAAACTCGCGTTGCTGCAGCAAATATAGAGAGAAATAACAGCATGTCTGTCGTGAGCAGACGTGATGCAATCATTTTAAATGAGAGTAGACTTTCTTATAACATAAAAATACAGTATAATAAATTTGGTCCACCATGTTTCCTTTTATGGTCAAAACCCACACAACAGGAAGACAAAAAACCCAAGAGAAAAAGAAAGAACAGAGTATCGAAATATGCATGTTGCTGCAACGTGTTGGCAAAAGAACAAAATATTAGAGACTATCAGATTAAAGTTTACAGAGAAAAAACATAAGTATTAAGGGAACAAAATAAACTATTGTTGTATACAAGAACCACGATATACAAAGCACAACATAAAAGTTTATTAGTTTGTAAATATTCACACAGCATGTACAAAAATGAACGAAATTTAACTTGCTGCTTGAAGTGCTGTACACGTTAAATAACATAAACTAGTTGACTGATGGTCTGAGAAATATACACACTTGGATTCTTATATGTACAATGATATCTATCTTGATAAGATAGCATATCCGAAGGAATGAATGTCCGTGATAGCTGATGACTATCTGTAGTTTGGAGAGTTATAAAGGGAACTTGGAGTAAAGTTCATGAGTAGCAGAATGCTAGGCAGGACGTACGTTGGTGATACGGGAGGCAGGATAACTTGAGGCGAAGATGTCCTGAGGTGAGACCTCCCAATCAGAATTAGTCCACCTGTTCAGTACACTTTTTTAAGAGGGTACCTCCGTGTCTGACATACGGTGTAGTCTGATTGCTGGACACTGTGGAGTGCCTCGAGTGGAGATGATGTCGCCCAATTTATACCTGCTGGCTGACATCACACGATTACATCAGCGCGCTGCCGTCCACACTTCATGGTATCTAGAAACGTCGGTGCGCTTGCGGGTTGCGGAGCTTGCAGGCGGCGGAGGACACGCACAACAAGTAAGAGTATTTAAAGTGCTTGAATGTAGCACGTGTAACGTTTCCCTTTCAAGATTTTTTCTTTCTTTCTTTCTTTCTTTCCCCCCTGATAAATTCCGATAGGGTTATTCCATGCTCTGCCGTTTTGTTCTGGTTTATACGGGTATAACCATCTTTCATTACCTATCACAGTGCTCTGTAAAAAGTAATCTTTATTTTGATATCTCTAAAGGAGGTCTTGAGTTGCTGTTTTTCTCTGAAATTTCCAGATCTTTTTATTGTGGAAGATGGTTAGCTGCCGTTCATCAGCAGTGCTGGAACTTTCATCAGTAAAAGTGTGACCCAATGATTACAGAATTTCAGTAGTCTGAGCTTGAAATCAAGTTATCTATTGCACTGTTTCAAATTACCACTTTTGCTACAATTGTATCCACTGAGACACTTCTATCTTCCTCAGTGATATTGTCATCTCTTTCTAATCTACTTTCGGTGAAGGCAGTTTGATAGCAACTGCTAAGAGAGTGATCTTAGGTTACCAAATGTGCAGTATTTCCCCCATCTCCTAACACTGATAGTGCCCTTGCAAACATCTCCATGTGCATGCTAGTCTGTAGTGAATTTCAGCTGCCGGCCTGAGTAGCTCAGGCGGTAGAACGCTGATCATCTGCTGTCATGTTGGTGGGTTCAATCCTGGCTCAGTCTGGTGGTATTTGAAGGTGCTCAGATATGTCAGCCTCATGTCGGGATTTACAGGCATGTTGAAGAATTTCTGTGTGACAAAATTCTGACACCTCGGTATTGTTGAAAACCGTAAAAGTAGTTAGTGGGACATATAGCCAATATTGTTGTTGTTGTTGTTGTTTACAGCAGCAGAGATATGTTAACTAGTCCTTCAGGGACAGCACATTGCCGGAACAGAAATTAACTGCCAGCCAATTTGCAGCAACGGCCTGTGCTCCCATAATTGAAATCAGTGATGGCATGAAACCTAAGTGTGTTGTGTTACGCCTGTAAATTTTTGTACTTGGATATACAGTATTGATAATTTCTGACTATTTTAAATGCACATTACTTTCAGTATTACTTTTGTACAAAGGACCATTCATGTAATGATCAGTGCTTTTGTTAACTCTGTAAATTAATTCTGTAATAAATTTACGGTACTGAATTTCTTGAAAGTAGCTGCTGAAGTTTCCTCAAAATCTTATGTAGTTATACTCTATAGTACTTTTTCCTTTTCCATATTCTCTCTGAAAATAGATTCACTATACTGTACTTCTGTAAAAACTGATGCTTTGTGAATTTGTTTTATGTAATAATGCCGCTAGAGATGCTTTGTTTCTGATTAGTTAAGATTTATTTTACAATACTGCAAACTATGATTAAAGCTACTTTTATCAAACCTTTGTTAATAAAGATGGGCTTAGTATTATCAATTCGGGTAAAACTGTGACAGATAATAGATTTAAAATTTCTTATAATTTTTGCTTGTAGATTTTTGTAGGGATTGCAAGGTAAAGGTTATAGAACTGGCAGTCAGTTTTTCAAAGGTGTTTTATGTTTTACTGTTTTAACTGAAGAATTGATAGCTGATGATAGATCAACATCTCCTCTGCTATTGATTTATGAATAGGTCTTCTTTACTGGCAATAACTGCTAGATATTGAGAGAGAATGAAGTATATCTGTAAACTAACATGATGAATCTGGTTTATGATGATAGTTTTTTCTTTGGTTGGAGTGATCGGCATAATGAACTAAGCCTAACTGAAAAGAACCTAAATCCATATGCTAAGGCTGAGGTTCAAATCCCGGTCGATCCTGGGTTGAGATCTTGATCTCAAAAGTAGTTGTGGTTTGAGGAAGGGCATCTACCCTTAAACCCCTGGTCAAAATCAAAATGAGCCTGGATGGCTCTAGCAACCCCAGAAATAACTGGGATAAGCTGAAGAAGCTTTTTAAAGTTTTTTATTTATTTATTAAATCATGATGAAACATGAATTGTAAATAATATTAATTCAGCTAATAGTTTTATTGAAGTTTTGAAGGCTATTGCCATCAGATTATAAGGGGCAATTAAATGAAAACTGAACACCATAACACACACATGACATAGATGTGGATTCCCGTAGGGAACCTGAAAGAATTTGTCCCGAATGAGTAAATTTATAATACCAGCATAGTTGGTCTGTTATTGGACATAAATTTTCAGCTAACTCATTCCTGGTTGCCAACGTTTCGCCCCAGTGTGCTAAATTGGATTCATGAGTTGGTAAATAGCACACCCACCAAGACACATGCCTAGTGCATACCATGGAGGCCACTGCATAGGCTACTTACAGGCATCGGCAGTGCCAGTGCACTATGAGAGCTTTCTCATTTCCAAAAATTGATGCCTGCGTGGCCATCCCTTAGGGAACCTGAAATATTTGTCCTGAATGAGTAAATTTATAATACCAGTGTAGTTGGTCTGTTATTGGACATTGGACACTGCAAGGTGATGCGCTTCCAGGACAGGCCCATCAAGCCATTACTCCTGATGTGACAGGGCGGATTAATGGCATTATTTGGGAAAACCAACGAATCGTGGAGGAAGAAAGACATTCGTGGACGTCGGACGAGGAAATGCAAGCGTGTGCCTTCGTGGATCAGTCAGCGACTTACCTCTTTCTACAAGACTGGAATTGATCATCTTGTCTCCCAGTGGGATAAATGCATTAACACTTTTGGTTATTATTTATTTATCGTATGATGTGCACAGATAGATTATATAAATAAGTATACAATATATACACAATATATACAAGCAGAAGCCTATAGTTCCAAATCAAGTCCATTGATCCATTTTAAGGCCTCCTCAGTTGCATTATGAATGTCCTCCAAAGAACCTTGAAATGCTCTCTGTGGACACTCGGCAATTACGTGGTGGATGGTCTGTGAGGTAGCTCCACAATCACACCCAGAAGACTTCTGCCAGCCCCATTTATAAAGAGTATAGCCGCATCTTCCTTGATTGACTCTTATCCTGTTTAGAGTCCTCCATTGACGTCTGGGTAGATGGAATCCGGGAGGTTGAACATGAGGTAGAGTCACAAGATGTTGATTGGGAACAGAAGACTGCTGCCAATGGTGTAACCAGGCATTCGTGATGGAGAACCCAGATTCTTCCAGTGTAAGTGCAGTGCGCCAGGGTGGAGATCTAGACTTAAGTCGTGGAGGGGCAGGTTGAGTAATATCCTGGTGAACGGGGAGGTTGGAGTCCAGGCTGGTCTTCTTCCACAGTTTTAGAAGAGCTTCAGACCTTCTTAAGCAAGGCGGTGGAATATTACTGAGTGTAGGCAGCCAGGCCACGTTTGTAGAGCGAATACAACCAGTTATGATGCGCATTGCTTGATTTAGTTGAGCATCAATCTTCGCAGTATGAGCGCTGTTCAGCCAAGTTGAAGCGCAATATTCGGCAACTGAATAGCAAAGAGCTAGAGCAGTAGATCTCAACACTTGGTTGTTAGCACCCCAGGATGTGCCGGCTAATTTTTGAAGAATATTATTCCGACTTTTGATCTTGGCGGCTGTGTTGTTAATATGATGTTTATATGTTAGGGATCTGTCTAATGTGACACCTAAGTATTTTGGGAAGGGACAGTGTTGTAAGGATTGATTTCTGAATGTTATTGTAGGCTTGTAGTTGGCAAATTTATTTCTGAGATGAAACACAGATGCGACAGTCTTTTGGAGATTTGGACGGAGGCACCACTTTTGGAAGTATGTATCTAGTTTTTTTTAGATCTGCTGTAAGAATTTGTTCAGCTTCTGGAAAACTTGGTGTTTGGCTAACCAGTAGTATGTCATCTGCGTAAATAAATTTCCTGGACTTAGTTGCTGGTAAGTCAGCAGTGTAGAGGTTGAAAAGTAAGGGTGCCAAAACAGATCCTTGTGGAAGTCCATCATTCAGTTTGTAGGTTTTGCTTACTGCATCATCCGAGAAGATCTGAAAGTTTCTGTTGCTAATCATATTGCCAATAAGATTTGTAAGCTTGAAAGAGGGGATGGCAGAGATAAGTTTTAGCAGGAGCCCTTCTCGCCAAACAGTATAAGTCTAAGAAGACAGCCATACTAATCTTCCGATTCTCAAATCCATTTTCAATATGAGAGGTCAATGCAAAAATTTGGTCAGCGCAATTTCTTCCAGGTCTGAAGCCAGCTTGTTCTGTGGGAAGGAGATTATTGATGGTTTCTGAGATCCTATTGTATATTAGTCTTTCCAGGAGCTTTAGAGTAACACTTAGCAGTGCAATGGGTCTGTAGCTTTCCACTCTCAGAGGGTCCTTGTTGGGTTTCAAGATCGATATTACTTTGGTCTTCTTGAATAGTGAAGGAAGGTTACCTGTCTCCAAAATATTGGAGAAGAATTTGGTGAGCCAAGTGATTGTTGCAGGTCCAAGATGTTGCAGGAATTCAGGATAGATGCCGTCTATACCTGCTGCTTTCCCGGATTTTATGTTCTTGATGCCTTCTAGGGTTTCCTCTCTTGTGAAAGGACAAGAGAATTGAGATGATTGTTGTTTTGCTAATTGCTTTTTATATTTCAGTGCTGACCGGATTTCCCTTACAACTTGTTTATCTCTATTGATATTTGAGATAGAGATCATGTGTTTGGCTATATCATTAATGTTAACACTCAGTTTCTGTCTACCAGCTGGCTTTGATGAGTCAAGCTTTCTAATGAGAGACCAAGCCTTTCTACTTGAGTGGGTAAAATCAAGAGATGACACAGTGTCATTCCAAATTTGTTTTCTATTGTCATTCAGTGATTGAATAAGTTTTGTGGCTGTTTCATTGTTGCCATTTTCCTCAAATTCCTTAAGAAGGCTCACACTCTCTGCAGTCCATTCAGGAATATATTCCTTACGGCACCCTCTTGGAATGCAGCGCCGAGCAGCACCTTTTATAACTCCAACAAATCTGTCATAGTTATTAAAGATTGGCTTAATCCATCTTATATTTGCATCAGTTTGTGCTTTAAATTTTTTCCAATTAGCTTTTTAAAAGTTCCATCTAGGTTTCGGATAAGATCGAATGACAGGAATATACATGCCAATTTGGAGTATGACAGGCCGGTGTTGACTATGAGGGAAACTGTTGAGAACTGAGCGAAGTATCTGGTTAAGAGAGTTTGGGGATTGGGTTATGAAGGAAAGGTCTGGAGTATATTCCTTACCCCATCGGGCGGAGAAGAAGGTTCCTTTTTCTTTAGCATCGTAGATTAGTTTAAGATTTTCCATGTCCATCCAGTCAACAATTGCCTCCCCATTTAGATCATTTTGTTGATAGCCCCAACATGTGTGATGACTGTTGAAGTCCCCTATGATTACGGTTGGGTGTTGTAAGGATGGTAGAGGAGGAGTGGGCCACATTGTGTTTGGTGGCTTATATACGTTCATTATTGTTAGATTATTGATTTTAATTATGATGGTGAAAATGTCATCACTTGAGCTACAGTCGACTACTGAGTAGTTAGTAATATTGTTTCTCACATAGGTAGCTAAGCCATACATCTCGTGATTATTGTGAGCCACTAATTTGAAGCCTGGGATCTTGCCCTTTGTTCTTAGTTGCATATCATTGGCTGTATGAGTTTCTTGTAGCGCAATGACATCAATCTGTTGACCTTTCAGAATTTTAGCTAGACACTCACATTTTGGTCTGCTGATGCCTTCGATGTTAAGATGGCATATTCGAATTGAAGGTCCGATTTTTTGGCTATAGGCTTCCGGGTCCTGATAAGGACCAATTTCTTCATTACTCTGTGCATTATGACCGAGAGGTCTTTTCAGACAGTTCGATCGCATCTCTTCGCCGTTGCTTTCTTAGCACCACCCGGGGGACACGTGTAGGGTAATTTAAGGTTTCACCTACGGACGTAAAGCAACGCTCGTCCCCCAACACTTTTGGTGATTACTCTTGAATAAAACCATTCTATGGTCATGTTGTAGTGGGTGTTCAGTTTTCATTTGACTGCCTCTTAGGTTGGTTTCACAGCAAGGAAGTCTTTACAAGTCAATCTAGTCACGGCTAGGTACGTCTCGGTCCGTCAAGGCCAAGCCTGTCTAGTTAAGTCCTTTGGTTTCAAACCAAAAAAGTCCAGTCCAGTCACATCCCCAGAAGAAAGGATAAGGTGTGGATGGAATTAAGTTTTCCTTCTACCTTGTAAGTGGAAGGTGAGCTAGTTAAATTTATAGTTTTGCGCCGGATAGTTCGCCCGAAAAAAAAACAAGATTGCGATTGTGGGTTAATTCGATAAATTACAGGAGGGATATCTATGGTGCTTTCTCTCATTTGTTTCCCGGCTTGGTGAACGATCCGTCAAATTTTATAATTTTTTTCCGAATGAGAGATGAAAGTTTTGTGAAGCTAAATGACCTGGTTCGGAAGGAAGTTAAAAGCAAAACACTAAATACCGAAAGGCCATACAACCAGAGCTTCATCTAGCAATATTTTAAAAATAAGTTAACACAAATACTACTTTCAATGCAAATTAGTATTTATTATACCACACAAATTAATGTCAATACAAATTATATTTAACATAAATATTATAATTACAATGATATTAACATAATTACATCGTACAGACATTTAAGAAAATTGTGTAAAAGAAAAAGGAAATAACTACTAACTGCTGAGTTCAAAAAGAAGTGTTTTATTACTCAGGAGGCGGTTGTTGTTCATAATAGCATTGGGGAAAGGAGGACAATTGCTCTATTTGTTGATCTTGCAAATTGCCAGTTTCTGTGTAAGTACTAGAGGTCGAAGCTTGGAATGATTCGCAGGAAGGTGAAGGACGGACAATTGGCTGGAGTTTGCGCAGAAGTAGTTGAGCGACCTCGACTTTAAAACTCAAGTTCTCCATTTAAGTTCAGTCGTTTGATTTGTGGCAGCAAACTTTTGAAAATAATAGATCTGGGTCGTTATTGTCCCCAGCAGCTGACGGTAATTTTTCCGTTGTTCTAAATATCGCCTGTCTGTCTTATCTTCAGAAGTAGTATGTTTCCGATGAATATTGAATTTTACGACCGCATTGTAATCGAAACCGACTTTCAACCTATTAGATCGTGTTACGTACATTTAGTACGTATTGAAGAGATGTTAAGTACAGAACAAAAATGGCCAACCAGAAACCAGTGAGATCCGAACCCACAACCTCCCGATTTAGCGTCGGTTGCGGCCTAGGCCATCATTGTTCTGTTGGAAAGGATCTGAGCTACAGGTCTGTTTCCGTTTCTTCCCCCTTGACGCGGTAGTTTCAGCAGTGGACCTTGAATTTCCTGGTCTGACTTGTAGCTGTGGGTCACCTGAGGTATCACAACTGGCATGGATTTCTGTAGGAGTTGCACAGTTATTGCTTGCTATTTGCGAATTCCAATTTCATGGGCAGTTCCAGTCGTCGCTGTCTGTTCGCTTTCGTCTGGAACGTTTCCTTCTTTTTCCTCATTCGAATGCTTTCATCCAAAAATGACATCACAGAGAAGAATGGCTAACTGCCTCAGACTCTGAAATTGCCGTCTTTAGTTTACGGCGCTCCCTCACGAAATTTCTTTTTAGGTTTTGCCATTTGTTTTTCGCCTCCACATCTGGAACAATATCAATAATCAATAAAGAAAAACAAAAAGGAATAAATCTAAAAAATAAATATTTTTTCCAATGATTTAGTCATTATTTTATTATATTATGCATTGTATTCGTTTCAGTTATCATTTTGGTTGTTTTTTAATATTTTAATAGCTACTACTAGCTTTATTACTTTATATTTATGTTCAGATATTTGGCAACTGGGGAGAGTTTCAGATCCCTCAGCTACACGTTTTGTGAGTGAGTACTGTTCATGGCATCGTTTCGGATCTGAATGAAGCAATATGAAACATTCTACAACCAATATGTATGGCTGTACCAATGTCTCAGGACTGGCTCAGGATTGCAGAATCATTCAGTGATATGTGTCAAATTCCTAACTGCATTGGCAGCATAGATGGGAAACATTGTGCCATTCAACATCCTCCACGAGCAGGTTCTCAGTATTTCAATTACAAACATTTTCACTCGCTTGTTTTAATGGCCATCGCTGGCGCAAAGAGCAACTTCATAATGATCGATGTTCGAGGTTATGGCCGAAATAATGACAGCAGCATTTTCAATGAGTCGTCTATGGGAAAGGCATTTATACGGAACAAACTAGATATCCCTGGTCCTCAAGAAATACCTGGAACAAATGTGACAATCCCATTTTATTTAGTTAGTGACGAGGCCTTCCCACTTCGCTCCAATTTTCAGTTTAAAAACACTAAGAACTCTTGCGTGAATTTTGAAAGGTATTGTTAAAAATTAATATTTGAAATAAAAGGTATTATTAAAAATTATTTTTACTCACCAGAAGTTTCCAGCTGATCTGCTATATCTTTCCATATTGCAGCTATCATATCCCTATTGCAGTGATTTGGGTGCGTCACATTGTAAAGCTCCTCTCGTTCTCACTAGTTCAATTAGTTTTTTGCAATCCATTTTTCCAGATTCATGCACAAAACGAAAGAAGGAAAAAACGCTAAATAACTACACTGCTCAGAATGTGACTCATGTTGTTAAATCACTGAGACTGGACTGGACTGACGCATCAGAATCAAGCCCAGTTTGGTTCCCTTTCCATTTGACGGGACTGGTTTATCTTTGACTTTACTGAGACGTGGTCTGTGTGAATGAAATAGAGCTGTGGTAGCCTAAAACAAAGGGAGATTTCCTTGTTGGATTTTCCTGTTGACGGACTAGACATGGACTGCACGTGTTTGGTGTGAAACCAGCTTTGTACACTGAGGTGAATAGAACACTTCACTGGGCTACAAAGAGCATATCAGCTAGCCACTACTCTTTTGCAGATAATGACAAAAGTATTAGCTGTATTCTCTCAAAATTTGTGTGGATATTATGAAAATAAAATTCTCTACATATGGTATATTTTCATAAGTTTCAAAAGGACTAATTTCTAATTTTTATATTATTTCTAATACAATCTCACTTTTAAAAAACTGCATATTAGCTTTAAAAGGGCAGAGTTGCAAAATGAAAATATTTTGGAAAAATACAAATCATGTAACAAAAGAAACCTCAGTTCGTTTTGAAAAGTGTTGGTATGCGAGGTTTGGGGCAGAAGTCATGGCAACTTTTTTTCTTGAAGATACCAGTCCAGTTGGAAAATGTGACATATACACACGAAAGGACAAGCTGTTAACTGCATGTGTGGACACTGAATAGCACTGAAATATTGTAACTCACTAATTTATTACGGTAGTATACAGGGCAATATGGCCTTCCCGGTGCAAAGGAATGACAACACAGTACACCTACAGTTGACGTAACAAATATGGCCCTAAAGACCCTCAAAGTAGTCCCCTGCTAACGACACCACACACTGTCAACGATGTGGGAGGTGCTGTGTACCATCTGCCTCGGCATTTGCCGCACCATGTGTGAATCGGGTCACCTGTTGGCGCACAGTGTTAGCAATGTCCTCTCGTGTTGCAAATCAATCTTTCGAATGAGATCAAAGTCACAAGGTGAAATGTCGGGAGAGTACGGTGGGTGCTCCAATTCTTCCCATCCCCAACATCGCAGTAGCTGCCCTACACACTCTGCTTTATGTGGTTTTGCATTGTCGTGCAGGATTATTGCACTGTCCACAAGATCCGGACGCTTCTCTCAAACGCCACGTCGTACCTGTCGTACTTGTCGCACCAGGAAGTCCCTGTAATACTGTGCGATCACTGTTCTGCCATGTGGAACAAAGTGGCAAACAATGACACCCTGATGTCATATGCGATGATCACAATCAATTTGACTGGGGAATGATCCTGACGGACCTTCTGCCTCCTTGATGATCCAGCATGTCGCCACTCCGCGAACTGACATTTCACTTCTGGTTCATATGCCCTGGCCCAAAATTCATCGATGGTGATTGTGACAAGAATTGATCGCCGTCCTGTTGTGAATCTTGATTCAATACGGAACCTGAAGAATGAAATTCTTAACGTTAAATAGCATGCAAGGTGGTCGGAGCATATTGCATAGCGCACCCACCTTTGAACTTCTGTCAGTGCATGCGGTACCTACCGCGATGTGAATTTGCGCAGTTTCAGCTCATTACGCAATATCCTGTGTGCGGTGCGTTTCTCGATGACCCTTACCCTCTCTGACTCTAGTAACGTCCATCGTCTGTCATCATCCAGGGGCTGCTCGATGACGGCACGTGCCACGTCGGTCCGCACACTGACAGGTCGTCCTGAACGTTGCTCATCACTGGTTCACATACGTCCTTGCTGAAACTTTCCTACCCACTGTGCTATTGTACAGTATGGTAGGGCATTATTCCCAAGGGCTTCCACTAATTCACTGTGACATTCCATCGCATTTCTCCCTCGGAGAACGGCTGTTTTAATGTAAGCGTGCTGCTCAACACGGGTTACTTCCATCTCGCACGACACTCACCAACTGACTGATTTCACAGTCCTCGCTGTGCTACTGCCAGCTATCACAGAGCCATCTGTTTTTCTGCATACACACTATGCCTGCAGAACTTCCACACAATACTTATACTTTTGTGATCCGTTCACATATCTACAAGAAAAAAAATAGTTGCCATGACTTTTGCACCAATCCTCGTAGTTTAAATGTATATATTTGATGATTATATAAAACAGGTACTGCAAAAAATGTGGTACACAGCAACCAGTAAGAAGTACATGAACTACTGGCTCGAGGGTTGACATAATAGATAGAGGCTAGTAGAGAAAGAATTTGCTTGGAAATGTTATTTCAGTTGTGCTGAGTAAAATACAGTGGTACGCATTTTAAAAGGGAGTAAGTTGTAGTTTTTAAAATTCAAATCATATTTGATCATCGTGCCAATTACATTTTAAGTGAAGTAATTCATATTCTTCTTCTTCTGCTTCATCCATTCCCTTTTCCAGACTCTTTCTGAATAGGGTATTGTACCAAAGCCCTCCACCTTACTCTATCTTTCCACCATTCCTCTTTCAGTACTTCATTGCTATCGACTCCTCTATTTGCAATACAGTCCGCAACAGAACTCCTCCATCTCATTTTAGGCAGTCCCCTAGGCCTCTTTGCAGTCTCTCTGTCCATGAATATCCTCTTTGGTATTCTCTCTCCTGGCATTCTCATAATGTGTCCAGACCATTTTAGCTTTGCTATATCAATTTCTTCTTGACGTTTACACACTCCCACACTTCTCCTTATTTCCTCATTTCGTATAATATCTTGTCTTGTCTTTCCCTGTATGCTCCTCAAGAACCTCATTTCAGCTGCTTGTATCTTACTTTTAGTCAACATCGAGACTGCTGAATCATAGGTCAGTATAGGTTTATAATAGGATGAGTATAAAACCTTCTTGCACTTCATTGGCACATTTTTGTTCCATACAATGTCTCTCACACACTGGTAGAAACTTGCAGACTGCTGTATTCTTAAATCAATTTCTCCATCCAGATTTCTATCTTGTGACATCATCCTGCCCAAATATTTAAAATTTTTCACTACTTCAAGAGGTTCATTTCAATCAGTCGGTCACTACTGATCTGCATTTAGGGCAGTCGCCCAGGTGGCAGATTCCCTATCTGTTGTTTTCCTAGACTTTTCTGAAATGTTTGCAAAGAAATTGGAAATTTATTGAACATCTCCCTTGGTAAGTTATTCCAATCCTTAACTCCCCTTCCTATACACAAATATTTGCCTCAATTTGTCCTCTTGAATTCCAACTTTATCTTCATATTGTGATCTTTCGTACTTTTAAAGACACTACTCAAACTTATTCATCTCCTGATGTCCTCCTACGCTCTTTCCCTCCACTGACAGCTCGGAACATACCCCTTATTACATGTCATAAACCTCATGTTTTATCTGTATTGAAAGTTGTTATAACTTAAAATCTAATGAAAGTATTTATTAATACACCTATTCAATACTTGCTATCCATTTAAATGTGGTTACAAATACAATCATTTATCACTTTCGGGACATGTTTCGTCCCATTTAAGGGCATCTTCAGCCTTGAATACAATCTTAATCCGTAGAGAGCCAGACAACGATATATCGTTGTTTCGTATATACGCGTAAAGTGCCAACCACGATATATCGTTGTTTGGATAGCGCGCAATTCTATACGAGTTAGTACAACTTGGGCCGTCAGATTGCAACATCTTATATCTGGAATCCATAGAGAATTGTCATTAGATTTAAATTTCGCTGCTAGATAGTGCATATATTAATTTGTTATCATGCATTGAATTTTTAAAGTCCGTGTTCATCAACGACGTATGATCTCCATGCCGCGTGAGTAAAATGGCGACTAGCGGGAGAAGTTATTTTGTTAACGATGACGAACTGGCTGTGTATCTTAATAATTTTTAGTGAAGAAGGGGATGATGAAGACTCAGATGAGGAATTCGTTCTCCAACAAGTGAGGAAGGGGAAAGTGTTTATTGGGAGTGCTAACGGCGAGTCATCTGTAAACACCCAACCACGTGATCATTGTCCGAGTGTAAACATTGAAAGTGGTAATGACCGTCTGAGTGACAGTACTGATGATGTTGGCTGTAACAATATCCAGTAGCAACAATTTTCGGTTTTCCATGAAATTCAATTAGGTCAAGATACAAAATACCAACCTTCACCTGATTATTATGTTACTCCTGGCCCGAGACACGCCCCTTTGTCAGACGCAAACCTATAGCGTATTTTTATTTTATTCTTCACGGCTCATAACTACAGACACGAACAGATATGATAAATCATGTCTTGTCACCACATGCCAGAGCACAGCAGTGGCGCCCGGTTACATTGACTGAAATGAAGGCTTTCATTGCTGTTTTGTTGGAAATGGGTATAACTAGAAGGCCGAGCATATTTTTTATTTGGTCAAAAACTCCTGGTATATTCCATGGTTTGGAAATATGTTCTCAAGAAACAGATTCTAATTGATCTTGAGATTCTTTTATCTTGTGAACAATGATAATCTATCACTATCTGGTCACCCTGACTACAACCCATGTGCCAGGTTCGATCCCATTGTTGAACATGCCAATTGTATATTACGATGCCATTGTACATAACTCTTAAAACACTGAAGATAAAAACTTGAAACTTTACATGCTTATTCATCTGAAATAGGACATTTCAAAGAAGTCATCAATATTTATCGTTATGTTGAATTTTCTGATTTTTTCTGTTTTGATTATGATTTTTAATTTTTTGTGTTTTAAAATTGTTTGGGAAATATTTTTTTTCAAAATACCCAAGAGCATTTTAGTGTTGTAATTTAGCTCAGCTGTAAGAATGTTTTCTTGTTAAGATTTAATCAAAATTTCAAGTTATGGTTATAAAATTTGTGAACTATATAGTCCAGAGAGTGAGAACCTGCAAAATTCTCCAAATCTATCTGGCACTCTTGGCATACTGTGAGCACCCGGGGATGGCACTAAGAGGGTTGCAGGAATAGTACACAATTTATTAAACCACTCTGTTAGAACTTTAAAATTTATCCAAGAAGATCTAGTTTTAATCTCAGACTGCATTATTTTGGAATGACCATAGATAGTGCTCCTTTGATATTTTATCATGAGTTTATCAAATGTTAGCAATTTCACAATATATGTACCAATATTTCAGATAATCAGGTTACAAGGCTAATTTTCTAGGTTTTTTTAGTGCTCAGATGTATTATTTTAAGATTGTATTGGGCCGATGACCTTCGATGTTAGGCCCCTTTAAACAACAAGCTTAAGATTGTATTCAAGGCTGAAGATGCCCTTAAATGGGGTGAAACATGTCCCGAAAGTGATAAATGATTGTATATGTAACCACATGTAAGTGGATAAAAAGTATTGAATAGGTGTATTAATAAATACTTATATTCGATTTTAAGACATACCACTTAGTCGAGCAGCTAGTGTCCTTTCTTCCAAGTCTTCCCAGCCCAAACTTTGCAACATTTTTGTATCGCTACTCTTTTGTCGGAAATCGCCCAGAACAAATCGAGCTGCTTTTCTTTGGATTTTTTCCAGTTCTTGAATCAGGTAATCCTGGTGAGGATCCCATACACTGGAACCATACTCTAGTTGGGGTCTTACCAGAGACTTACATGCCCTCTCCTTTACATCCTTACTACAACCCCTAAATACCCTCATAACCATGTGCAGAGATCTGTACCCGTTATTTACAATCATTTATGTGATTACCCCAGTGAAGATCTTTCCTTATATTAAGGCCTAGTATTTACAATGTTCCCCAAAGGGAACTTTCACCCCATCAACGCAGTAATTAAAACTGAGAGGACTTTTCCTATTTGTGAAACTCACAACCTGACTATTAACCCAGTTTATCATACCATTGCCTACTGTCCATCTCACAACATTATCAAGGTCATTTTGCAGTTGACTGGGCGAGTTGGCCGTGCGCGTAGAGGCGCGCGGCTGTGAGCTTGCATCCGGGAGATAGTAGGTTCGAATCCCACTATCGGCAGCCCTGAAGATGGTTTTCCGTGGTTTCCCATTTTCACACCAGGCAAATGCTGGGGCTGTACCTTAATTAAGGCCACGGCCGCTTCCTTCCAACTCCTAGGCCTTTCCTATCCCATCGTCGCCATAAGACCTATCTGTGTCGGTGCGACGTAAAGCCCCTAGCAAAAAAAAAAAAAAATTTTGCAGTTGTTCACAATCTTGTAACTTATTTATTACTCTATACAGAATATTCTTATCACTCCCCTGCATTTTCTTTTAACTCTCGTCATGATCAAAGTCTTGCTTTTCGCAGCACTAATCTTCATTCCAAAATTTCTTATCTCCTCATTCCATAAATCAACTTGTGTCTGTACTTCCTCTTCATTATCTCCCCAAATTACAATGTCATCAGCACAGAGCATAGACTTTACTTGCTTGCCCATCATCTTCTCTTTGGTATTATGTAGAATTCTATCCATGATGATAATGAAAGGGAGACAATACACTTCCCTGTTTTAAGCCTGTCTCAACTCTGAACCATTCTGTTTGACCCACTTTGGTTCTAACACAGCTTTTGCAATTTTGATACAATGCTATTACCATCTGCATTGTTTCATTCCCAATCTGTGCCTCTGTCGGTGTTTTCTATACCAAATTCCCTGGGACACTGTCGTATGCCTTTTAGTATCTAGAAACATTACTACCATGTCCTTTCCATATTCTCAATAACTTTCCATCATTTGACGCAATGTAAATATTGGGTCAAATGTGGGCCTGCCTCTTGTGAATCCATACTGGTGTTCTGCCAATTTTTCTTCTACTCTGTCTCTTATTCGTTTATCCTAGTTTCTTTCAAGGATTTTAGCTGTATGAGGTATCAATGTCACTCCTCTTTAATTTTCACATTGCTTCCTTTCTCCTTTCTTGAAAATTGGTATAATGACCCCTTTCGTCCATTCTTTTGGAACAGTCCTTTCTCTCCATATCACTCTGAAGAGTTTATACAAACACTGTAGACCAACTGCCCCTGCTGCTATTATCATTTCTATGGTGACTGTCAATTCCTGCTGCCTTGCCTCAGTGGTCCACTCAATCTCTGCCATGGACACATAGTTTTCCTTATCTTCCATCTGCACTAAATGTGGTTCTTCAATTTCTCCTTCCCCATCTCTGCAATATATCCTGCTTCTGTGTCATCACTTCCTCCTGTTCATTTTTAATGAAGTTAGCACCTTCACCTGGGTTTTTCTTTCTTTTTACCCACTGGAATAAGATCTTTTTGCTTCCAGTTGTATCTTCTTGCAGAGATTTAGTGAATTTTTGACAGCATTTCTTTTTCTCTTCTTAAACCACCTTGGAGCACTCCTCCTTGTAGTGCCGGTATTCTGTTTGCATTCTGTTCTGTTCATCAGCCATCTGTTTCAAGCTTGTTTCTTCTGTTTAACTATATCTTTTACCCTGTCATTCCACCAGGGTGTTTCTTGATCTTTCTTCCTTCCTGATACTCTTCAACAGGTCTTTTCTGCAGACTCCACCATGACTGTCTTAAAGTACGCCCATTCTTCTTCGACCCTTCTGATGTCTTCCTTGGTATACTTGTTTTAATGTGTCTGGAACTCATTTTTTTTCCTTCTCCTGCAATTTTCACACCCTTAGCTTTCTCTGCCTAATCTCAGTCATCTTTTGTATCTTTCCCATCTTTAACTTAGCTACCACAACTCTGTAATCTCCTTCAAAAGATTCACTTGGGAGAGCTGTTACATCTAATAACATTTTCCTGTTACCTTTCACAGCCAAAATGTAATTTATCAGAGTTTTAATTTTGTTATCCCAACTTTATCTTGTTATCTTCTGTTTTTCTTTCGAAACTATGCATTTCGAATGATCAGCTCATTTCTTCTACAAAAGTCTACCAAAATATCTCCAGCCTTGTTTCTCTTCCCATATCCAAATGGTCCTATAATCTCATCTCCTTTTCTTTCCTGACCTACTGGGGCATTCATGTCTCCTGTGATCACAACTTGTTTGTGCTGTGTATGGCCTCCTAGATATTCAAGGTATTCCTCTAGATCCGTATCTGTATTTCCTGTTTGTAGAGCATAACCTTGAATTATATCTGTTTCAGGTCTCAATCTTACCTTAATCAACCTGTCATTTGTTTTCCACCAATTTGAGATATTCCTTTAGGTCTTTTCTAATTATGAGACCTACACCATTTTTGGCTTCTCTTCCTTCACTATGGTGTAAGGTGTATTCTTTCTTTAGTTTCCTCTCACCTTTTTCTTTCCATTTGGTCTCACTGATTCCCAGCAATGCTATATCTTTGTCAGCCATAAAATCTACAATTTCTTCCACTTCCCTTGTTAGTGTCACTACATTGATGGTCGCTTTCTTGATGTATTTGGTTGCTGGTTGTCCATTTCTCACATTTCTCCCAGCATCACAAGAACTGCACGTCGCTTGTAGGGAATGCCCTAGCATTTTCCAAGGCTTTAGTACTCTTGTCATCATATAGGCTTTTATTACGATGGGTTTGCGACTTCCAAAAGCATTTTAGAGCTACTGCCAGCCGAAACTTTATAGGCTGCTCCTAACATGGAGAACAGGCGCCTTTTGTAGCCACTCGTCTGGAGTACGGACGTTACAGTTGGTATGGGGTTTCAGTGGCATTTCCTCCACTGAGGGCCATTTCCTTTCTATAAGGACTTCTCTGCCCTTAGCCGTTGGTCCTTATAGTGGGCCAGGCTATTTACCACCGCCCAACACTCGGCGTGGAGACATTGGCTGTGTGGTTTACTCCATTACCATAGCAGATTTAACTGGCCAGGAACTAAAGTAATTCACATTATACAGTATTAATTCATTCATCACTGATGGGAACTATTCCTAAGATATAGAACTCACAAAGGAGGGATTATGTTAAGTTCTATAGAACATTGTAATATTGAGATCAGTTACTATGCTCAGCATTAGTAAAACTTTTGAGAAACAAGCATATCTTTTAGTCAATCTGTTGTTATAGAATGCACAAATAAGGAACTGAGGGCATCTCACGCATTAATATTAATATTGTATTGTTATTTGTTGAATATTAATGAATCTTGATGTTTAACTTCCAGAATTACAGCGTAATGTAGAAGAGCCGATGGTCCTTTGTGTAGTTGGGAACAAAACAGACCTTGCCTCTGATCGTAAAGTAAGCCGAGAAGAAGCATTCCAATATGCTCAGAGTATTGGTGGAAATTACTTCGAGTCATCGGCATTGCAGGATTATGGTAAGAACAAGCCTTCAATTTTATGTTGTAGTATATGAACAGCTTGCTTTGTGGTACATCATCTGTGGCATTGAATTGATGGAAGTCTCTCCAACTTGGTAAGACTTCATTCATATCTCTTAACTCATGTGACCAGGATGACTGAAATGCAGTATGCTGATGACAGTGCATCACTGCTTTACATGTTGATGTGCTACAGTAGTTAGTTTATAGTTTCAAGTGTACATTAGAGATGGGCAATAAGTGGTCTCATACTCAGTCTGCCAGTTAACCTAGGCTTGCATCGTGTGACAGCACTATATAGCGAGGCTGGGCTGGTTTTCATCACAAGGGCCACATCAAGGCAGCTCGGCTAACAGGGCTTAGTTTCCTTTGCAGGATGAACTTGCTAGGGCCGGTGTAACAGCCAGGCTCGTTGAGCAGCCGATTACTAGCGTGCTGCGTTCAGTAACACTTTTCACCTTTCCCTTATGAATTAATGAAAGGGACATTCAGTATTGTTTTGTAAACAATATAGTTGTAATAATCAAGGACTAACCACTGCCGTAATCTCAGGATAGCGTCCTAGCACCTCATCTGTGTCCAGTAATGTAGTATTAGATGATGGAACCAAAGGAGCATGTTTTGTATTCTTGGATTGCTGTCCCTTCTAAATCATCCATGGCTTCTTTGAAAGGTTCTGGGAGGTAAAACAAGTCACTCAAGAGTTGTTTTTTGATGGACTGCAGTTTATTTCTCACTTTTTTTGCTTGCAGTTGAAGCTGGTAGGACCTCAGTCATTTTTACCGCACTGGTTATGTGCAGATTTTAGCATGATCAGCTTAGTATTCTATCTTGTTTCTACATCCTGATACAGAGTATGCTTGACACGACTAACTAAACCTGTACTTTTGAAATAGGCCACAGCTTTCTGTGTTTCCTTAATTATGTATGCTATATCCTGCGCCTCAGAATTAAGAAAATCATCCTGGAATGTGTACCACAAAATAGTATTTAAACAATGCCCTACATAAAGTATTCACGTAAAAGCTTTGTGAACCATTAAGGCCTTCTTAATATTCACACCTTGATCTGTTACAAACTTAACTTGTTGTAAATCTGGCAGCCGAATTCCTAACACAGCACACTGGGTGGTAATTTATTTCATGATATTTTCACTAGATTTCGGAGTGTAGAGGGGAAAAGGTAGGTTAAAAGAACTGTTTTCTATTGCCCACTCATTAATGTAGTGAACCGTAAGGAACATAAAGTAATCTGTAATCATCTATCCACATTTCTGTAGTTGTAGCAGAATAACACTCCATGTCTCGAATGTCCGGTATTATAGAGCGACGAATATAATCTGCCACTTCATGACTACGCCGGGAAACAGTCGTCTGGTCTGGTAGCACCTCAGACGCATTTATTTTACCAAGGTAATTTCCTACATTAATTCTTGTGCTGTCGTTTGAAACTTGTACCACCGAGCTCGATAGCTGCAGTTGTTTAAGTGCGGCCAGTATCCAGTATTCGGGAGATAGTAGGTTCGAACCCCACTGTCGGCAGCCCTGAAAATGGTTTTCCGTGGTTTCCCATTTTCACACCAGGCAAATGCTGGGGCTGTACCTTAATTAAGGCCACGGCCGCTTCCTTCCCACTCCTAGCCCTTTCCTGTCCCATCGTCACCATAAGACCTGTCTGTGTCAGTGCGGCGTAAAGCAACTAGCAAAAAAAAAAAGAAAAGAAACTTGTACCTGACACAACACCGAAAGTGCATAGGTCTAAAGCACGTTTTAACACAAGTCTCTGTTATGTAGAGCTGGGAATAACTCAACTGCATGAAGCACTCATCTGACCCGAAGGAGTATGAGTGCAATTATGCCTTGCTAATGTGCTGGTATTTGAACTTTGTAAGAGGTACTATCCTCTTTTGCATTGCACAAATAGGCCTACTATTTCTGTTTCTGTCTCTTGTCATCATTAAAACATTAAATCGTTCCCATACTTCACTTTTCCCAACACTATTTTCTTTTAATGTATTCAGTTTATTTTTATTTTACTCTCTATTTCACTAAGAATATCTATGTTTAGCAAGCATTTAACCACTCTGAACTGAACACAGGTGATATAGATTCATCTTTAATGTGGCCCAAGATCTTTGAGCTTAGCGTGACTTGACCTTGTTAACTGCTGGGCTTGCTCACTTTCAAGATTGAACCCTAAGAAGCTTGCGCCGACCAGACAGTAATATCGTTGCATTGTGTTTAGGCTGGCACCTGGAGATATAGGCAATTTCCTCGTCTTGAACTGGGCTTGTTCTCTTCTAGTGTACATGTGATCTTTTTGTTCTCACCATCAGTGCACAAAATGCCAAGATTCTTACTCAACCTATCCAAGGGACTTGCATTGCAGAGTTCAGTATGAAAAGTCTAAACAGAAGCAGCACATGCTCCTTCAGATTCTGCCCATATGACTCTAGAATATGTAGATCACTTTTCATACCTTGGGAGCATCTTGTCTAAACAGTACACCCCAATAGAGGATGTGGGGAAAAAACAGTCTGTGCTGCCTTCATGGCATGTGGTCAGCTAATCAACCAGATCTTCAGGAATAAAGACCCAACAGTTCATACCAAACTCATGGCATATAAAGCAGTAGTTATGTCAACAATACTCTATGGATATGAAACCTGGTATAATGTACCATAATATCAAGAAACAGGAACTTCATCTTCAGTAGAAACCTCATTCTATCTATGGGAGAACCATGTCTCTAATCTTGCAGTTCTTGAGCAAGCGTGCATGAACAATATGAATGACACCAGATTTCTTCGCCAATTCCGGTGGTAACTTGCCTTGGGAACAAAAGCCAATGGTACCCCTTTGAAGCATTGTAAAAATTAGCTTAAACAAACCATGAATGTCATAAAAATCAACCCTCAAACCTGAAACAGCTTCCAAGGATTGCATGCTTTGGGTCAAACTATCTCTACTGCTGTTGAACTGTTTGAGCAAGAGTATTGTATGCAGAAAGAGTCTTGCATGCTTCATCAGATTCTGTGCCTTCCTCCTCCATCCATCTGACTCATGTTTAATGCTTGAATTGGCTTGTTCAATCATCACAAGCACAAACAGCATTGAGTGCGAATTGATCGTAGGCAGGAGAAATTGTATACTCGGGAACGAATAAGGCAGCTAAGAAAAGGCTTCATGCTGCAAGCAGACAAAAGTAAAGTTAACCTGCATGTATTGAGTTTGGAGACTATAATACTGCATCCTAATTGCAGGAAAACACATTAGCTTGTCCAAGTATAGAGGGGCCTTCAGAAAAAAGTTTAAATGGAAACCTGGTTTATCTAATTTTTCTTTGCTGAGTCAATTTCATCATATTTTACTTATCGCTAGCTTGGAGATAGTTCACATAGTCTTGTGGAGCAGAAGTAGCCATTAATTTTTCCACTGCTCAGAGTTCTTCCTGTTTGTTCATGTTTGTTCCACAATTCTAATTGAAATTAACAATATTTCCCATTTGGATTGAATTTCTTCCTTAACACACAGCCTACAGTAGACTTTAGAAAGTCATTAAAAATCGAGGACAAACTATGCGCGGCATTAAATTGTTGTATAACGTACCTTGAAGCATTAGTAAGGGTTATATTTTGCTAGATATCAGTGCTGGCATTTTAGCCAACGTCTGTGCGATAGTTTCAGAGAGATTGCATCTTGCAGATTTTCTCGTAATTGCTCTCTAACCATAGCTGCACGAAATGGAGTTGTGGTGTATGAGAATCTTATTTTGGCATTTTATGTGACTATAGTGGTTCTGAGGGAGTTTTCAAACCACCTCAGATCACATATAGTAAAATTTCAAATGTTTCCAATTACATATACAGTTTGTCCCAGGAGGAATAGTCAGTATTCAGTGATATGACAGGAACGATCATTTGAAACAAAAAAACTTCATATGGACATGTGCCCTGTACCGAATGGTTTCCGAGGTAGAACACATTTAATGTAAATTTGTTCTCGAGCTAGTGGCGCACATGTATGTGTCTTACACACCCAACCTCTTTGACATTTTGAAATGGGTACAAGTTTTCCGCATGTAATGTTCGCCATATGCGTGTTTGTGGGACGTTGAAACATGCAGAAAGTTACCATATGCTGGTAGTATGACTACGTTGCATCATTTCAATGTGTTGCTGTTCCTGCACAGATTGTTGAACTACACGTTCAGAAGAAAAATGGGAATTTGGAAGGTACCTGTTTCATGCATTATGCTGAAAACTCTGGTAAATACTTTACAATCAAGAATTCAACGTGTCTGAAAGCGCAGACTGTATTCCTTGACAGCAGCAGGAGTACTACCATCGCAAAAGCCATAAACATGCACCATATCTGCATACTCTTTATTAGTGTAGATGTGTGGCATTTTAACCGGCACATGTACAAACACAGTTAACCAGTGCTTCTTTCTGATACACTATCAATCCTTTACACTACTTTACTCGCAGCACATTATGGACAAGCGCACATTCAACAGGCTAGTTTAATGGCAAATAAACATCCTGTCACTGAACAAAATCACTTTGCCAAAATGGCACAGCAAAAACAGTAGTTAAGTCATTTAATTTACAGTGCATCTGACACTGGATCCCAATCACATCATCTCTTATGGCCTGCCACAATTCTAAGAAATGAGATGATATTGTTGCATGGCTCGAGAATAATTCCACCTTGTGTCACTATGGACAGGAAGTTTGAAACCTTATTCCCATAAGAGTTCACTCCATTTTGGAGATCTACCGAAGAATGTGTGGTACATAGTGAGATCACAAATAAACAGTTTAATTTGTTTAGTGTGTTAATAACACCAAATTCATTTGATGTGCATAACAATGGATAAATATTGCATGCAGAAGTGTCTCTTGCACAAGGGCTTGAACATGTTTATGACCTCCTGAATGGACAACAGTCCTTTCACACTTACTTTTTTTGAGACATCAAAGAATCTTAAGAATCTTTCATCAACTCTATCTCATATATTATATATCTGAATATAATGCTCAATTGAGCTCTCCATGAGACATCAGTAGTGTCATCTACTTGAACAGATATAAATTGTGCTTCGTCGACTTCAATCTTTACTCTTTTTTTTTTTTTTTTTTTTTTTTTTTGTAGCACGTCAGTTATGCACTCTGTCAAGTAACATTGTATGTCACTAGAAGTACCTCTGAAACTGGAGTTGGAATGCAAATGATTTTGTTTAGATTTTGTTCTTCTTTTTGTAAATCTAACAGTTCTGAGTAATTTCCCCTGTATGCTGAATCTTAGTCTTCATGATGACTGCAGAATGAGAGTTAATGTTTACCTAAGTGAGAAATTGCTTGGATAAGGTGACCTAGAAATTTTCTGTTATTTTGTGCTGAATAGCAGAAGACTCAAACCTTTCTGACAGTGTTCAATTTGATTATTAAAGATAAGAATTTCATTGTGTTCAGTATTGAACTGAGTTCACAATTAAATTGAAAGAAGTTATATAATGGTTCAACCTTTTCAATACAAGTAGAATTAGAGAAGTAATGTTACATTACTAGTTGATTATAAGTTATAAACGGTACTGGTTTCGACCACTGTTCTGGGTCATCTTCAGCCGATCACTTCAAATATAAAAAACAATGCACAGGAAAATAATAGGTGATGTATAAATTTTCACTAGCTGTAGATCATGAAGTATTATAACACTTTTGGTGGTAGCACTGCATGTTGAAAGTTCTTAAAATCTTGAAGAGGTCAAGGATCAATCATATAAACGAAGCCAGATGTAAGTTCTTGGAGAGCAGTAAAACATATGTGCTAATGGCACTGTGTTTATAAATGTTCATGAAACTCAATGAAAAATTAAATAGCTTGTAAATGTTGCTAGATGTGAAGTCATATAATAACAGTGTAATATCCTTGACAATAGAAATACATAGTAAGGTTGATAAAATCTCGTCAGATTCTTGAAATTCGGAGATGCAGAACAGTTGACAAAAACAATTGTGAAAAGAAAAAATTTAAAAAGTGCAATATTAGAACAATTGAGAATTGTATTTACACGGCGTGTGATTTCTTGAAGATAAAAGCTCTGGTAGTTCCTGAGATGGCGTAAGATATAGATTTAAATGTTATAATGATCTGAACCGTAAGTGATATTATAATATCCAGTTCAATGTGGAAAAAAAAAAATCTTTGTTTCTCTCTTTTTTAAGAAACGAGGCTCTGGCAATGCTGTAACGGTGTGCAGTGTGGCCAAGCACAGGTCGCATGAACTCAGCGCTCTGCCGGAGCTGTCTCATTAGCTCAGTGAGACGAGGTAATGCCATAAATGCCAGTTGTATGGACGCACAGATGTTCGAGTCGTGTTCGTGCCAAATTTTTTTTTCAGTTAATGTATCAAATTGTATCCAATGTACACCTCCACTATGCAATACACTATGTTCTGTGTTTCCGTTACAGTTACCTTTATTTAAACATTCAAACATAATATGAACTTCTTACAGATGTCAACGACTACTTTGTTTCATCCATGGCACGAATAAAGCCAATATGTAGAACATAATAGCGGATACAGTAACATTGTCTCTATCCAATACGGTACAAGGAAACACAACACAATACAGTACAGTAGGTAGGCTACACTGGATTGCCCATTATGCTACGCACAAGAATTCCATAGTGTACGTGTGACGTCCAGTCTTATCTTCACAGAGCCGGTACGTACATTTACGAGCAACGTTCACTTCACAGCAGATGTTGAAAGTGAGCACCTTGCATTTGCAAACACTTCGCCACTCACTGGAGCATACGTTGCTGGACCCTACACAACACACCTGCATCCACCATTGCCGATACAGCATGCACGCGAGCTATTTGGTCTTGTAATCCCTGGGTGGAGTACTATAAACATGTTCCTTTAAGTGTCACGACAAATAACATTATAGTGGATTAAGGTCCGGGGAACGTGGAGGCCAGAACATTGGACCTCCATGACCAATCAATTTCCCTAGAAATGCTTCATTTAACCAGTTACGCACAGTTATTCCAAAGTGTGGTGGTGCACCATCATGCTGAAACCATAGCTGTCACCGAACACCAAGTGGAACGTTTTCTGAAGCGTCAGGCAAAGTATTGCCCAGAAATGTACGATAGTGGGGCGCATTCAACTTGTCCAGCAATAGGTAAGGGCCTAAAAGCACTCCTCCCACGATTCCAGCCCACAGGTTTATGCCAAAGCGCACCTGAAAGCCACGTTCACGGGTGACGTGTGGGTTGTGGTCAGACCAATAATGGCTGTTGTGATGGTTGAAAATACCTTCCAGGGTGACGCTACATTCGTCACTCCATATCACATTCTTTATAAAATGTTCATTATCTTCAACTTGTTGCAAAAGCCATTAACAGAATTGTACTCGTTGAATGCGGTCTTCTGGCCGCTGGTGTTGAGTTAACGTGTAATGATATGGATGCAGTTTTTCGTCGTGCAAAACGTCAACAACCAGTGTTTAAGATACCTGGAACGGCCTTGCAATATCACGGGTACTTCGCCAAGGTGATTGGTGAACGGCTTCAAGAATGTCCTCCTCTGTGTTTGGAGTACGCCTAGTCCTTGGACGACCTCGGTCCACTACTTTTGGACGAAAATTACCGGCTCCCCGCAGGCATTGCTCAAGGCAACGAAAAACATTCTTATCGGGATGGCGCCTTTGAGGGTACCGTGCTGCATACTCACGAGCAACAGCAGAAGCTAGGTTATCGGATGCACCCAACACTAAAAGCATATCGATGTATTCGCCGTTTGTGTATACGTGCACTTTACCGGACCAGTTATGGTTGTGCACTGCTTGGTTAGTCGACTCATGCATTCAGTTGAGTGGATCACACTGTCACGTGTTCGACTATTGTCATGTGACAACAGGATGTCATGCTTACAAACGCAGTTACACGATGGGAACTAGGGGGGGGACACACACACACACACACACGCACACAACCTGACGTAGATTCGAGCCGTAGCTCCATGGTGCATGTGGGTCTTAATATCCCAGCCGTCTGCTCAGTGAGCTGTGACGGAGGGTACGGTAGAGCGGGATGATGCACATTTCTCTATTACATTTTGATGCGCTGCAGGATGTGACTGTGTTGCCAGCTTCTCGTTTTTGACTTGTTTTCCAACAGCACCAGATCCGATTTGGCTATAGAAACTTTTGTCTTGCAATGGGCTGAGGAATCACATGCCGACCTCCAAGTGCGGCATTTTTTGTTCATCCTGTATTTTCCTTCTCCATAAAATCAATCACCTCTTCTGACTTCACAGTCAGTGATACAAGGTTGAATATTGCTACTTTCATAATGTTGTCGCCCATTTCTCACAGGTCCCCCGGCATAACAACTGCACATCACTTCTGGGGAATTACCTTAGCCTTTTCAGAGGCTGATTTTAAAAGTGCAATTTTCATTTTTATGATGGGGTCACCATCCCTTGTCCTACTGGGTGAATCAAATATAAACCAGAATTATTTTTTATAGATAATTTTATTGAATCCACCAACAAATACACAAGAACATTTTTCTACATAGTCTCCTGAAGTTGACACACATTTTTGCCACCGTATTGGCAACTTTTTGATGCAGTCCTCGAAAAAAGAACATGTATGAAGAACATACTCCTCTACCGCTGCACTGTCATGAAATTACTTTCCTCTCAGTTCTTCTTTCAGTGATCCAAATAAGAGGTAGTCGCAAGGTGACAAATCTGGACTGTAAGGAGGGTGTTCCAGAGGTAACAAACGCATTTCCTCCAGTTTTTCCCGTATTGCAACAGCAGAGTGTGGCCTTGCATTGTCGTGCAGAAGCAGCACAGCTTGGATCGGTTGCTGACTACATTTGTTGCGATATGCAGCTTTTGTCTCGACCAAAATATGCCAGTAATAGCATGTGTTCACTGTCCTTTGTTCATGCAGGAAATCCACTAGCAAAATGCTCATATAGTTCCAAAAAACAGTTGCAAGCACCTTTCCAGGAGAAAGACACGTTTTGGCCTTTACGGGCCCTGGTGCACCTCATTCCTGCCACACTATGCTTGCTTGTTTTGACTCCGGGGTATAATGATGAACCCAAATTTCATCAGAAGTGACAGTATGATGCAAAAGATCATATCCTTCCTCCTCGTAGCGATTCAGATGCCACCGGCAAACATCTTGACGGTGTTTTTTGTTTTGTTTGTTTCTGGTTGGGGAGATGAGAAACCCACAAGGCAGACAATTTCCAATTGCTTGTTTTGCTGACAGGGATGACAAATTAATATTCTTGAATCCCCTTAGTGTTTTTGTTGTTAATTATGACTACTGTTAGCATTGCTGCAGGTAGCCTCCTTTGCAAGTTTTATCTCTTACCAGTGTTATTTCATGTGGCAAGAGTTCTTTGTGGAAGCTCCGTATAGTTTACGCCCGATTCATCAATGTTATACAATTGATCAGGTGTTCTGTAACTTTTTTTCCAACAAATTGTGAAATAAATGTGCTTGAAGCTACATCATCAGCTGATAGCTTCTCACCTGAAATCACCACTTTCGAATTGCATGATGTTTGTCATACCCTGCTGTATGCATTCTCCCAATGTGAGGCTCCATCAAGTGTGTCTTTCTTGGTGTTGCAGTTTTAATGGCCAGCATTGCAGATCATAATAATGTTTGTTTGTATCAGCAATATAATAGCTAACGTTCTGGTTTCTGGATTTCCAGGCTAATAGTGCTTTGAAGTAAGTGTGTTTGTTTGCTTATCTTCTTGCTTCACGAGCTACTCCTCTGCCTGTGCAACACATGTCAATAAATGTCAGCACACCCACTTGCTGTTGGTAAAGACTGATCAGGCAAGTTATACAACTTTACCACAAGCATCAGTCAGTCATGATTATTGGTTTTAGGCACACTCTTTTTTATCTTTAATTTATGAGTGTTACTGCTGTGATATTTTCTTCCTGTCATATCTCAGTAATTTTTGTTTCACTTATGACTGATTAGCATGAGTTGATTTATTATGGTATATGAGAAGGCATAGTAAGAATTTTACTGACTTCTCTACTTATACTGGTAACGTTGCTCTAAAGAATAGCATACAAATTCAGAATTCATACTGAAATGTTTAGTCGCCTGTGCTAGTTTTCGCAATATAGATTGATCTTCTGTTTAGTTTAAGTGTTTTTGTTTTTTCCTGCACTCAAACTTAATATCTAGGAAAATTTACTTCAGCTTCATAGCGAGATAATTAGAAATTACTCCACTTTATAGGTAATGCCCATAAGCTAAATAGTGCTTGAAAATTGTGATGTATTTTTTGTTTCCAAGGTATTGAAGAAGTGTTCTTCAACACTGCCATGGGTCTAATCCGCCTCAGTGAAGATTCACTTTGTTCAAGTCTTCGTGTCTATGACTCGGCGGATGGTGCAAATTTGAAACCTAACAATGTGTTCTCTGGTACGACGACAGTGGAAGCCATTGCAGAAGCTACTGGTTGTGACGATAGTGGTAATGCTTATGCTGTCACTGAAAGATCACCTATGTGTTGTTAAGTGGGCGTTGTGTGAATGTTCATGTGTTAATGTGATACTCTCTGCAATTAATGTTATTTTTATTCTTCAGGATGCATAGTACTGTATATTTAAATTATTTGTCAATTCTGAAATAATTATCCAATTATATAATTCCAAAGTTTAATCATTGCAGTCCTATTTAATGATATTATAATGACAAGGAGAGTTTGTTTTAAACAGTTTTATGGTGTTCTAATGAAAGATAAATATTACAATTATGAAACTAAAATTCAAATGTAAATGATTTTGTATATCAGGAGGGCTGTGAGAGTGTAAGTCAGAAGTTGGTCAAACAAGATAAGTCAACTGTTTTGCATTCAACTTTGCTGTCTTCAAGTATGATACAAAATGGTTATATATAGATGCAATTTTACCAAAGAAGGGAAGTTATGTTAGAAACGCAAAGAACTGCTTTCATCATCTGAACCAATATGTGATGTACACTCTTTTGCCCAACATTCTAGTATGCAAGTTATTAATGACTTGTGATATTATTTATTGACAGCTTCATTCAAGAGATAATTTCCAAATACATATTGTGTAATGTTCTTGACATTCAAACTCTCATACTATATTCTAGGTTTTTGTTTTTATTCTACTTGAGTTTTCGTATATAATCATGTACATTTTGTAACAAAATTGCAGAAACATCTGTAAAATATCATATTCATTAGACTGTGGTTGTGTTTTTGTAAAGACTGTTATTTTTGAGATTGTACAATTATGCAAGTAAGGAAGCAGATGTATTTTCATATTTTATGATTTGTAACAAGGATATTCGCTCATTTGTAGGTAGTTACAGCTTTAAGTTAAGGCGGGTGTTTGCTGATTATCTGAATGTAAACTTGTTAACTCGGGTTAATCATTACCCTAATTTGCTCATATACCTCACTTTTTAGTTCAGGATGAGGACTTAATATCCCATATCTTTCTTCACATCATTAAGATAAATAGTTCTCAATACCTTTATCCCCCAGTCACACATAACCTCTGTAGTTCTTTTTCCTTATTGTGCATTATTTAGATGTATAGTTTTAGTGTTTTTGTTTAATATAGAAGGCCCGCGTGAATTATATATACACGTGTGTGTGTTGTAAAGTATAAGAAAATCAAGTGCCAAACCATGCACAACTACAGTATAATATACTTAAACTTTATGTAAAATAGGCTGAAATATTTCAGGAGAATAATTTTAAAACTTTTATTACAATCCTTTCCTTTTTTTCTCTTTTACCACTATGAAGGATTTTTCAGAATTGTGATTTACTCTGAGTAGTTTGAGTATGTGCATGTATACTTGCTTTAATACTCTCAGCATAATGTACCTGCTAAGACGATGCTGTATCTCATTCATTATTGCATGTTCATCAACTTATCTGACTTCAAAGTATTTCAGTCTCCATTAAATTCCTTCAAAATCCTTCTCATTTGCTGGTGGAATTTTGTATACTTATTCCATTTCTTACCTTCTTTTAGCTGTTATGGTGTAATTTTTTTAATTAATTTTCTTTTTAATTTTATCATATGTTTTTCCAGCAACTCTGTCAAAGCCTCGTGCTTGTAATGTGCAATACTTTGAAATATCTCATGGCATTTGGCATCTGTAAATCTAGTTCCACTGAACTGGATGGAAGAAAAATGAAATTGACTTGTGATTCATTTTAAATGGCTCTACTCAGATAATCAACATTCTACTGCAGTTATATATAAATCAGAATACTGGCAGTATTGTCTTACTGGAAGACAAAGGTTGAGCAGCTTGCCTGAGGCGAGGGCATGAAACTTGCCTTGTTGAGTTGGAACAGGAAGGTGAGTTAGGAAAATGAGTGCACCCAATGTATTTTATGGAGAAATGACTGTGAAATTCAAGAGAAACTGAAAGGGATGAATTATGAATTGCCCCTAATTGTTAAATTCCTAGGCTCAGTAATTTTCTTTTCCTTCTTTACTTTCCTTTTCCAACTTGACAGTTATACTATAAGTAATTTATAAATTTCAGTCTATCTGTTTACATAACATAGCATGTATAACAACATTCCATGAGCCTTTGTTTCTCAGACTGAAATATAGGATTATTCTTCCATTTTCTTGCCAAATGTTGTATGTTTTAAATGCAGGATTTACCTTTTAAGGTGACCAATATTATTGTACAAATACTGTTCAAAATGTTAACTTGTGAATTAATTTTTGTACAGTTGTTGTAGTTTATACCTCTGGTTGAAAAGTGACTTGCCCAATTTCTGGGATGTGATAGTGCTAAGCACCAATGTAACTGTATAAAACCAATACATTTTATTTAGCTGTAACTTTTTAAAATTAAATACTAACCACTATCTATGTATGTATGTTTTCTATCCATCCTTTCAAATATACATATGTTTTTTAAACAAATGTAAACATGTTATAATACTTGGGAGAGATACGTAGGTATAAAGTGGTCACATGATTGATAAAATATTAAATAGTGTTCATACCTGGAAAATTGCTGCTTTCCATTGGTGACCTTTTTTTTTTGTAATGTATGTTTGATCCCTGTTAGCTTTTCTACCTTTTATTTGTAAATATCTTCTTCTCACTGAGCAAATTTTAGAAAGTGATATATATTCTGTATATTGTGAATTTGTCTTCCAGTTTTCTTGCCTAGAAACAGCAGACATCAACATTAAAACACAGGTGTTAACACATTTAAAAGATGTATGCTAACCATAAAAGAGGATGAATGAAGATAGGATAAACTCTATGCTTAGATGTTCTTCTTTTGTGTTACATACTTTACTAGAGATCTTCTAGTATGCAATGAGAATTGAAAAGAGTATTTTGTTCAATTACTTCTCAGTTTATGGGTATGTCAAAGCATCCCATACAAAAATAAGGTACATAATTAAGGTCACAGAGGAAATATTTACAGGATGGTTTAGATGGTTTACTGATCTGTAGTGTACAAATAATCTTATACAGCTTCCAGCCTCTGGCTTATTTTCTTCACCCACTTCTCCACTCATTTCAGCCATCTGACCCTTCATCTTACTACTGGTCTCCTGCCTTCCAGGCATTTTGCTGGGTGTCCTCTTCTCCTCCATTTAGCCTATTACCTACGTCAAACGTACCTGTTCAACTTCACAGTGTGTCATGGAAATTTGCACTCTTCCCAAAGTCCGGAAAACGTGTTCGCATACACATGGCTAGAAGCTGATTTTGCCAAAGCATCAAACCAAATTCTACAATCCATCAAAATCTATGGCAGCAAGCAGATTTTCAAGGGATAGTGAAGCTCCGCTTGTTTGCTGATGGGTGCGGATGCCAAAATAAAAACAAGACTGTAATAGGCATGTTAATGCACTGGTTTCTGAACGAGGCTCCTGCCAGAATTCAAGAAATTGAAATGTCTTCCTATTGTGGGACATTCTTTCATTCCTCCCGATCGAGTATTTTGTTAGTCCTATCTTACTTCTCAAAAATTCCATCTGACCCGGGTCTTGCTATTCTCTCTCTCCTTCTTACCCATGTTTCTGAAGCATATGCCAGTATTGGGAGATTATGCGTCAGATGTATCATTCTTTTGCTGTTTTGGGAGACATCTTTACTCTATACCAAGCATCTAACATTTTTGAAGAATGTTGCTGCTCGTCTCCCCTGCTCACTTCCTCTGTTAAGCTGCCTATGTACTTGAAGCTCTCCACCTTCCTCAATTATTCCCTCGCAGTCGACAGTTGCTGGTCCTTCTTCCTAACTGTAAGCAACATTTCACTCTTTATACTAACGAGCGAGTTAGCCGTGCGGTTAGGGGTGTGCAGCTGTGAGCTTGCATTTTGAAGATAATGGGTTCGAACCCCACTGTCGACAGCCCTGAAGATGGTTTTCCATGGTTTCCCATTATCATACCTTAAGACCACGACTGCTTCCTTTCCACTCCTAGCCCTTTCCTATCCCATCGTCACCGTAACACCCATCTGTGTTGGTGAGACAATTGTTTTTCGCCTAGCTCTGCAACTTTCCCCGACCTGCCTCCTACGGCGAGAGCTCTTATCTCTCTTGTTGTTCTGTGAAGATATCGGAGAAAAAGGTCAGGTGTCAGAATCTTCCCATAGATCTCCGTATTTTTTCATTAAAGGTGTTTTGATATCTTCAGCTTTCTTCGATTTCAGAGTGACACCTTTAGCAATAAGAATTCAAAGGCTCTGGTTCTTGAAACTCTTTCCTTGTTTGTTTAAAGATTTGGGCTCCCCAATTTCAAAGTTATAGAAAGGTTCTCCCTGCACCAAGCACACATTATTGCTCTTGATTTTGGTGATATTTTACTTAAAATGCCAGTTCCCTGGTTCTTTAATCTCTCTGTCTGTCTGCAAACGTCTTCCAGTCTCGAACAGGGCAATCTTCTCCTCCCAGGCCGACGACGGTCGCGTGCTTCTTCATGAAGTCCATGTAGATTTGTGGCACCGGCGAGTTGGCCGTGCGGTTAGGGGCGCGTGGCTGTGAGCTTTCATCCAAGAGATAGTGGGTTCGAATCCCACTGTCGGCAGCCCTAAAGATGGTTTTCCGTGGTTTCCCATTTTCACACCAGACAAATGCTGGGGCTGTACCTTAATGAAGGCCACGGCCGCTTCCTTCCAACTCCTAGCCCTTTCCCATCCCATTGTCGCCATAAGACCTATCTGTGTCGGTGCAACGTAAAGCAACTAGCAAAAGGAATATTTGTGGCCTCTTGGTCATGTCAATCTTCCGGAACTGTCCCTTTAAATTTCCGAATGATCGGGAGGAATGAAAGAATGTCCCACAATAGGAAGACATTTCAATTTCTTGATTTTTGGCAGGAGCCTCGTTCAGAAACCAGTGCATTAATATGCCTATTACAGTCTTGTTTTTATTTTGGCATCTGCACCCATGAGCAAACAAGTGGAGCTTCATTATACCTTGAAAATCTGCTTGCTGCCATAGATTTTGATGGATTGCAGAATTTGGTTTGATGCTTTGGCAAAATCAGCTTCTAGCCATGTGTATGCGAACAAGTTTTCCGGACTTTGGGAAGAGTGCAAATTTCCATGACACATTGTGAAGTTGAACAGGTACGTTTGACATAGGTAATAGGCAGCTTGATCTGGGAGTTTAGTTAGCAGAAGGTTTTTCTGGCAATCACGGTTGAATGTAAGCATATCTTCTGCATCTTCTTTCAATCTTTCATAGAACACGTCTGCTCTCTTTTTGTGTGCCATAAGCTGAAGTCTTGGATCTGCCTTCTCTTCTTCGGTCGTTGTAGCCTCGATTCTTGACTGAAGGCTTGCACATGTTGAGCAGGCGTCGACACTGGGCGAGCCAAAACCAAGTATTTACAGAAAATTCTTCTATAGTACTCATATTGAAGCGGAGTTTGACGGTATTGTTCCCTGAACATCTGGTGCATCTTTACAGTGGTAAGATCTGAGCTAAGGAACTGTCGTTCAGTTCTTAGCTCTTGAGTGGTGAGCTTCAAGCGGGATGAATGTGCCTATGTGGCTTTTTTATTTTTACTTTTTTCTCAGCAAATTTATTGGACATGTGGTCTTACCCCCGTATTTCAGGTGGGGTTTCTGAACTTCTCAGAATCTTAGAACACAAACGTTGCAGCCTGTCTCTTCCCACGTGAAGAACTGACATAAAAGTTTCTCGGCAGACTGGTGTGTTTTCGGTGACACCTTCTCTCCAATTTCGCAAAATGTACACCGTGCTGAATTTTCTTTTACTGTCCTCGGTGCTTCGTTTCGGCATTGAAACTTGGGACGTGTCACAAGATGAAATTATTTTGTGCAAGTAGTGATTTTTCCTTGAAGTAAACTTCATGAATTTTTCGGACATCTTGACAAATCAGTTCTTTACAGCGGAAGCACTTTCCTTTGTGTGAACAGGTCCGCATTTTCAGGAAACTTTTGGAAGAGTACCTGACGAGCAGAAAATCAAATTTGTATTGGTTATGTTGCCCATTTACAGTAATTCATATCAGTGTTGGGCAAAATTTATTCTGATACACTATTTATACTATTATTTTAACATAATGTTTTCTTACCTTTTTTTCCTTCACAACATTTTTCCAGGTTTCTAGACGTAATTTATTTTTATGAGGAATACTGGTCTCCTTGCAACCTTGTTCCGAGTTGGAATTTTGTGGGGTAATATTTACCTTCGCACGATCAAAGTCTGTAAATTGAGCCTCGATTGGTACAACTTGAATATTACTTCTATTTATTTCACTGTCGCTCATCTTCAATTACTAAACATTTTAACGAATACTACAATCCTTGCCCTGCACACAGTTTGGTTAAGGTGAACTTCAACATGTAATAAACAGTCCTTTGTTGATTATAGTGTATGCTTCTCCACAAGGTGGTTGAAAGCAGTGGTGTCAACATAACTCTGTGAAAATCAGTCACACAAACCATAAAGAAAGAAAGCAAAACATTGTCTCTGAACCCTCTCAATGTAAGTTCTGAGATTTTCTGATATTTTAACAGGTTTTACATGTGTATCGCTCGCAGGCAGCCTTCTTGCGATTCTGATTTAGCTGCATTTGCAAGTGGACTGTTTTTGACAGGTTTCAAAAACGATCATAAAAGTTGATATTTTTAAAAACATGTCATTTGACAGGTTCTGCAAGTGAACAACTCAAAGGGAATAATTAGCTGAAAAAACAACAGGGTTTGTACACATTTATTTTTTATTTTTTTAATAATTCCCAGTTTCAGGCAGTTACAATGGAATAAAAATGTAATCTTTTCTTCACGAAGTGATGGTGGGGGGAGGACAATTTTCCCCACCCCCCAATCGCCGCTACTGCTTCCGATACTGTACTTTCATTATAGTCATCACTGGCAATGTCATCTTCATCTGTAATTTCAACCTTAATTATTAACATCCTCCTCAAGTATTTATGGGAGGATCTTGCCAGAAAATGGTGTAAGACTCGTATCTTTATAAACAAAACTAGAAACTTCAGTATAAAAATACACTGTCAATGCAGTGCTAGAATACTACTGTGACAATGAGTCATATAGCACAAAGGAAAATGAACAATCTATTTGGGAGTGGTGAAACAACAGTGTGACGAGATTCCCTATGGGAATCAACATCTGTATCATACAGTATATTGTCGCAAACATCCTTAGAAACCTATACTTTTGCTTTCTGTGAACCATTGCATAAAATATTAAGCATGCTAAATAAATAGCAAATGTTGCTACCATGCATGAGAGTCCAGCAGGCCTTGCATACCCGTAAGTTACAAAAAGCAAAACACTATAATATGCTTATGTGATGCCGAGACCTTTCAAACGATCATAAAAGTCGATATTTTTAAAAACATGTCGTGTAACAGGTTCTGCAAGTGAACAACTCAAAAGTAATTAGCTGAAAAAACAACAGGGTTTGTACACATTGATTTTTGAATAATTCCCAGTTTCAGGCAGTAGGTAATGTGTAACATCAAAACAAATGCGGTCATAAAATTTCACCATTCTCACAACTATGCATTTTATAATATCTAGAATGTCAACAGTCGAGTCCAATGGACACGGTTACGGTTACATCGGTAAGGGTAAATGATGTTTCTAAAACTTTCTATATTGTGCTCATTGGCGGCAGTTGGAGAGCAACCGCAGTGAGGCTGATCTTAGATGCCCATGTTTCCATCTTTAAAATATTCCACCTATCTCCTTGCCCTGCTAGTACCCATGCACACATCTCAATTTTCATGCTGAAATCTGTAGTGAATTACAGTAACCAGAAGTTATTCTTGAAGAAATTCAATGACAGCTCATGGTCAAAACAAAACATTAATGTCAACCGCTTTATAACTACTACTATTACAGAGCTCGATAGCTGCAGTGTGGCCAGTATCCAGTATTTGGAAGACAGCGGGTTCGAACCCCACTGTCGGCAGCCCTGAAGATGGTTTTCCGTGGTTTCCCATTTTCACACCAGGCAAATGCTGAGGCTGTACCTTAATTAAGGCCATGGTCGCCTTCTTCCCAGTTCTAGCCCTTTCCTGTCCCATTGTCGCCATAAGACCTATCTGTGTTGGTGCGACGTAAAGCCAGTAGAAAAAAATATACATGTGCTCACACGATTGAAGCTATTTACGGCACAATACCTTGACATGTTGTATAAAGTCTAGAATATGTTGATGTTCTTGGTTATACTACAGTATATTGGTAGATTCCGACATTTTGCACATTAATTTCAGTATGATTTTCATAGGTAGGATTAATCAGATCGTGAAGTGGTTGTTATACAACTTAACGCAGGTCAGTGCTGCTACTGTTCTTCAATGATTATTTTTTCATCTGTTTTGTGTCATTTGATTTGTTAATTATGTATCATTCAATATCAGTATTCAGTTACTTGTAGCTACCTTACTTAATGTTCTTCTGGTAACTAAACTACTCACAATATCCCTGTTAATTTTGTAGTAGTTTATGTACTGGAGTTTGAGTAGTATACAGTGTTTGTGCATAGGATTACAAAAAATATTAATCTTAGACTTCCCAAAAATCAAATCATTGGAAATATGTTGCTATATATTTTTTTGTATACTGAAGATTGACTAAGTCAGAGAAGTTATTTAATCATATATTCCTGTGTTAAGGAAAGTATTTTCATGAAAACTGGTAGATAATAACTTGGTTTAGAAACTATGGCTGTATTCAAGTAATTATATTTTTTAAATAATATGTTAAATTAAATAACCTGAAAATGTGTATGTAACATACACTTGCATTCAGCAAATCAAAACTACGTATTCTTCATATATATCTAATTGTTGGCTAATCAGTTTAACTCATTATTCATCTATTTAATGTGTGAAGTTTAGAAAGGCCTTTTTAGTAGTTGCTTATTGCCTGATGAAGACAAGATAGATAATTTGGTTCACCTCCCTTGATTAAGATTCTTTACAGTTCAGAAACACAGTGGAACTGTGATGACTGCTGTTTTTCTGACACCGACCAGAGTAAAATACAGTATAGCTTCTACTGAAATCTGCCTCATTTATGGGTATGACAGTATAGAAACTGCTGGGATACGGGTGGTGCTGAGCAATGGCATTCAGAACACAACTAGTGTATTTAGATGCTATGAAAGTTTGAAATATAAACTCAAAATAGGATAAACTGTCAAAGTTGTGGTACATGGTTATCTAAAACCCAGCCCAACACGACTAGAACCCACAACTGAGAGTAAATGAAAGACGTGTGTGCATCATATTCTTGGCCTTATACCCTTGGTACGACTCCTTGCGAGTGTTGGCACTCCACAGTTGCCAAATTCTCAGTATGATGTATATTGATTACTAGAATGTAATGCTTACCATTTTATTTCAAGCAGTAAAGTAAGAGTAAAAAATCATATTTCGTGAAAAGTAAAGATTACAAGTAAAAATTACTAAAGAGTATTTATTACAGGTAATTTCATTACTTATACTGAAATACTTCCCACCTCTGCTCTTTAACGATCCAACCATTTGGCTGATGTCATAACAGGCAGAGAAACTTAACCATCCTTGTAATGAGCAGGTTAAATCAGCTTCACAACAGGACTGGAAAATAACGTTGTTCAGAGAACATAGGTTACAGTCGCAGCATTGATCCATGTTTATCCTAAATATGGTTTCCCCTAGGGTTTTTTTCCCCTTTCTTGCATCACTATAAGACATAAGTCTGGGATACCTATCCAAATTGTGGCACCATATCACTAGTTATATTTCTACAGACTTGGTTAATACCACTTATTACATAGTTTCTACAAACTCAGGTATTCATTTGTGATGGAAAAGGAAAGTTTTTTTCATAAAAAGGGGTAGGAAATATCTTGGTTCAGAAACTGTGGCTGTGGTCAAGTAATGGGGATTTTCAAGTAATGACAAATCTGTCCCACATCCATGTTATGAATCAATAGCAAATCTTTTAAACTTGTACTTAGAAAGATTGCTATTAACCTTCTTCGGTAATTATATCTATTGTATTAAAGCCAGGACTGCTTTCAAAGTGATTTCTTTCTTTCCAGTAGTCTTTGGTGTTCTTCAGCCATTAACAGTAAAACAAGCATACCTTAAAACAGGCTAACTTCGGCCACTTTGTACTTTTTTAAACGAATTTTAATGTATGCAATAATTAACCATCATAATTAAGTTAGAGCCCATTCTCAGTGATCTGTTGTTACACATATTCCCATAAAAAGATAACTGTCATGTAACATTTTGTTTGCTATATTCAATTTTTAATTGTGGCTGAACTTTTCCAAGAAATGGGGTAACTTCAGCCACTAATGAATTATTATTATTATTATTATTATTATTATTATTATTATTATTATTATTATTATTATTATTATTATTATTATTAAAATACATGCCTGTCTTTACTTTGGCCACCTGAAAATGTGTAGGAATACCTGTAAATTGTTTTGGATTTAAAATTGAATTAGGAAATAAAATGATTTCATTGCTAAATTTATTGAAAAAATAAGTTAGAACAAAATTGCTGAAATATCATATAACATGGATCCAGTTCTTTTTGCTTTAATATTCTTCATCATCGTCAATCATCCGGTCCAGCAAGCCGGGTGCAGGTATTTATGAGCCTTCTCCAGTTCATCCTCTCCATCTGCAGCTGATGTTTTACTTTTGGCTACTAATATATATTACATTTTGCAATGTCTTTGAAAATTTGCTTTTCCCAACCATCATGAGGTCTCCTTCTGGGCCTTCTACTAACACCATTCCTTTCTTAGAATTTTGGGGTCCACTGCTAAATTTATTGAAATAGTAACTTAAAACAAATAAGCTTAATTCTAAGGTTTCCAACAGACTCTTGTCCAGTCCAAGTTGTTGCTGGATATTCTCATTCCTTGTTTTATCTCTTCTTGTCTTTCAGAGACAATAATTAAAGAATTTCATTTCAGTGGCCTGTAGGCAACTTTTTCCAGGTCCAGTCTATTTGCATTCATTTTTGCTGGTAGTCTCCCATGATCTACCCTATCAAATGCCTTAGATAAGTCAATCGTGATCAGTCCATTTGACCTCCTGAATCCAAGATATCTGCTATATCTTGCTTGAATCCTACAAGTTGAGCTTCAGTGGAATAACCTTTCCTAAACCAAAACTGCCTTCTGTCGAACCAGTTATTAATTTTGCAAACATTTCTAATATAATCAGAAAGAATGCTTTCCCAAAGCTGACATGGAATGCATGTCAAACAGACTGGCCTGTAATTTTCAGTTTTATGTCTATCACCCTTTCCTTTATGCACAGGGGCTACTATAGCAACTCTTTATTCAGTTGGTATAGTACCATCATGCAAACAATAATCAAATAAATACTTCTTCAGATATGGTACTACATCTCAACCCATTGTCTTTAGCATAAGCCCGGAAATCTTATCAATTCCGGCTGCTTCTCTAGTTTTCAACTTTTGTATCTTATTGTAAATGTCGTATTACAGTTCAGAAAGTGATTGAAATTTGCTGAAATTCTGTTATATTTATTTTTCATTTCTAGTTACCTCTCCATTTAGGAGCTCTACTATGCTGAAAGTTCTTTTGTTTTTAACAATGCTATACAATAATTTCTTGTGTTTGTCTTCCCCTATTCTGTTTGCAAGTTCTTCTTTGCATTTCCGTTTCTCAGCATCAACTGTTCTCTTGACCTGCAAATTTTTTTCTCTATAAAATTAATTTATCCTCATTTCCACTTGGATTTCCTCACAATTCAGCAGCTTTTATGTCATTCAACCATGCTGTTTCTTTGGATTTTCCTATTTGGCTCTGTCATCTGCATACTTTCTCAGCTGTCTTCATTGATGCTCTCCTCAGGTTATCCCATTCCTCATATACAGATCTCAGATCATCTTTAGATTAACATCTTCCAAACATTCCTGTCAAAACATTTCCTTCACCCTTGGTTCAGAAAGTCTCCAAGTTTTTATTTTTGGTGTTCTTTTATGGACTTCATGAGTTCTTCTGTTTGTGATATCTGCAGTTAACAAACTGTGGTCTCCATCCAGATTTTCACTATAAAACTGTAACCAGCAAAAGAATCTTCATCCAGTGCAGTTTGCATAGCTCGCTTCGCCTCTTCCCGATCTTCCCTGACAATGTGGGATAACAAGCATGTGTATGGCTGGGTGGTTGTCACACTGCTGTAAGTAAATACTGTAAATAGCTGCACACACACTCATTGAGATTAATCTTTCAGTAATGCTGGAAATGCAATGCAATTAACAGAACAGAAGTAAATGTGATTGAAACTATAAAGCATGGAGTAGAATGAGCTATTTATCATTGCTATACTGTAAACCATATTTTAGAAAAAAATATACTCTTCTAATATACATACACACAGAGGACATATTATGAACAACATAAATCAATGCACGCAAAACACTCACTTAGGAAGATTTAAAGACAAAGTCATAAGAGGCTGTATAACATACCTGTCATTCTCATCTACCATCTTACCTTGGTCATCCTTATTACTGCTATCATCTTTAAATTCTGATAAGTTGCCATCACTCACAGAAATAATGAAGCTGTCAGTGGTGTCATAAAGGAAGGCATCTTTGGACATATATCCAACTTCTATCTTACATACGTGCTTGTTCCATTTCGATCCTGAATATTCCAAAAATGCTTGCTCGCCAAGTCTTTGCTTCATATATAGAGAGTCTGACACAGATTCGCCCACTCAACCTGTGATTGTCCTCCCACACCAACTCAATAAGATTGAGGTCTGCGTGATAAGATGCCAGACGCAAAACACTACGATTGACATTTGCAAACAATTTATTAATTTTTAGGTCTTGTCACTTGGGACTTATTTTACTAACATCGGCAATTCCACTTTGGTTAAACTTGCCTCAAATTGAATGTTGTTGTGCATAAATCATTCAACTATGTCTTTTTTGTGCAACAAGAGTGATAGGTTTCTATTCTTATATACACTTTGATAACTAGCATTGCATAATACTATCTCACTGTTTGGACTTTAGTTCAATAGCAGTTGCCTTTCCACCCAGCTTGAAAAATAAATGAAGTTCATGTTGTCATAAGTCTGCTGTTTTCAGCTTTAATTTGAATATCAATAAGGCACTGTTAACAAAACCTTCCTTTCTCCTGGCATGCACAACCATAATATGAGGACCTTTCTTTATACTTTGTAATTTTCTCACCTCGGTATCAGATCGCCTGCTTGATGGAACAGAGTGTGTAGAGTGAACAAATGTCTCAAACAAATACACTATTTTACGACCATTCTCTCTGTTCTGATGAATTTGTCTGAGTTACCTTCCTCTCCAGGTCACAATATCAGGTTTTTCTATCAACAATTTTCAAGAATTACGACACCTAGTCCACCGAAACGCCATCTCCTTCAAAGATACTTCCTGCTACAGTCGATTTCTGATTTCAACACACTGTTCAGTTCCTTCAGTGTAGATAGTTTTTTTTCATCTTTCATTCTGACTTATCACACCTTTCGTCAAGTCATCTGTTTCAATCCTTTCCTTATTGACCATTTCCTTGGCATCAGTTATAGAAAACTGCAGACGATCCTTGGCCGTAGATGTCTTCCCTTCTGCTATTATGCGCAATGACTGTGAAAACCTCGCTGCTTCACTTGCTGAAGCCACAACATAATTCAGTTTATGAATAGTTTTCTGTTCTTGTAGGTGAGCAACTATGTTATAGCCTAAAATTCTGGTTTGTCCCCTTAATGGCCGTCCAGATTTGCTACCATAATTTGAACCATAACTGAACTCAAATGACACTATCACTAGAATAACATGCTATATGACACGAATGTATACACATAAAAACCTTTACTAATATAGTACAAGCTACGCAAGAAGGGATTATAGGGTTACAACTAAAGAACTACAACTACAACTAAAACCAACAAAACAACAAGAGTATGAAAATAAATACAGAATTGGCAACGAAACTGCCATTAAGTCTTTGGTGTGCACAGTATGATGGCCAGACAGCATATGACCCCCTCCACTACTCCTCTGTCATGTCACCCATCCACTTGAGAGAGAATGCACAGGGAAGTTATGTCATCATGATAGTCCCTTGTGTTTTGCTTTGATTTGAATATCAATAAAGTATTGTTAACAAAGCCTTCCTCTCTCCTGGCATGTACATACTTAGTCGGGAAGTATGTAATTAATCACATTTCCATACAGTTCACCTCACTACCAGTCCCCACAGGAACACAAAATGGAGAATACATCCCTCCACATAGGGTTTGTGTTGGGAAGGGCATCTAGTCATAAAACAGGCCCATATCTGCATCAAGTGATGCCACCAATAAATAGGAAAATTTTTAGGAAGAAGATGAAGGCTGTAAATAGTACGATGATAGCTTTCTTGAAAATCAGAACTCTCTAACTTGAGAATAGAGCATTTGCTGTAAGTTTGGAATTTACTGAATTTCAAGAAAATCAATTTCATACTTTGGTATTCTTATTATTTCTTAAGGCAATTTGACTTTCATTGAGTGGAGAACAACCAGTATGAGGTTTTAAAATCATGTTAATAAATATTTTGTTGTTTTTTATGAAATAAAAATGCATATTAAAAGAAAAAAAATGGAACTGAGAAATTTGAATTAAACTGTTAAAGTCTGAATCGGGTCAATGTTTGTATATAACCGGTAATGGAAACTATATTTTGTAATATAATGGTAGTAAGGGAAATGGATGATGATGATGATGATGATGATGATGATAATAATAATACAGAAGATTAAGAAAAAAGGTTTGCAAATTGCTTCTTAGTACCAAATTAAAGTTCATATACATAGACATCACTAGTTTCTGTAAGAACATACAAGATTATGTTTGTGTTCACTATCACTTGTCACTATCAGAGTCAGGGTGTAATGAAAATAATTGTTATAAATTTCATGTCTGGCTCCATGGCTAAATGATTACTGTGCTGGCCTTTGGTCTAAGGGGTCCTGGGTTTGATTCCTGGTTGGGTTGAGGATTTTAACATTCATTGGTTAATCCCTATGGCTTGGGGGGGCCGGATTTTTTTTTTTTTTTTTTTTTTTTTTTTCATCTTTGACATTAGAATTTATCTTAGGTAGGGCCCCATCCTAACAGAAATGTAGGTTGCCTATAGGGCATCAGCTCAAAAGACCTGCATGGAGGCCACACACTATTATTATTAAAAATTTCATGAATTTTGTCAGGAATGTTTGTGCCAGTAGAAAAGGTGTTGCATGTATCCAAAACACACTGCCTTGGAGCTTCAGTTAAAATAAGCAGTTAGTAAAATATGCACCATAGATAAACTAAGTTCTGTTTAACTGTAAAGTGCTGCTTACATAGAATATTTAATGTGTTAGTAGCAGAAACTTTATAAAAGACACCAAATATTAAGCAAAATTCCCATTGTGACTTAAGGTATGGTTTTGTTAGTGTCCATAACCCGTATCAAGGGTCTTTTAGAGACTTTGCAGTGCGCTGAAAGCACTGTTAATATTGCCTTCATGTAGTTCAAGGATCAGACTAACAGACAGTGATGAAATAGAAAATCATTTTCACTTTCTTGTTGTTTTTTTCTCGCCCTGCAAAATCTTACTATGCGACTTAAGGTATTGTTTCGTGGAGAGCATCACAAATTATGATTAGAATCCAGAATTTCATATGCTAACTCACCATATATGAATACAAATATAACTCTTCAATTTCCACGTGAGCATTCATTTTCTGGATCATAGCGCTAACTTAACTTACACGTAGAAAATAAAAGCAACAGGCTCTCTCTCCAAGAAAGAGGATGAGTTTAAATTGAATACTAAAAAAAAAAAGTTTTTCAGTTGAGGTGGAACATCTGTTGTCCCTCAGAATAGATTTCACTTGTCTGCATTTTATGTTACTAATCCAAAAGGTAAAGAGGACAAATTGGGGCAAATATTTGTTTATAGCAAGAGAAGTTAGGCATTGGAATAATTTAGATAATTTCCAACTGGTTTGAAAGAGTAGGTAAACAACTGACAGGGAATCTGCAAACTGGGTGACAGCCTTAAATGCAAATGATTGATTGATTGATTGATTGATTGATTGATTGATTGATTGATTGATTGATTGATTGATTGATTGATTGATTGATTGATTGATTGATTGATTGATTGATTGATTGTGATAATCTGATGTGGCCAAGCTATTTGAATTGAGCTACCTGCTGTACTAGGTCACCATCTACCTGCACTTGTAATGGACACAGATTTTTGTTAAACACCATTACTTTTGTTTTACCAGTTTAGATTATTTTCATTCCATTGGCCTTAATTTCATCATTTAACAGTATCAGAATTCTGGACAGGATGGCTTGACTTCAGATGACTATAGGCTCTGTGTGTATAGCAGTGTGATGCTGTGGGTGGAAATGATAAAAACTAATTAGAGATATCTTCATCAACAGCTCACCATAAGAAGCTGAAATATGTGTGATGTTGACATCCATTTATTCAATTATTTTACAATGCTGTCTGTTTTTTTTTTTTTTTTTCCTTGCCCTGGAAAATCTTACCATGCGACTTAAGATATTGTTTTGTGGAGAGCAGTAGCGGTGATTGGGAATTAAAAAAGGGGGAGGGAAGAGGGTTGTACACATCAAAACTGAACAAAAAAGCTACAAGATGGTAAGTTTTTGATGCTCTTTGAGCGAATTTCGACAGAGGTAAAGGTTGACAGTTTACTAACCTAAGTGCGGCAATAATAGTGTTTTGAGGTTTTGATTCAATATTATACAATAAAACTTCCACTAAAGAAACAATATTACACATGTATTACAATTAAATAGAAGTACGGCGTGATTATAAAATTAAGAAATCATTTAGTATTTGACTACACTCTAAGAAACTAACAGACAATATTAAAGAGACTGCCAGACTGATGAATGCACGCAGCAAGCAGGTGAATCATACCTGAGTGTCCACGAACTTGGCAAAAAATACACCCCTGTTACCCTTCCTCATAGCATTTGCGAAGTCTCCACTTCTTGCTGTGGCGCTATACAAATCGGTTAGCGCTAAACTGGCCATTTTTTCCATGGCTCAAAGCAGGACACACTGATTCCGACAGCCTACACATAAACGAGAGGTCAAATTTTGACACAGCTATTTTTTACACGTTAAAGTTGGTATTGCAATATTTCTCCACTATACATTTGAAGATGAAATGAAATGGCATATGGCTTTTAGTGCCAGGATGTGTCAGAGGACTTCGGCTCGCCAGGTGCAGGTCTTTTGATTTGACGCCCATAGGCGACCTGCGTGCCATGATGAGGATGAAATGATGGTGAAGACGACACATACACACAGTCCCCATGCCAGGGGAATTAACCAATTATGTTTAAAATTTCCAACCCTGCCGGGAATCAAACCCTGGACCCCTCTGACCAAAGGCCGGCACGCTAACTATATAGCCATGGAGCCGGACACATTTTAAGATAAAATTATAATAGTACAATACCTTCCCTTGTGATACATTCCAGTGTTACTCGTACTTCTCAGAGGATATAATTAGCTGTAACAACTGTGGTGATGATTTCAAAAACTTACAAAACTCTAAACAATTCTGCGGGCCGATGACCACAAAACTCAACAATTCTGCGGGCCGATGACCTTCGATGTTAGGCCCCTTAAAACAACAAGCAAACAATTCTGCGAAAAGTTAAACTTGATCATTAACAAAGCCTTAAGAGTAGAAAGTTTCAGGTGAGATTTTTCAGATGTCCGCGGTTTGTTCATTTGAGAGAAAACTCTTTCAACTAAAGCATTAGTTCCGGGAAGAAATTCGTCTACTACTATCACTCCACGCCATCTCTCTACTGACAGCTCAGAACATACCACTTAATTCCAATATAAATGGTCTGTTATTGGATATTGTAAATTTTCCAGCTAACTCATTCAAGGTTGCCAGCATTTCACCGTGTGTGCTAAGTTGGGCTCACCAGTTGGTAAAATAGCACACCTACCAAGACACATGGCTTGTGCATACCGTGGAGGCCACTGCATAGGCTACTTGGAGCCACCGGCAGTGCCAATGGAGCCTATCCCATAACGGGCCATTTATATTGGAATTAAGTGGTATGTTCCAAGCTGTCATGGAGAGATGGCGTGGATATCTATATCACCTAATGGCCAGGCAGGCATTAATTTTTGGTAATGAGACAGAGTCTTCCATAGTGCATTGGCACTGCTGGTGGCTCCAAGTAGCCTATGCATTGGCCTCCATGGTATGCACTAGCCATGCATCTTGGTAGGTGTGCTATTTTACCAATTGATAAGCCCAACTTAGCACACAAGGGTGAAATGCTGGCAACCAGGAATGAGTTAGCTGGAAAATTTATAATGTCCAATAACGGACCATTTATATTGGAATTATAAATTTACTCATTTGGGACAAATATTTCAGATTCCCGATGGGAATCAACGTACCACTTAGTCAAGCAGCTCATCTCCTTTCTCCCAAGTCTTCCCAGCCCAAACTTTGCAACATTTTTGTAACTACTCTTTTATCGGAAATCACCCAGAACAAATCGAGCTGCTTTTCATTGGATTTTTTCCAGATCTTGAATAAAGTAATCCTAGTGAGGGTCCCATACACTGGAACCATACTCTTCTGAGTAAACTGTATAAATAACAGCAGATATATGCTTACTTTTCATGGAAACTTTTTTTTTTTTTACCAAGGCCGCCTTAGCAGCTTTCACCTATGCTAACATGATATTATATTAGCATAAGTCAGAGATATTTTTCTGAAGACAGCATTGTTGAATGTGTACATGAAAATTAATCTTGTTATCACTACAAATGATACATAAATTACTATGTTGCCTCTATAGTGAAATGGGAGTGTATCTAGTGCACCAACGTTTTTCTCTCATCACAATTGCAGTTACTCGCTCTGTTGCTTTTTCATGCAAACTGTTTTCCTTGTTAATTTAATACATGACCACTTTGCAATATTTGGCTGTTTGTTGTTGCCTAAAACACCCTGAAATCCCACTGCCATTATTTAGTCGGCCATAGCAGCACGCTGTGAGACAACAGCAGATATGTGCACAGTGATCGCATTAACTTACAATGCTTACCACTCGCAGCGCAGCAGTGCAATTCTCCTATCAGCATACGGAGCCTATAGCTTGAACATCAGCAAATTTAATGGCCTGAATGAGTCTTCCTCGTACTTCAACCCCCAGTTCGATGTGTGTGAGGGAGTCATTTATGTGATACAGATGCTGATTCCCTTAGCATTTTATCCCAGTGTGCTAAATTGGCCCAAAAATAACAGTTCCTTTATCATCTAATTTCTTTGGCATTCTGTGTGTTTAGAAAATGAAAAATTTAGAATAATTTGAGAGTCAACTATATTATTCCTCCAGCCTCAACAACTTTATGCAGTGGAGTCCTGATAATCCAGGAACTTGGTTAATCCAAACCAAAAATGTTAAAAGTACCAAAATTTTAACAAAAAGAGAAATATACATTTCTGAATGAAAATGTTTTTTATTATTTATGTATGATATCAATATAAATAGTGTATTAAGGCAGAAATTTAAGTAATGTAACAAATTTAGTAGTGTTTCATAGTGGTTGGTTACACACACACAATGCTCCACAAATATCAGTCACTTGTTATCTCTCTTTACATTGTCAGTTATTCCTGTTTGGTTATTACATGCCAGTCTTCTTAGATGCGGTGCAATGCTGATTTCGGAACAAAATTCTGATAATCCAGAAATTCGCCAATCCAAACAGCCCCCAGTCCCAATTAGTTTAGACTAGCGAGCTTCTACTCTGTTAGTAATTGAAAGACTGTTTATTCTTCCTGCTTTGTTATTTCAGTGCCTTGAAAACCTACTTCCCAAGTACTTCAAAGCAGAAAAGGATTTTTGAACTACACTTTTGTAATTAGAGCTTGCTTTATCAAAGAATCATTATGTCACTAAGAAATGTCTACTTTTGAGCTGATTAAAAAACTTTGGAGATAGTGGTAGAGGAATTATTTGACATAATTTTAGTACTCTTGGCCTTGTTCAAGAACTCAACACCATGTTCATTTGTAGTTAATTGAGTCTTGTTCCTGTACATATCTGCAGTCAATTTCTTAAGGTACTTGTACATAAATGGATAAATATGCAGATTGGAACAGTTACTGTAGTTTGTTAAGAAGGAAGCCATACATTTCTATGTTAACTCATTTTATGTAACTTCAAAGTTTTAAAGTTACAGTTGCATTAGTTTCTTGCCAAGTGGCCAGTTGTACTATATAGACTGAAATCTAGTATTAAAATGAAATATCTTGTTTCTTTAAGACTCTCCATATGCATATTTTACAATATACATGTCTTGTTTCAATAACTTTCTACATGATAAAAAAATTAGGCTAAAGTTAATGAATATTGAATTTTCATGACCGCATTGTAATTGAAATTATTCTAAATTTATTTGTTTGGTTTTATTGTAAGGAAGGACAATAGTCAGTGTTGCAATTCAAAATGGTCACCATCCAAACAACATGTTAAAATCATAAGTTGACCTTTTAAATGAGAATAATTTAGCAAGACCATAAAATATTACTTCTAGTATGATGCTAGCATGAAAGACAGTACCTTATATGGTGTAAACAGCATGTTATTGGGTTTCTAGCCCATACAATTAATTGTTGAGTACTGTACCTGTATTTTCAAAAATTAAATTCCCATTTGAGAAACAAATAATTGACTTTCACCAGTTGAGAATATAATATTAAACAAGACTGAAAGTGTTAGAAAGTTCTAGTTTTTTCAGTTGTGGAATTACGGGTTGTTCGTCTCAGCCTAAAGAGCTTGAATACTTTGAGTTTTGTTTTATATTTTGTTTAACAATCCTGCATTGTCTTGTTTTGATGAACTATAGGACATGTATAAGAAAAAGCTTTAATAATATGACAGGATGAGTGGACTTCTAAATAAAAGCAATATGAACATTAACCTTTTGAATCTGTATCCATCTTAATGGTATATCATTAAGAGGTAATTAAATACTGTTGTTTGCAGCAGTATATCATCATAGTGTACCTTTTTAATACTTGGTCAATAGAACCTAGATATCACTAGATTATGAACACACATGGACTTTGCCACTTTAGCTGCATTCTCAAGGATGGGATCAGTAAGAGCTTCTACTTATTTTTTAAGCATTTATATATTGTGTGCATGGATGTACTATAATACGTTAATCCTCATTTTTAAACCTCTAAAATAAATAAAGAAATGTATTTTGATATGTATTATGATTTATATGATGTAGAGAGAGTTCTTAATGACCTAGTGTAACCTTTGGCAATGTATAAAACTCTAATTACAGTACATTTATTTTGTATAATAAAGCATTTTTCTACTCACTGGGATTCTTTTTTTGACTATAAACTACCATATGATACTGTATGTTTAATAATACTTCAGTTACTATCAGTTTTACAAGATGCAACTACAGTTAAACATATCAAGGATTTGTATTATTCCACTGGTTGGTATCCCCTAAATTCTTTAAGCACATACTTCTCACACAGACCTCTTCCTGTGATATTCAACTTTTTTGTGAATTCATGGTAGTGCAATCATACGTTATCAGATATTTTTGGTGAAATAATGGATAGATATTGGATGAGCAAAGCAGCATTTGAAAATGTCAGTTGTATAAGTGTATTCTATTTGCTGGAAATTAAGGACATCACTGCATTATGGCACAGAAACAAAATCTTGCTGGAAAAGAAAGTTGCTTTTTGAAAAATTTGTAAAACCTTAAGGCATTTTATATAACGTCTCCATAGGCTCACTAGTCTTTCTTTTGACTCCAGTGGAAATATTACAGTATACAATATATAATATGATTGTGTCACCTACTTTTGAGTGTGAGGTTGATGATATTTTTTTCACCCTCCTTGTAATAACACAGAGGAAAAGAAAAATGAATTAGTTCTTTATTGACATCTTAATGTCACAGTAGGTCAGTATACCAGGAGGAACAGCTGCCCCTATTTTTTTCATATTTATGCAATCCACAGTTTATAATCTAACGTGAAAACATCTCCCTCGTAGTCCGATGATAAATTTTTGTGTAGATACATGCTGACAAACCAACAATGAGGAGGCAATAATGAATGAATGAATGAATGAATGAATGAATCAGTGCTACGCATATAAAATTTAATGTACATCGATAAATTGCCGTACATGTTGATCAGAAACTGGGTGGATACTAAGATGTTACAATATAAGCAAAATTGCATAAGACTTCTCTGTGAACATGGTGCATAGTGGTCAGTACTGTGTTTTGTATTCGGAGGTTCAAGCCCCGTATGGGCAAAATTTTTTTATGCATGTATTCCAGTCCCACTTTGGCAGCAATAATGATGACCAATAGTAATTTTGATCACATATCATACTTGACACACTCTACTATGCCTGCATGTCAGTTAGCCTTTAAGCGCTCACATATTGCCTCTCCTGACAGTTTATTATTTTAACCATTACAAAGAAAAGCAGCTCAGTTTGTTCTGGGTGATTCCCGACAAAAGAGTAGTGTTACAAAAATGTTGCAAAGTTTGGGCTGGGAAGATTTGGCTGCTTGACTAAGTGGTATGTTACAAATTATTCTCATAATTGTTCCGTATTGAAAGTGACGTTATATCAAGATTATTACATGAATATTTATTGAACCACCTATTCAATACATTCCACAATTTATGTAGTCAGATTTTTACATAGTACTACAGAGTTCTAAGGTACATGTTTTGCCCTTTGTTTAATGGGCATCATCAATCTTACTCGGTCTTAAAACAATTAGTTGTGGAGTCTTATCTATTCTTACAGCGTGATATTAGACTACTAGTGTTGTAACACTGTGGGGTCTTAAAACTAGCAATACATAACATCTAAAAATATAGATAGATACTGAATTTGTTTAAAAGTATTGATAAATAATAATTTAAAATGATCACTTAGTAAGTTTTAAAAACATGTGTGTCTGAAACTAAAAAGGATCTTCATTTTGATAGACTATTAAACTTGTGTGGCCTTCAGTAGCTAGCAGGTCGAATGTTCCCTCAGATATTTCAAACTCCGAGCAACTCGACCAACAGCCTGAGCATGAGGAAAAGCCAGCCCTTCTTATGTTGATGTCAAGAGGGCTACATTTTAAACTCATTTTAACTAATTTTGACGACACAACACATGTGCAATTAAATTTAAATTCAAACACTGATGATGGACCTTGGTGTCTGAAAACCAGTTATGTTTTTAAAAAATGTGTGCTGATACGACTGTATATAATTAATAATAATAAAATCCACAACTAATTGTTTTAAGATTGAGTTAGGCTGATGATGCCCATTAAACAAAGGGCGAAACATGTACCTTAGAACTCTGTAGTACTATGTAAAAATCTGACCACATAAATTGTGGAATGTATTGAATAGGTGGTTCAATAAATATTCCTGTAATAAACTTGATATAAGTGGTATGTTCCGAGCTGTCAGCGAAGAGATGGTGTGGCAGCAGACGAGTAAGTTTGAGTGGTGTCTATAGAAAGATCACAATATGAAGATAAAGCTGGAATTCAAGAGGGCAAATTGGAGCAAATATTTGTTTATAGGTAGAGGAGTTAGGGATTGGAATAACTTACCTTGGGAGATGTTTAATAAATTTCCAATTTCTTTGCAATCATTTAAGAAAAGGCCAGGAAAACAACAGATAGGGAATCTGCCACCTGGACGACTGCCCTAAATGCAGGTCAGTAGTGATTGATTGATCAATAAATTGCAGTACATGTTTCAAGAACCTGTCTTGTTCTCTTCCTCAGCAGTCCAACATTTCACCAAATAATTTTTGGATTTAATATCTAACTTCCTCACAGTACACTTTGAGTTATGATGGAAAAACAAGAAATGTCATCTACATGAAATATTTAAAATTATCTTACTCTAAATGATTTATAATTAAAATACCAGACTTGTCAACTAAATAAAATACTAAAAATGACATAAAAACCAAAATTTTTGTTTCAGCTCCTTCTGTTCAAAAACTTCTTCCAAATGATTAATCTCTTTCTGGTCAGATGTGATTTAGCTTTCTGTGCACTATAAACCAAAAAGAAATTCAAGTCTTATATGCAAGAACCAACAAAGAGATCTATATTTGAATTAAATATTAAAGTTGAATTAATAAAAGACTTAATGAAGTAGGCTGCTTGTGTACTTATTATTTTGTGAATACATGTGTTTGGGCTTTACTCATGGTTTTAGTTACCTTTTTAGAAACATGCAAGCCAGTTTTTAACTTATTCTTGTGTCCTATAAATCCAAAAAACGAAATCAGATCCACAATATGATAAGATGGAAAGAAGTCTTTATTCTAGAACAATGTCAGACTTGTGTGGCTATACCAGACAATGTATCAATATCAGTTGACTCATAATTAGAAACAGGTATGATTTTGTCTCGCTGTAATGGTGGGGAAGGAGAAGAAGGACGAGAAGAGGAAATGTAAACACTTTAATTTAATTTCGTGTGGCTATTTCTAGCTGAGTGCAGCCCTTGTACGGCAGACCCTCCGATGAGGGTGGGCGGCATCTGCCATGTGTAGGTAACTGCGTGTTATTGTGGTGGAGGATAGTGTTATGTGTGGTGTGTGAGTTGCAGGGATGTTGGGGACATCACAAACACCCAGCCCCCGGGCCATTGGAATTAACCAATGAAGGTTAAAATCCCCAACCCAGCCGGGAATCGAACCCAGGACCCTCTGAACCAAAGGACAGTATGCTGACCATTCAGCCAACGAGTCAGACAATGTGAACACTAATGGATGCCGATGACCTGACAATGGGAAGGGAAAAAAGTGGGAAAGGGCTAGAAGACAGGGAGTGGATTAAGACATTGTAACTTTAATTTTCTTCTTTTATTTTATATGTTCTTGCCAATTTAAAAAAAATATTCTCATAATTCAATGGTTCATTTAAATTTAATTATTTTGTTCCTGGCCAAATAAAGCCACAACCCTTCTAAAATATCCATTAATTTAGGACCCTTGTATCTTTTCCTACATCCTGGCAATGTTAATGAAGCAAACAGGCTACCTTTAAACACAGCGTGCTTAGAAGTACAGCAACTAAGTATTCCAACTTTCTACCTTTAGTTGTAATTTACTGAACATACCTACCTTTCTTTCTTAATCCGTTTACTCTCCAGGGTTGGTTTTTCCCTCGGACTTGGTGGGGGATCCCACCTCTACCGCCTCAAAAGCACTATCCTGGAGCATGAGACATTGGGTTGGGAAATACAACTGGGGAGGAGGACCAAAACCTTGCCCAGGTGGCCTCGCCTGCTGTGCTGAACATGGGCCTTGTGGGGGGGATGGGAAGATTGGAAGGGATATAGAAGGCAGAGGGAAGGAAGGAGCCGTGGCCTTAAGTTAGGTATTTGCCTAGAGGAGAAGTGGGAAACCACGGAAAACCACTTCGAGGATGGCTGAGGTGGGAATCGAAGCCCTACCCCCCCCTCCACCCCACCCCCCCTCTATTCAGTTGAACTCGAGGTAGAGTGGACCCCGTTCCAGCTGTCATACCACTTTTCAAAATTTCATGGCAGAGCCGGGATTCGAACCTGGGCCCCCAGGGGTGGCAGTTAATCACACTAACCACTACACCACAGAGGTGGACCTGAGCATACCTAAAAGCAAAAATATACAAAAGCTGAGATAATTAATTAAAAATTTTCCCAATATAAATCTTAGATGAACAAAAATAATTGCTTCATTGCATATTACTCATCATCTCCCTTGTCTTCTAGATTTATTCTGGCTGCTTTACTTCTCTTTCTTGCATTAGCATCCAACATAAATGCCCTGTTACCTTTCATGGTCCCTTTGTGGATCAATGGTATAGTGTTTGCCTCTGGATCCCAAGATAGCGGGTTCAAATCCAGCAGAGGTAGTCGGAATTTTGAAGGGCGAAAAAAACGACCATTCGACACTCCATGTCATATAATGTCTGCATGTAATAGGCGCATGGTTCCAAATTACACCGTTAAAAGTTTCAGTATTAATTTGAGTTTTCCCATGCAAGCACATTTTCAGCCAATCAGGGTGAGCAGGATCTCACTGAATTGACTTCATAAGAAGCATCGCTCCTTCAGGAAGTTCATAGTATTTATTGGTTTCCCTTATTTCTGTTATAGTTACACCATGAACCACACAGATGATTGTGGGATCCGCACATTTGGCATTTGGTAATTTTTGTCCACGATTTCATTCTTGATATGAGCATAGCACTTCTCATATTCATATACTCATCACCTCAATACCTAGCGTTTGCCTGTACAGGAATTATGACTTGAATGTGTAGACAGATTTATTTTGCTGCATAAACCACGCTTAATTGTAGTGATAGGCAACGCTCTCGCTCGAGACTCTCGCGAGAATCTCGAGACCGATCTTCCTGAAGTGCAAGCTGTGCGACGTACCAGTAACTATGACTGTAAACTTGACAGTATATCATGGGCAGTTATAGCGCGAAATAACGTTCTCATTATGAAAACGTGTGAGCCAATACATTTTTCAAAAGCCTGGAAAAGTACTGCATGTTCAACTATGAACCCTTTAATACATTACCGAAAGTGAAAACAAAATGTCATTATCTTAAACTGTTCACGACTTATTTGGAGTGGACGTCTTAGCTCAATAACAATGCATAATTTGTGAATAACTGTAGATAGGATATTCACCTACTTGGCTACTGGAGGCGTGCATTATTTGAACCTGAGACGGGGAAGATGTGTTTTGCTACATATGCAACCCCTATTACACATGAGTGGAACGTGTAATCTAATATGCCCGACTTTGCTCCAATTCTTTCAGCAGATGTGATGGGTAACGCTCTCGAGACCGATTCTCGTGTGCTGCGAGCTGTGCGACGTCCCAGTTACTACAAGTGTAAGCTTGATAGTTATCAGCAGTTCTCATATAGAAACCTGTGTGATGACGAATTTTGTCAAAAGCCTAGGAAAGCACTGCATGTTGAACTATGAGCTCCTTAATAGCATTGACGAAAGTGAAAACAGAATGCCAGTATCTTAAACTGTTCACGAGTTATTTCAGGTGGACTTCTTAGCTGAATAAACTGTATAATTTGTTAATAACTATTATTAGGATGTAAACCTACCTGGATGCCTCGCAATCTTTGGCGGCAGGGTAGCTTCCTGTGATGCAGGCCGGGCCGGAGGTGTTCTGTGACTATTCCTCTTCATTTATAGTATGAGTTTTTAAGTGTCAGATCATCCCAGAAGTATTTCTGCCGACGTATTTGACTTCTTTTGAATAAACAACATAGCGGGCTGTGCTATGTGGCATCTCTTCAAAATAACCGACATCCACGACTTACGTTGCATTTCGGACATCGTCTTCAAGTTGTCGCGTACAACTAGACACAATTACATATTGCACTGTCATATACCGAAGCACCTAATTATTATTAACAAATACATCGCAAATGGGAAATATCCCGGTGGCAATGGTCACTTACAGTAGTGTAATAATAACCAGCATACTGGTGTGGGCAAGTTTTCCTTCGTAAACAGGACCATAAGGGATTGAAATAAATTACCTGCAGCAGTATTTGATAGATTCTCTTCCGGTATCATATCGTTTAAGAAGATGATTAGCACTAGTGTAAAGTGGAAAGTAAAAGCTGTAAACGACGGACACTGAATTGGTGATTTTCAGCTGGACTTAGAGTGTTAGGGTACGGCAGTGGCGGTGCGTTCTATAAGTTCAGTGAACCCCCTAGAAATAGATTAGTCTATGTAAAATGGTGTATTACAGCCTATTCCTTTAATAAGCTCTGTATATCCACGCGCGTAGCGGTATTTTTGACATCAACACTCTGTTGCTCTTCGGAACCAGCCAAGAGGTTCAATTTCAGGACTGTTGGCGCGGGGCCGTGAGACGTAAGGAGGGTGCACGGCTGTGAGGAGCAGGGAAAACATAGCCCAAGAATCGCTGGCGACTGGACCAGCGATAGACACGAGTTACATCAAGCAGTTCCGAACTTAGCCGAAACACTGTCAGCGTGCGGTTAAAGTTTGCCGTACCGGGCGAGTTGGCCGTGCGCGTAGAGGCGCGCGGCTGTGAGCTTGCATCCGGGAGATCGTGGGTTCGATCCCCACTGTCGGCAGCCCTGAAGATGGTTTTCCGTGGTTTCCGATTTTCACACCAGGCAAATGCTGGGGCTGTACCTTAATTAAGGCCACGGCCGCTTCCTTCCAACTCCTAGGCCTTCCCTATCCCATCGTCGCCATAAGACCTATCTGTGTCGGTGCGACGTAAAGCAACTAGCAAAAAAAAAAAAAAAAAAAAAAAAAATAGTTTGCCGTATATGGTAGGTTTTGGAGGGGTTTTAATTTGACGATTTTGCAATTCTGATGTAATTAACCGCAAAGGGCCAGAATATTTTGATAACTACGTTTTGTATAGCATATAACACTAATCATACAGAAAAATGGAAGGGATCCTACACTTCGAAAATGAAGGTATCGGCCAAAGAAAAACAAAGGCCACGAAGGGCGTGAAAATAAAACACTCTCTGGGCCTCGAGTGCTCTAATATCGTCGGGGTCGGAAAAGAACGAGACTTGATCAAGGGAGGTCAGATAGGATAGATTAAAGTGAGGAGGCTGGTGCAAGTAAGTGGAAGCAATGTCAGGACTCAGCTAAGGGCCCCGTGGTCGCCAACTCACACTCCCCCCCAAGTTGAGAGCCCCTGGAGCTTTTCATTAGTAATACGTGTTTTATGAAAAGTAAGCAGCAAAATACGTCAATACATAAACAACAGTAGTCTGCCTAACACGTTCTTGAAGAAGTTATTTGTACGCAAGCAACGTCTCCAAAATCAGAGGAAATTGGATCAGCTTTAAGTAATTGCACCTCATATTCTCTGCCTTTCATCTTCATTGCTTTGGTAACTTCTTCGAGCTGTAGCCGTGACCCTTCAAAGGAAAGTCGCGTTTCTAATCAAGCAATGCCACTATTTTACATCTATGTAAACATCAAGTAACAATAAATCTCAACACGTTATTTTCGACAGCAGTGAACCCCCAGACGCTTTAACCACGCGCCGCCACTGGGGTACGGCCACACTTGCGTGTTTTCCCGCAGCGTGACTGCGGGAAATAACGCGCTAAAAATGCTCAACACTAACTTTAATGGGACTGGCCACACTTGCGGGAAGAAGACGCTGCGGGACAACGGAAAAGGCGCGTCTTCAAGGTCGCTCGCTCGAGAATGGGCCGGGGTCCATTTTCTTTGCGTGCTTCCCGCTCTCCCGCTCAGCAGTGCCTGGCCACACTTGCGGGAAGAAGACGCTGCGGTTTTATTGTGTTCTTGTTCGCGTTTAAAACTTAGGAGAATGTTAGACAGTGAACTGATAATTTTGGAGGTATAAAGGTACACATGCCTTTACGACACCTTAATGTCAATGCGAGTTTTTCTTCCTCAGGAATACATTCCCGCAGCCTTGTGTTTCTTTTGCTGATAGCATTTTTCAACATACAAAAAAGCAGTTCAAATGAGGTCACGGATATTCTGTAATACTCAAAACATTTATCTTGATTGTCTTTAAGTTTATTGTGTAGGAGCACAAATTGTCCATTTGATGACCTATCACTTAATACAGGATGGATCCAATGTTTTCTTTGACGCTGACGACGACGAAGAAGAACAACCAAGCACATAACACAACAACGGAATTATTATTAAAAAATGGAATGCCTTCCATATGAAGAGCAATGGCGATGTTTTGCTACTCACAATATACAACCAAAACCAAACCCCATGGCACTACAGCTCTTGAAGTGCCTTGGCCTACCAAGCGACCGCTGCTCAGCCCAAAGGCCTGCAAATTACGAGGTGTCGTGTGGTCAGTACAACGACTCCTCTCGGCCGTTATTCTGGGCTTTCTAGACCGGGGCCGCTATCTCACCGTCAGATAGCTCCTCAATTCTAATCGCGTAGGCTGACTGGACCTCGAACCAGCCCTCAGGTCCAGGTAAAAATCTCTGACCTGGCCGGGAATCGAACCCGGGGCCTCCAGGTAAGAGGCAGGCACGCTACTCCTACACCACGGGGCCGGCATCAGTAATATAATCACGCCATACAAACACGCAAAAATCCAGCGTGAACAAACCGCAAGTGTGGCCACACCCCTCGCAGGTCGTCCAGCTGCTTAAAAAACACTCAGTAGTAGTAATACTAGTAGTATTTCTTCTAGTATTTTCTCTCCATGGAATTGCTTGTTGTACTCTTGTTGTAGTTGTTGTGTAGTTATGTTTTAACTTTGATACCACCTGTAGTGTTAAGCTAGTAGTAAGTTCAAACTATAGTATTGTAAGCCATATTGTTAAGTAATGGGAATGCGTAAGTTGTGTGTGAATTTGTGTATAATGATGCTGAATTTCTGCAGTCAAACTTCTTGTCATATTTCCTTTCGTTGTTGTTGTCGTCGTTATAGTTGTAGGGTAATGGTGGTTTAAGTTCACTTTATTATCACTTGTAATGTTAAGCTAGTAGAAAGCTCAACCTATAGTATTGTAAGCGGTAGTGTTAAACACTGGAAATACTGAATTTGTGTATGATGATGCTGGATTTAGAATGTTAAATTAGTAGTACTTCTTGTAATATTTCCTTTCCATGGAATTGCTTGTTGTACTCTTGTTGTTGTTGGGTAATTATGCTAACTTTACATATGACGCGAATACTCCATAACATTTTACGGAATTATTTCCTTCGTCACCAAAATATCGGTAAATACAAGCAGTGGTCATATGATATTGAATGTGGGATCTGATAACGATAACCCGTCGAAAGAATTGGAGTAAACTCAAGCCGTCAGTTTCTGTACTTAGCCTATTCATTCGTGTACTTATAAGTAATCGCCACGTAACGAAATACCCCAGAAAGTAAATATCGCCGCCCGATGCTCTTCTTTTCTCTTTTTTGTAATGGCTGATCACTGCTGCCAACCTGCCTAGTTACATATTAAAATCACCAGACATAACCACAACAAACGAACCTCAATGTAAACACCGATAATAAATGTTTCCCTACCCTAGTAAATGATAAAAGTTAAGATGAAATAAATCAAGATATTCATAATTAAGTCGGTTTCCACGCTCAATGAGAAATTAAGGAAATAAACACCCTTTATCACTCAAATTAATGTTACATATATCTGTCTTTATTTTGATATACAGTAGGCGTACTATAACCATATTCTTGAAAAGAGGGGCGTGTTAAACGATGCAATTTATTTAATAAATCTTTGCAGTGTGATTTTAGAAAGTTCCAGACATCCAGTGACTTCCCTTTCTTTTGCGCGAACATTTCCTTCTCTTTTCAATACCGGTAATCAGTAAGGAGTGAGATTGGGCATATTTTCAGCCTGCAGGCTGGTTATATCTTCACGGTTTTCAGGAAACATATAGGAATACTGATGTGCCAAGCTACGTGATCGGAAATTAGGTCAGCTTTCAAGCTCACTGCAGAATTGAATATTAGTTCTACTATCTACTTCTATCGTTTTCACATACACCGAGGTGCCAGTATTTCGTCCCGCAAGAGTTCTTTATGTACCAGTAGATCTAGACATGAGGCTGGCGTATTTGAGCACTTTCAAATACCGCCGAACTCGAATCCGCCAACCTGAGCTAGTCATACATTCTCTCCTTCACTCGCTTAAATTATAAACATTTCCTGCCTTTATTCTGATGTATGCATTACTATGACTGCATTCTTAAAGGAAGGGGGGAGGTAATATAGATTGTATAATCCGTTGCGATTTCTGCAAGTTCAAGGACTCGCCACATAAGACATATGTCCTTCCTTTTAATAATAATGCTAACAGCTTTACATCCCACTAAGAACTTTTACGGTTTTCGGCATTTGGCATTTTAAACATATTTTCAGCTTACAAGTTGGTGTATCTCAAGCTTTCAACATTACAGAAACCAATGTACAGGAGCACTATGAGTCAAACAACATTACCAGATTTTTACATATATATTGGCTTAAATCACATGAAGACAGGTTGTGTGGCAAGAATTGGATAGGAAAGAGGGCTAAGATTTAAAATGTAAATAAGCGTACAGACACAGCACTAGCCTGAAATGAAAATGACGGGCAAAAAAAAAACTTCAGACCTGCCGACTGTGGGGTTTGAATCCATCACCATCTCCTGAAACCAAGCTCACAGCAATGTGATCAAACTGCACAGCCAGTTCACTCAGTTTCCTGTGACGCGTAATAGGCCTACCACATGGGCGACCCACTTACCTGTATATGGATCTTCAATTCAATTATACATGTATGCAAAAACATTATGCACCTTAGTAAGAGGTACTTCCCGAGTTGGTTCTCTGATTGGTGCACGTATAACAAATATGTTTGGGAAGAAATACTTTTATTTTATATTTATTTATATCATAAAGGAGTCATGTTGTCATAGCAAAACGAATATGCAACGAAGAAATGAATCCGAAGAGATAAGCATTATTTACTGCATTAAATATTAGTTTATTTACATGTTAAGCGATATGTAGTAGTAATAATAATAACAACAACAAGCGTGTGCAATAAGGAAAAAGGAAATAAATACAAGTAAATATAAATATAATTTACAACATTTAGAGCCATTCCATGGTCATTGAATTACAAAGCAGGGGTATGAATAAACAAACATAATAAACACGAATACTAATATCTAAAAAGCAAACAGCAAAGTCATCTCCGTACAAACCATGAAAGCCATTGGAAGGGTGGAGGGTGAAGGCTTCCACTATCCATAACGTTGGCACTTGGTGGGGTGGAGTGGTTAGCTCTACGCATGACCGCCTTTGCCCCAATAGTTAACCTGGTACTCATTTATCATACGCAAAACATTCCTTCCAAATTACGTTAAACCCCTGTCACTCATTATTATTATTATTATTATTATTATTATTATTATTATTATTATTATTATTATTATTATTATTATTATTATTATTATTATTATTATTAATAAAGTATTAATAAATTGCAAATGGGAAATATCCCGATGGCAACGGTCACTTACAGTAATGTGATAATAAAGTTAACATAATTACCCAACTACAACAAACAAAAAAAACAAACAAACAAACAAACAACAAGAGTACAAGAAGCAGATATATGGAAGGAAAATATAACAAGAATTACTGCTAGTTTAATATTCTAAATCGAGCAACATCATATACAAATTCACACACAACTTAAGCATTTACAGTGCTTAACAATATGGCTTACAATATTATAGGTTGACCTTACTACTAGCTTAACATTATAAGTGATAATAAAGTGAAGTTAAACCGTAATTACCCTACAACAACAACATTACAACAAGCAAGAAATACTACTAATTTAACTTTCTAAATCCAGTGTCATTATATACATATTCACACACAACTTAAGTATTTCCAGTACTTAACACTACAAATTACAATACTATAGATTGAACTTACTACTACTAGCTTAACACTACAAGTGATAATAAAGTTAAAACATACTACCCAACAACTACAACTCGAGTACAAAAAGGAATTCCATGGAAAAAAATATTACAAGAAATACTACTAGTCATCTAAATCCAGCATCATGTACAGTTTCATACACAATTTAATTATTTCCAATACTTGCCACTATGGCTTACAAAACTATAGATTGAGCTTACTACTAGCTTAATGTTACAAGTGATAATAAAATAAAGTTAAAAACATTGTTAATTAACCAAGAACAACAACAATTACAAAAACATGAGTACAGCAAGCACTTCCCTGGAAAGAGAATACCACAAGAAAAAGCCTCCCAGTTTCACAATCGAAACCAAGCAGAAAATCACAAATTCAGTGCCCGTAATTTACAACTTATACTTTTCATTTTACACAAATGGTCTTCTTAAATGACTTGATACCAGAAGGGAATCTATCAAAGACTCCCGCAGGTAATTTATTCCAATCCCTTATGATCCTGTTGACGAAGGAAAACTTGCCCACATCCGTATGCTGGTTTCTGGCCCTAATTTTTCGCTTATGATAATTTCTCGATAAGTATGAGGGAGGTTCTAACCTATTCCTAATACAACTCCAAGCAGCCATTCCCGTATAGCTCTTATAAAGACCACACAGGCGAGCTCTAGTTCTTCTAGATTCAAGACTTTCCCAATTAATGGTATTCCTTCTATTCCCAGTTACGAAACGCATCGCTCTTCTTTGAACGTTCTCTAGAGAATTTATTAAACCCATCCTGTACGCATCCCAACATGCAGATCCATGTTCGAGAATGGGTCTTACAAAGTATTTATAAGGTATATTTAAACCTACTAGGGTGGTGAACACACGAATAAGAATTCCAATGAAAGTATTTTCCTTCTGGACCTTCATGCCAGACAGATGTTGTTTTTTTAAACAATTTTTTTTTCACTATAATATGATTTATCTATAGAGCAAAACCGCTATGCAGTGTGCGTCTCATAGCAATCGAGATGTAATTGGTAATGTACTATGTATCTGTAGAGCCTATATATGACTTTTTACAATTACCTCTAAAGTGAATTTCAGCTGTGCGACAACGCTAAAAAGACTATGGACTTTGAGATTGGCATTCCTGAAGAGGGTTTTATTCTTCCTATATAAAGGAGACCATGTAGCTAATCCACCTTCATTTCAGCCACATAAATGTTCAGCAAAAATTGAAAAATCACATTAGAGGACAAATACAATTTTTTAAGTAGAAATAGTCTGGAACATAGATTAGTGAGGTTGGACATCCTGCCCGTCATCATTCAGGAGTCGCTGTTGAACATACTGTACTTGTCAAAACTAGTAAGTTTCTATTTTACACAATAATAGTGAAATGTTGATGAAGACGACATACACCCAGCCCCCGTGCCAGAGAAATTAACCAACGGTGGTTCAAATTCCCCACCCTCTCGGGAATCAAACCCACACCCTGTGACCAAAGGCCAGCACGCTAACCATTTAGCAATGGGGCCAGACAATAATAGTGAAAAAGCATGTTCACTGCAGCTATTGTTGACTGGATATTTCTTCCCTTTAAAGAACAGTGAGTACCACGAATTAATATCCTGTTTTGTTGATTCCTGTAAACTTTGTATGTACGGTTTTGGTTCGCCAGTTCCTAGTGTATCTACTGAATGAAAACTTTGTAGACCAATGGATTCAGTTTTATGTTTATTGCCTTCAGTCGTCACGACATTGCTTTCAATGACAACAGTCGCTCAATTACAAATCCTGTCGAACCTAACCTAACCCTGCGACAATCAGTGGTTTTCGATGGATCACTACCTAACCGGTCATTATAATTTGTTTTCGGTGGATCACAACCAAACCTGTCCCTATCAGTGGTTTTCGGAAGAATACAGTGGTTTTGTCACAAGCCAATACAGACTCTTGATTGGGTATCGTGGAAATTAAACTCAATTTTGGTTTCATATACATTACAGTTTCTCTAAGATATATTGATAGTAATTCAGTCATGTACGACGACGATGTATTTCATGGTAAAGACAGCTGCCTCTGTGGATCAGTGGTAGAGTGACGGCCTCCGAATCCTAAGATAGCGGGTTCAAACCCGGCAGAGGTAGTCAGATTTTTGAAGGGTAGAAAAAAGTCCATTCGACACTTCATGTCGTACGATGTCGGCATGTAAAAGATCTCTGGTGACACATTTGGGGTTTACCCGACAAAATTAATTAAATCTCAGCCACAGACGCCCAAGAGAGTTTCGGTTTACTCGGTCTGCCATCTAGTGGGCCTAGAGTATAACGGAACGTCAAAATTGACGAGCAGACAACCAGATGGCGTCAACTTGAAATGTCTGCATACGGTAGCTGAGGCCATACGATTATTATTATTATTATTATTATGGTAAAGACGAATTACTCTGCAATGCTATCTACCTTAATGGTAATGTACTATGTACCTGTACTAGTGTAGGCTACTGAGTGCATGATTCGAAGCAGTGTATCGATTCATTCAAGTGTCCGAGTGAATCGATTCACAGGAACGGCAAGCTCACGGCACACAAATCATGCACAATCACGGCTCAGTGAGCCACGCGACACACACGGCTCCTTATCGGCACACTGGACACTGGCGGGGAGCCGAGCTTTCGCTGCAGCGAGACACAGTGAATCATGGCACACTGAAAGAATCGTACGCAGTCACGGATCAGTGAGACACAACACACACACGGTTCATTATCGGTACACTGGACTTCGGCGGGGAGCCAAACTTCCTCTGAAGCAATACATAGAGAGTCATGGTACACTGAAAAAATCGTATGCTATAATGGACTCTCGAACTCAGCTCATTCGAAAATAATACATACTCGCATTCACTGTCCTCTTCTTACAGGGAGTTTATACAATACATGGATTTATTTGCAGTGTTAAAATGATAGAACACAATTCCAAAGTACCTAGGTTGTAAGTAGGTAGGCAATTAGGTTATTCTAATTACTGTATTAGTTTAACCAATCAGTATCTTTATAACTAGTTGACGTTCGACAATTACTTAAACTCAGCTCTCTAGCCTCCACGCCTGGCTGAGTGGCTCAGACGGTCGAGGCGCTGGCCTTCTGAACCCAACTTGGCAGGGCCGAGCTCAGTGCGGTGGTATTTGAAGGTGCTCAGCCTCGTGTCAGTAGATTTACTGACACATAAAAGAGCTCCTGCAGGACTAAATTCCAGCACCTCGACGTCTCAAAAAAACCCTAAAAGTTGATAGTGGGACATAAAGCCAATAACATTATTATTTAGCCTACCCTATGACTATGAGTCATGCTCATGACCACTCGAAATTGTCTGTTTTATATTTGGAAGAACCACTCGGTATTCTCTTAGTTTGTATGTCGCATCATTGCACAATTCTTCAATAATCGAATTACGAGGTTACCGATGTACGTGGACAGTGAGTATGTAAGTAGACTGATGCAATAGCTTAAATAAACAGCCAACTAACTCGGTCATCTTTGAAAATGTGTTTTTCTATCAGCAGAGGCTTTTTTAAAATCGTCATATTTTGTATAGGCTACAGGAGATGTACAGTAGCCCACTGGTTTTCTGATTAAACATTTTTTTTTGCTAGTTGTTTAACGTCGCACCGACACGGATAGGTCTTATGGCGACGATGGGACAGGAAATAGCTAGGAGTGGGAAGGAAGCGGCCGTGGCCTTAATTAAGGTACAGCACCAGCATTTGCCTGGTGTGAAAATGGGAAACCACGGAAAACCATTTTCACACCAGGCAAATGCTGGTGCTGTACCTTAATTAAGGCCACGGCCGCTTCCTTCCCACTCCTAGCTATTTCCTGTCCCATCGTCGCCATAAGACCTATCTGTGTCGGTGCGACGTTAAGCAACTAGCAAAAAAAAAAGATGTTTAATCAGAAAACCAGTGGGCTACTGTACATCTCCTGTAGCCTATACAAAATATGACGATTTTAAAAAAGCCTCTGCTGATAGAAAAAGACATTTTCAAAGATGACCGAGTTAGTTGGCCGTGCGTTTAGGGTCGCGTAGCTATGAGCTTGCATTCGGGGAATGGTGGGTTCAAATCCTACCGTCGGCAGCCGTTAAAATGGTTTTCGGTGGTTTCCCATTTTCACACCAAACACATGCGTGTGCTGTACCTTAATTAAGACCACGGCCGCTTCCTTCCCACTTCTAGCCCTTTCCTATCTCTTCTATCCTCTTTGTCGCCCATAAGACCTATCTGTGTTGGTGCGACGTAAAGCAAATTTATTTATATTTAATATGTGGGCTACTTATTGTGGACACAGGTATTTTTATATGTAATTCTCTCTATATATATACAGTATGTATGTGAGTTGTGACTTTCAGAGAACTGTGGAAAACCATTAGATAGTGTATAAAATTTGAGTTATGTCAGTATTTTAACAGGCGTACAATGTTTACATCGTGTATTGGTGACAGAGTGCTGTCTCCCTCTCTCTCCCCCCCCCCCCCTCGCCCGCTCCTCCTCACATTGCGCCACAGCAGTTCTAGATAATTTCACTCCGATTGGACACTGATCCCCACCTGCACATCTATACCGCCCTGTAACTTGTAGATACACAATTCCCACAATTTTGAAATGTAACTTCGTTATATCTGAAAGGACGGGGCAATCAGAAATGTATTATTTCCGAGCAAAGTTATAACATTCTTAATCTCATGGAATGGCTCTTACAATGGTACAGCTAACTCCTCGGCTTCTCTTCTTTCTTCTTCTTTATCTTTTTCATCTTCCTCCTCTGATTCACTGCTTCCATGATGAATGACTAGTTCCTCCACTTCAGGAAGACCTCTCACCTCATTATTGTATAACTCGACAATCTTCTTCTCAGTGTGTTTCACTTCATTTCTCCACATCTCTGCTGTCACCTATAATATATATTGAAGTATCACAACCTGACAAGTATATTATAAACTCCACTTGCCTATATCCAGTAAATAACATTTCCACTTGGCCTACCTGATCAAGAGATTCTTTCCACACATCTGTAGCTCTGTCCAATCCGTGACCAGGTCTTGAAGCCACTGTTTTGTTATAATACTGTTTTGCCACAGACTATACAAATTCGATGGCATTGAAAAATGAGTGGTATGGAGGAAGTCGTAAGACAGTATGGTCTTCACTGTGCAGCATCTCATCAACAATGTACCTGGTTTTAAAGAAACAGAGAAATATTGTTATGCATTCATGAAGTCAAATACACGAGTGTAAACAACATTATCTAAACTTATGTTTACGTGCTTCTGTACCTCTTTAAGTGACTTCGATTCATATTACACAACCTTTGCAGCTCATCTTTTGTAGCATTTTCTGGTGGAGAAACTCCATTCTGCCTTAACCATGACTGTAAATTAAAGGAAAAATAAAAATTAATTTCTGTAACATCATTAAACATCATTCAGTAGAAGGAAATATTCAATGAAGTATAATTATCACTAATTGATCCTTCCTCCATTTCGTTGTTGGTTGATGCTCAACAAGCTTACAGTGATATGGTGCATTATCCATTACAATAACACAGGGTCCTATATTTCTTAATCCTATGATTAATTGCATTTTCACCCACATCTGAAATTTCTCGCTGTTCATAGCACCATGGTAATCCTGATTTCTTTTCAAGTTTGTAGCAAATATCAAATCAGCACCTGTAAGAATTTTAAGTTTTAGTATGAAGTTATTTCTTCTAAAAAAAAGTATCCCTAAAAATATGAGATCACCCCTGTTCAAGGATAGGCCTATTAATTGATAAAAAATGTGATTTCTGTTGAACGATACAAAAAGCTGTCTGATTTTAAATTAAACCAACTACTATGTAGCAAAGTCACCTGATGATGAAGTCAATGAATTACTACTTACACTACTTTATCGTAACATCTCTCATGAATGTATCTCCATTAGTAGGCCTATTAGAAGTCCACGATCACTTCCATTAAAGATATAAGTATAAACACCCATTTCAATACCTTAGAACAAATGCAATTGCTGCGAACACTGAACCTATATCAGGCAGTAAGAAATAAGAAGCTTGGAAGGTGTTTAACAGTCAGGTATCAAGCACTGATTCAGGTGGAGATTGTCGAATGCAGAATAAACATAATAAATAGGCCTACAATACAAGTAATTTACTGATACAAATATCCAGTAATATTATATGAAAATACACTGGGTAAGTTTTGATTGAAGTACCTCTCTAAGGTTAATCATTGGCCTAAAGTGAATACCTGCAAGTCTTTAATAACCAAGAGATCCCTTAACAGTGGAGAAGTCAAAATCAAAAACCACATACAGAGCTCAATGAGCGGTAAGTTATAATGGCACTTCCGATCTAGTACCAGTCAATTTCAATCAATCAGTAACCATTGATCTTCACTTAGGACAGTCGCCCAGGTGGAAGATGTAGTTTCAGGGATAGGCCTAGTATTTTCTTCAATAACTGCAAAGAATTTGGAAATTTATTGAACATCTCCCTTGGTAAATTACTCCAATCCCTAACTCCCTTCTTAAAAAAAACAAATATTTGCCCCACTTTTCATCAACTTTATCACTGTACAGTGATCTTACCTACTTTTAAAATACCACTGAAACGTATTCGTCTACCAATGTCATTCCACACCACCTATCCACCGACAGCTCGGAACATACCACTTAGTCCAGCAACTCGTCTCCTTTCACCCAAGTCTTCCCAGCCCTAACCCGACAAAATTGTTGTAACGCTACTCTTTTGTCAGAAATCACCCACAACAAATCGTGCTTCTGTCTTTTGAACTTTTCCAGTTCTCAAATCAAGTAATCCTAGTGAGGGTCTCATACACAGAAACTGTACTTAAGTTGGGGTCTTATCAGAGACTTATGTGCCCCCCCCCCCACTACATCTGTACTACAAACCCTAAATACCCTCATAACTATGTAAAGAGAGATCACCTCACTATAATAAAATGAAGTAAAATAAAGTAAGAACATACCAGGTACAAAGCCATCTTTCGTTCCAGCATGAACAATAACCAGTCTTCCTCCCTCACACAGGTCGACGAATTACTCCTTGAACATCATGTCCAGATTTGTGTGGTTTATTCCAGGAGTATGTGGGTGACCCTGAAAGAGAAATGCACAACTGAAACCAAAGACACTTGATGAAGATAAATTATTCCAAGATTTTTTTATATAAAATGTAATATATACCATATATATTCACCATTCATAAAAATCCAAGTCTCATCAAAGAAAACAACAGGTTTTGGTTCCTCACTGTCCTTATTACGCATGTATTCCCTCAGAAAACAGGATCTCTTAAAACAAATGTCTTCATTTTCTCTAACATACGCATAGGGATCACCTTTACTCCACACAAACCCCATGGCCTTCAAAATTCTTCTTAATGATGTTTCGGAGCCCTTGTACAAATAAGTGTCATAATTTGCTTTCATGTGGTCGAAAACCTTTCTTACAGTTACGACTTCTCCTGTGGGAAGAAAAAAGAGAGTTACAAGGGACTCAAAAGAGCTGTATGACAATACATGCACAAAACATTTCTGGGAGCTTATCTGACCTGCGTGCCAATTTCTATAAATAATGTTGCAATAGATTCCTTATGAAATCACCTTACCTTTATGTAATTTATCATAAATAAACCTTGCTATCGCTTCCTTAGAAAAACTGTCTATGCCGGTCACTGGATGTTCACACTTCCGGCGTTTACCTGGTGTAGAAAACTCAACTCCCTTCTTGAAATTTCCTATTACTTTTCGGACTAAACCGAAACTACACTGTAAGAATACACACACAGAAATATATTACATACACGTCAACAGGAGTACACAAAGGTTAAGTCTACAAACCGTATCGAAGTCGACACAAGGCATGGTATAGGCCTAGGCCTACATGATCAGGTTAGGTTAGGTTCAGAATGAAATACTGCTCCATTTCAACTGATTGTCATTATGCCAGAAACTTATCATAGAAACAAGATAAAAACGAACACTTACCCCAGTTAATAATACAACTCTTGCCATTAGCTTCGTATCACTACAACTGATACCTTCTTCGTCGTCTTCGTGTTTCAATTGCTCGTAGCAATGTACAAGCATTTCTTGATCTGATGCTTGTAAAGGACGTAACCTTGGTTTCCTTTTCGGAGGAGTTCTTGCAGATTTTTCTTCCTTCTTAGACATCCCAATCGAATTCTGTTCGTATAAGTATGGGACGAAATAGGAACGTAATTAGGCTAATAAAATGATGTGCTCATCATTTCACACAAACTATGTTATTAAATGCATTATCCGAACATGCCACAATTCTACTTACCTGGTATTAGCCAGATAGATTTACAATCCCACAGAAAAAGAAAATATACTTTAAATATTCTCGCAAATGTATCGCTAGTGACTTTAAAGGCAATGCGGTGGCAACACGCAATTCACGCTAGAACAGATACTGAACGTTGCCAACGTGCCAGATTAACGGTAACAGTAAGACGTCGTATCGGCAAGTAGGGTCCCTAAACTGTATGGTTACCGACACTGAAAAAGACCCAACAGCAAGAAAAGTCACTATAAATCAATACCTTAATATTACAGGGGAGAAAGGGTAAGGTTGCACCCTTAGGGTACGTCCTTACACAATGCCACTGCATACAATGTCAGAATGTGTAACCTTTATACTTAAGTTATACTGCGTCAAAATAGACTTGGATAGAAATGAGAGAAATGAACACCCTAGTCGCTTGTTGACACGTATTTACGAAATGGATTAGGTCCGTGGTTGGCTATTCGCATACTCGGCACAAACGACATTCAGCTCCGACTATCTGTAGGCCGACGACACGCTGCTCGCCGCACAACGCTCTCGAGATCTCTCGAAATTTCTCGCGAGAAATAGTGCCTGCATTAGTCTCGAGATATCCCGAGAAATCTTGTCTTAGACTGCCCATCACTACTTAATTGAATCATGGCCCTCTTAAACCCAAATAGTAACTACCATTCAGAATGAGAAGAGCATGTAGGCCTACCTATTACTTAGTTGAATGAGTCCAGTATAATGCTGACAATGGTGTACGCTATGCATTTGTCCACAGTCAATGTTTACGTGGCGATATTCATTATGTTTACAATATTTATTATAATTCTGTTAAAAGGATAGCCTATCTGAGACTTCACAAAAGTCGAATATTCATACAGGATGCCTACTCGAGTTCACAATGCAAATTTTAAAAATGCATGATTGAAGGAGGGTTTTGAGAAGTCAGCTTCTACCTTACATAACTCCACGTCATAGGTTATGAATTTCATTATGGTCCGTATTGACAACTGATCACTATGAAAGGGTAGAGAAGGGTCCACCTATTCAATACCATTAGCTTGTATAGTGTCATATAATTCGGACTAGTTTCGACCCCATATACACTGGGTCATCTTCAGCTATGATCCAATTGGAAAAACATATGCTCACATACAATGCATAATAAATTAAACAATCTGGTATGTCTCAATTTACAATCCAAATTTTAAAACATCGATGAAGTCCGAACACATCCAAAATTGAAATCAAATGACACTCAAAACTGTTGCTGAACTATGTATTTAATAGTCACTCCTACAGCGACCAAATGTTCTTGAGTTGATCTGGGCATTGATCTGCAGATGGGGAATGCCAACTTCCAGACCAACTCAGGAACATTTGGTCGCTGTAGGAGTGACTACATAGTTCAGCACCAACTGCAGCCGTTTTAGACGTTGTTTTGAAAGCATATGATCATAGGTTTGATGTCGTAATTTTAACAGAAAGTTGGTCACTGAGTAATGTTAATATAAGTAAACATGCCTTGTATAAATCCTATTACAATGAGGGTTCAGTTAACAAATGTGATGGTGTTGTATTAATGGTAAAAATGGTTTGGAGCACGAAATGGAAATTATTGAGTATGATGACTTTAAATTTCTCAGAGTAGTAATTAACTATAACAACAAGAAAGTAGCTATTACAGGAGTATATCGGTCACATGAATATCACAAACAGCGGTTTCTCAGTGCGTTAGATCAATATATCCAAGATAGATGCCATGTTGGAACCGAACTGATAATAGGGGACACAAATATAGACCTTTTAAATGAACACGACTGTGACGAATATCTCAACATGGTACAAGAAAGTAATTTTCAGTCCTTAATAAACAATCCTACTAGAGTATCTGGTACAAGTAAATCCTGTATTGATCATGCTTTGATTAAAAGTAGGTTGAGAAATGACGACATTCTGTCTATCATCTCTCAAAGTAAAATTTCAGATCATTATCCTATAATAGTAAGTCTCAACATTCAAAATGCCTCGGTCCCTAATAATATACCAAATTTTCGACGTAACTGTTTTAAAATAGATCATTTTGAGCTCAAAAATCATTTAAGTAAAATAAACTGGGGAGACATCTTAAACAGCAGTGATTTAGATATCAAACTTGATAAATTCGTGAATACAATTAAAAGCTGCATGAGCCTGTCCACTGTTAAATTGAAATCAAAGGAAGTCAAAAGAACAGAATGGATTTCTTACGGTTTGGTAAAATCTATTCACACAAGAGACCGACTTTATCAACAATATTTAAAAAATAAGGATAACTTGGAAATTAAAGAACAGTACAGGAAATATAGGAACAAACTAAATGATCTAATTATGAAAACGAAAACTGAGTACTATAGGAATCTGATCAATCGCAATTCAAATAACCGGGGTAAGGTCTGGGGCATAGTCAATGAAATAACACAAAGGTCAGTTAAAAAAGAAGAGATCAAGGAAATCAGATATAAAGGCGAAATCTGGAAAGATGACATTAATATTTCTAATAAATTTAACAATTATTTCATTAACGAAACCACTAAGAAAGCAAAGCATCACAGACAGATTTCCGACTCCACATTAAATATCGCTCGCAACCCTCATACTTGCTTCCTTGCACCGGTAACAGAATACGATCTGAAGAGATCTTTGAGTGAAGTACATGAAAACAAAGCTGTAGGAATAGACAATATTTCGGCTCGAATTATTAAAGAAAATATAGAGTCATTAAAGGAACCGTTGCTGAATATTATCAATGATTCCTTCACCTTAGGTTACTTTCCAAAACAGCTTAAAACAACAGTAGTAAAACCTCTTCATAAGTCTGGAAATATTTATGATATTAGAAATTACAGACCCATTTCGATAACTACAACAATATCAAAAATATTCGAGAAATGCTTAAAGAACAATATTTACCAATTTTTAGAAAAACACCAAATACTTTCACCCAGACAGTTTGGATTCATTAAAAATATCGCAACGACTGATGCTATATCCGCCTTAACAAAGAGAATATACGGAAATCTTAATTCTTCTCTGCTCTCCACAGGGATATTTCTCGACCTTGAAAAGGCATTCGATAGTGTGTCACACGGCTTGCTCCTCCAGAAATTGGAAAAATACGGTTTTAGGGGTAATGTGCTGGATTTGCTTGAGAGTTACTTGACAGATCGAGTACAGTATGTCAAAATTAATCAACATCTAAGCACACCGATGAGGATAATAAAGGGTATCCCACAAGGCACAGTATTAGGTCCTTTATTGTTTATTATATTTATTGATGATCTAGAGAAAACAATAGCAATTGCCGAACATACGCACATCGTAACATATGCAGATGATACAGTCATTTATGTTGAGGGTGATAGCTGGAATCTCGTCAGACAGAGAGCAACTCGAGCACTGCTTAAAGTTAGAATAGATGAGAGATGTTACATGTATTCTTCGTACAAGTCATGTTATACATTTAAATTATACCTTCAATCATTCATCATCTTCACTTGGAAAGTGAGTTTTAAATGTTACATCAAGTATTTTTTTTCTGTTAGCGTAATATGAGAAGTATAAAAATCGTGACTTAAAACAAGCTCTCCAGAAGTGAACACTGTGGAATCGTCTTGAAGTTGAAGCAACTCGTACATGAGTTTATTAAAATTAGTTCTTATGCCAATATTGACGCTATTGTTGTGCAACTCTTCACACAAACTTTTAGTTACAGATTCAGACTCTGTTTTCAGCTCTGCTCTATAATCATTTCAGTCCAAAGCAAATTATCTGTATCTGTTTTCCCTTGTTCATCGATGGTAATAACAGCACCCTTGTCAGTTCTCGCCCTCTTCTTGGGAAACAGATCTTCAGCCTTCTTCCCTTTCACATATTTTACGGACTCTAGAAGATATAAAATTTACACTGTATATATTATATTATGAGCACTTAAATTTATAACATAATTAACAGTGATAATATTATATACCAGCTGTTTTCAAATTTGGCTTCCCCCATTCTTGCGGCAAATTGTCTTACTAAATCCTGAATCAGAATTGCAGCATTGTATAATGGCACATACGTGTTTACAGCGCCCTCCGGCACCAGCCACACAGTCACAGTGTAATTCAACACAGTTTCGCCGATTGTCAAGCTGTAACAGAAAATAAAAGTATTGCAGACTTCACTGAATCACATAAAATTTTAAATATAATACTGTATGTTTAACAATAATGAACTAACATAATTACCTCAATTGGGAACATGCATCATTTTCAAAAATATTTTTTTTGAAAAGTACACCAATGAAATAGTACGTAAACGTATTACATTGTGGTATGTTGCCTTGTTTTCTACCATTAAAAAAATATTTAATAGTGCCTTTCCGCAAGGCGAGTGAAACGGCCTCTGACGTAAGCGGCGCGCTGTGACGTCACGATCCAGTACCGCATGGAGCTCTACCAGCCGTTGTGCATCAGTCGTTGTTAAAAGCCGATTGTTTATTATTCATGATCGCGAATAACTTCAAAATGACAGAAGAAAGGTTCAAAACAGCACAATCAGACAATCTATCATGTGTAAATGCCATCATTCTTGAAAAATAGTGACTTTTGTGGCCGCAGAAATTCGCGGATAACAAGCAAGTTTGTAAGTGGCGTCTTTTATATACGTGCAATGTACTGTAACCCATAGTATTAGGATAACAACGAACCTGGATAGATATCACATCACTTTCAACATTTCCTTCTAGACTGATTCCCCTATTAAAGAATAACATTACATTTTCGGGCTTTCAGCATTAGTAAAGTAAGAAATCGGATTTCAGCACTAACATAAACATATAGGTAGCATTATAGTACTCGTCCGCTTCTGTGGTATAGTGGTTAATGTGTGCCACTCCCGGAGGCCCGGTTTCGATTCCCAGCTCTGCCATGAAAGTTGAAAACAAATAGTACGAGGGCTAGAACGGGGTCTACTCAGCCTCGGGAGGTCAACTGTGTAGAAGGGTTTCGAATCTCACCTCAGCCATCCTCGAAGTGGTTTTTCGTATTTTCCTACTTCTCCTCCAGGCACCTAAGTCTACGGCCGTTTCCTTCCCTCTTCCTAGTCTATCCCTTCCGATCCTCCCATCCTCCAACAAGGCCCCTGTTGAGCATAACAGGTGAGGCCGCCTGGGCGAGGTAATGGCCCTCCTCACCAGTTTCATCACCATACTCAAAGTCTCACGTTCCAGGACACTGCCCTTGAAGTGGTAGAGGTGAAATCCCTCGCTGAGTCCGAGAGAAAACCAACCCTGAAGGATAAACTGATTAAGAAAGAAAGAAGGAAAGAAAGAAAGATCATAGTACTATAGGGCTATAATCTATCATTCCCAAAAAAATATATATTTATGGTTGGGACAACTGGCCTACCCACTTCCGGGCCCCATGAAAGAGAATTAAATATCTTTGTGGAGTGAAAAAGTTAAACATGATGAAGATAAATATGACTTCATCTAGTTTTCACAAGTCGGGCTGAGTGGTTCAGACTGTTGAGGTGCTGGCCTTCTGACCCCAACTTGGCAGGTTCGATCCTGGTTCAGTCCGGTGGTAGTTGAAGGTGCTCAAATACGTCAGCCTCGTGTCGGTAGATTTACTGGCACGTAAAATAACTCCTGCAGGACTAAATTCCTGCACATCGGGGTCTCCGAAAATCGTAGAAGTAGTTAGCGGGGCGTGAAGCCAGTAACATTAATTACATTTGGCTTTTAACAAGCTGAGCATATCAGGAAAGAAAAGTGTCCTGGTGACATTTTAGTCGCTCAATACAGGAATGTCTTTGGGTGCTGTGACTTTTACTTTTTTTTTTTTTTTGCTGTTTGCTTTACGTCACACCGTCACATATAGGTCTTATGGCGACGATGGAACAGGAAAGGCCTAGGAATGGGAACAAAGCGGCCGTGGCCTTAGGTACAGCCTAAGCATTTGCCTGGTGTGAAAATGGGAAACCACGGAAAATCATCTTCAAGGCTGCCGGCAGTGGGGTTCAAAACCCACTATCTCCCGGGTGCGAGCACACAGCTGCGCGCTCCTAACCGCACAGCCAACTCGCGCGGTATTTTCACCCTTCGGTTTATTGACTTGGCTTGTATAACCTAAAACTTAGGCTAAGTTGGATAATATTTTAAACACCTACATCACTATTTTCACCTGTGTGCAATTATGTTATTTATTTCATTAATATTATGATAATTATTATAATTGAGCATTGTTAACTTATAAGACCCCAACAGACAAGCATTGGTTTTGTGTAGAGGTATACATTTGTTAAATTCACGTTGTTTCCTTTCATGATGTACACGCCTATTCTTTGTTACATTATAGAGTATTTAGATATAGCCTAAATTTCTTTACCAATTAAGCTCTTCAATAAAGACATACATAACTGTCCCATGCCAAGATATATTGGTAGAATTAGAGCTGTCAAAATGGTTCATAACCCCTTTGATTTATTATCTTGACATGGATCACCCAAAACATAGGTTAGGTTTGGAGAATACTTTAATAATCAGCATTATTTAATGCACTGTTTATTACTTTCATATTCCAAGATGTAATTGAAGCATTTAAATAAAGCATCATACATTAAAATTTAAAGTTTTACCACTAGAACAGCTGACATGGAAAAGTGATTTGAAAATTCAAACAAATTCATCTTACGTTAAAATCTTCAAAAAAATAAACTGTAGACTTTTCCGATATATCACCAGCATTTCTCCAGCTCGCCAAAATCCATTTTCCCTAGTTTTAGCGTCTTTGGAACGTTTATAAACAATTTGTTTGGTATGGTATGCGATGTACTATTGCACATCGGAACTCTATACCATTTATAAGTTTTCTGCCTCACTGCGCAGGATTCATTTTAAGTCTAAAATATACCACTCAGATTATTATCCAATGTATAGACCACGAATTTAACCATACTAGACACTAACGTAAAGTAGAAATACGCGAAGTGTATCCTGCTTCTCACAGCACACTATGTGTTATTTCGTCTGCTAATTCAGTCAACCGGTACGATGACGTCAGGCCAATGAGATCGCGTACTTGCGTGACGTAACATTTTCGTAGATTTTTATCATGTTTGGAGTTATTATTTGTACATTCTGATCACATTTTTGAATTCTGCATGCAATTTTGAATCAGATTAGCATATTTTTAATTAAAACCCCGGATCATGCATGTTCCCTATTGTAACCTTGTACGGACTTTTGCTAACACTTGTGTGTCTTATGACGAAGCTGGTAAGTGTACAACTGGAAACAGTTCGTCTATCTTCAATTTATAACATATGGCCACTGTCAACCAGTTTCTGCGCTTTATTCACTGTTGACTTGCGACAATTTTGGAAGTGTATGTACTCAAACCCATATTGTATTACAACTTCCATACCACTACTTCATATCTTGACGATAAGATGCAACGATATTTTCTGCCGTAACTATGATGCAAGTCTTCACTTCAGCGGAACACACTCTCACCGTATTAATTCTCGGAACTCTGCCAAAGCGCTCTGTTACTAGTACCGTGCACACTCCCCAAACAACAAAGTTTAGTATTGTTGTTGATTGTTTTAAAGGCAATATTGACATTACGTTTCTTAAGAATATTAGTGATTTCGTAAATGTTTTTATTGGTGTAAGTGAACGTGGCGTAGTTATCCGTTTCCTTTTTTGTCTCTCTGAGCAGAGTTGAGGTGGATTTGTTGACAATTTTACTGACTATCTGTCTATGAAATGTCTGCTAAAACTTTTTTTTAGTCGCAATAAAGTAGACGGTCATTTTTTTATATATATATATTTTTTTATTCACGTCAGATTAAGGGACGTTAAAAGCTCTATAAATTAAGCTGTAAAAGGTTGCTCTTTTTTGAGAATCCGGGTGCATAGAATCATGATGAATGGTTTTTATGATTTGGGTGGGCTTTCTAAAGATAATATAAGAAAATTTGTTCAAGCTGCTGTTAAGAGTGAGATCTTCAAAGTTTAAAGAATTATCGATTTCAACTTCGGAAGTAAACTTGATCCATGGATCAACCGCATTTAGCTGTTCAAGGATGATATTGCCGTTGGTGATTCTATGATCTATTAGGGCAAATGTATCGTCCATAAAACAGATACTTCCATAAGACCCATGATTAACTATAGGAAGAGCCCGACTTACAAGACTTCCAAATTTATTCACAACTTTGAAAGAAAATTACAAGTTTGAGAACCCCAGCTTTATTAGAAATTAAATAGAATTTTGTAATTTGACAAAAACCTAGTGTTACAACCACAACAAAGAATGTACTCTTTTGACATAAATAACATGTATTCTACTATACCGGTCAAGAAAACTTTAAAGATAATCAAGGACAATTTTTGAAAATATAGTAAATATACAACATATTGTGGAGAATGATAGTAAAGACACTTTTGATATTCCTGATTATGTATAGTAGGTCTACTGTGTAATCTTGCAAAAAACATACTGAAAAAGTATACAGAACTGAAAGCTCTTGGTTGTAATGATAAGTTTATAATCTTAATATTTTACTGACAGAACCACTTTGTGTACTGTATAGTCACTTTAAATTCATATTAAAACTTGTAAAAGAACTATTAGGATGAAAATACGATTCATTACATTATATTTATTCAAATAACTTTTTTCTTTTGCATGTACAAATACAAAATAGCAGTGCAACAGTGGTCCAACCAAGAAAAAGAGTTGCAGGTTCCTCATAAAAAATGCAATATTTCTAAAACTACTTAACAAAAGACTTTATAACATTGTGGTTAAATTAACAAGACATCATGGAATACACCACTACCAAAAAAGTGGGTTTTCTAAATTCCAAGAAAACCACAATTGTATAATTTTGACTCGCTGTTTCTCTAGTTTTTTTTAAGTGGCTTAGACCACTGTTGCACTGACCCCCTCAATTGCTTTAAACCCATCCCAGTGACTGTTTACATTTTTATTTACTGCTTCCACCAATCAGTTACTTTTTTAAAACTCTCTCATGCCTGTTTTATCAGCCATATGGTACTGCCTAATAGTCCTAATTTTAATACCTTCCTTTATCACACTTATTTTTAACTAAGACAAAAACAGCTTTGTGATCATTAATATCATCTATAACTTCAGTTTCTCTATAGAGCTCATCTGATTTTATCAGCACCACATCCAGAATATTCTTCCCTTTATTTGGTTCCATCACTTTCTGAATTGGCTGCCCTTCCTATATTAACTTATTTGCCATTTGTTGGTCACGCTTCCTGTCATTCACATTATCTTCCCAATTGATATTCGGTTCATTGAGATTACCCGCTACAATCACTTTCCTTTCCATATCATTTCCCACATAGCTGATTATCTTATCAAATAATTCTGAATCAATGTCAGCACTACCCTTTCCTGGTCTGTACAAACCAAAGACATCAAGTTGTCTACTATCTTTAGAGATGAGCCTTAAACCCGGAATTTCATGTTTGTCATCTTTAACATTTTCGTACCTTACAAATTCTTCTTTCACCAGAATGAATACTCCCCCTCCTACCATTCCTATCCTATCTCTACGATACACACTCCAGTTCCATGAAAATATTTCTGCATCCATTATATCATTTTTCAGCCATGATTCAACTGTTACAATATCTGGTAAGTGTATAATTTATTAAATTCTATTCCTTTCTTTACAATACTTGTACAGTTCAGCACTAACATTTTTATGTCATCCCTACTTTACTTCCAGATCCCTGTACCCTTATCACTGTTCCCTAGACCACCCCATTTCCATGAATGTACTTACTTTTTTGGGAGAATTTGTTATACCATGAATTTACTGAGAGGTGTATAATTAATTACTGGATTAAATACCCTGTTTGCAATTATGTAAGTATTTTTATATTCTGTAGTCAGTTGCATTATCTCTTGAGCTTATTAATCTTCTCTCTCATAGTCCGTGAAAGAACATTTTCATTCCTTTGTTTTTTAAATATAGTGTTCTTGCCTGCACTTTACTCCCTCCCCCACTTTTTGCACTCGTAGGTGTTGACGGCTTTTCCACCTTTCTTTGGTTTCTTCTCTCGTAAACATTTGTATATGGATTTCCTATTCTTCTCTAGTGGTTTATAAGAACCAATCCATTTTTGTGATATTTATGATATTTTGCTAACGTTCTAGTCTTCTCTACAATTTTGTATCATACTGGTCATTGTAAATAGGTCAAAGAATCATTTTCCAGAATCCTAATCCTGTTGAGTTAACCTTTTTTTAAAGGAGTGTATTCAATGTACTAAAAAAATAAAAATAAAATGGCAAATTAAAGAACAATTTGTTATTTATTCATGGTTTGGTAGCATAAAATATTTGAATGATAATGTAAACTTTTATATGCAAATTATTTTGGTATATGTATATTGGGTCCTTGAATATTATATTTTTTTCCCATTTGAAGGAGGTGTAACTGGAACCTTCTTATTCCATTTTTTTAAATGCCATTTATTCGGGGCGTCGACCTAAGATCTCTACTTTGCACCATATGTTGTGAACCTGCGTGTACTTGGAAATGGCGGAAGTGTAAAGTGGAAGTGTATGAGGAAAGGAACATTAAGGATGATACAAACACCCAGACCCCAGGCCAGGGGTGTTAATCATTTACAATTAAAAACCCCTGACCTGGCCGGGAATCGACCCGGGGCCGCCGGATGATAGGCGATTAGAAATATAAATGTTTACTGTGTAGTACACAATAAGCTCGCATATCAAACACAGCTGAGCCACACCAATAACAATAATATAACATCACTGCACAGCTACAAATGGGAAAGGAGCCACTACTTTGAACCCAATGTCACCCAAATTTTATGGACGTCACAGGACAACATATTCGATTTTAACATAAAGCAACAAGATTCAACACACAGCAGAGCTGAACATATTTTAGCCCAATTCTATCCATATGTCTGACACCTTTTTTAAAAATTGGAAAGTGTTTTATTCTTTGTATATACATAAAGACAAAATCTTTTATTCATACAACATGACAATTTTACAAGCAAATCATATCATTTAAACTCCAGGAATAGCAACCAAGTGTACAACTATGTAAATAAGACTTGAACACAGAAGTCAACCGATGTGCATGAAGTGTTCCTATATATATACTGTATTCATCTTTTATATGTATATATATAAAAGTTATGTGTTTTATTAACAAATTTTAAGTCCTAAAACATATCATTTTAGACATTCAATTGCATTGTTGCACATAGTGACATACACGCCAGATCCCGTTTCGACATGCCCCATTTGGATGTGACCAAATGTTTGTCATATGGCATTCCTTAGACAATGTAATCTTAATCATAGCTTCATGACATAGATATGAATGTATGGTTCCGCTGAAGATGATCCTATGTAAGGGGTCAAAACTGGTCCTGTAGCATAATAAGTGCAATAAATAAGTATTGATAAGTGGAAATCCTTTCCTATTTCTAATTGTGTAATTCGTCAATACGGAAATGAAGATTATAGATTAGGATGACAGGCGGACGTGCTGCCCCCTACACTGCGGGGCCGGACTTATTCCAATTATTCTTTCCCCCGTTTTTCTTGTCATGTACCATCCACTAGCCTCTACATGGCCCAAGCAATTGATTGCAATTGTTCCCACTACATTTCCAACTAGATGTCATCAATATTGTATAATACCTGTTTGATGTCGTCATGGCTAGAAACGGGAATTTGCTTATTTCCCCATTTTATTCCTGTGTTCAGAAACGTAGGCTTTTGAGATATAAATCCGTTTTAGGTTCCCTTAAGCTAGATTTAGTCGGTTTTATTATGCCTATAAATGCCTATTTCAGGGGTTTGTGCCTATTTGGAATATAATTGCCTATTTGATGACTTTTTAATCTATTTTAAAGAAGCCGATTTTCTTCCAGTGCATTATATTGTACCTGATGTACTCGACAGTATTATCTTCATTTCTCAAGATCTGTTTACCCCACGAACAAAAATGGGAATTCTTGGAAGTCACCAGAAATAGTTCTTGGGAAATTTCCGTCAGGAGAAACCAGGAACAATTTGACCTCGAAGCCGTCAACCCCTCCAACCTTTTAATCAATCAACGTCGAACCCTTATACCTCATTCTCAATGTGAATTGTTGTACACGTACGCTTTGTCTTCAGAACGTGTTGTGATTTATTGTGAAGAAGGGTGTCTGTGGCGATGCCCGAAGAAAAATCATCAGGCAAGTTGGATGTGTGCTTAGGGGTGCGTAGCTGTGAGCTTGCATCCGGGAGATAGTGGGTTCGTGCCCCACTGTCGGCAGCCCTGAAGACAGTTTTCTGTGGGTTCCCATTTTCAAACCAGGCAAATGCTGGGGCTGTACCTTAATTAAGGCCACTGTCGCTTCCTTCCCACTCCTAGGCCTTTCCCATCCCATTGTCCCCATAAGACCTATCTGTATTGGCGTGACGAAAAAAATTTAATTGCAAAGAAAAATCGTCGAAGTCCTACTGGCTGAAGCGGTGGATCAAAGGGGACCCCAGTTTCACTACGGATCGAAAGGTAGTCTTCTGCCAAGCTTGGCAAATTCGTTTGTTCCTTTTATCTTTTTTTGTGACTGAACTACGATCGCATTTCATTGTAGAAACATATAGGCCTATAATTAACATATTGTGGAAAGTTATTTTGTCGCAATGCTGTATTAGTCGCGAACCTTCAATAATTTATATTGCTAAAATGTAAATAATCATTTTATTACTGAACGAGGAGTTAGAACGCCGATGGTCTCTTGTCACAGAATGGAGGAAAATTAAAAATCGGTAACTTGAACTCTGATCCAATTCCCGCGAAAATAGTGATTTACAACTGAAATATTTTCTTTCTGTCTTTCTTTCTTAAGCTGTTTACCCTCCAGGGTAGGTTTTCTCTCGGACTCAGCGAAGGATCCCACCTCTAACGTGTCAAGGGCAGTGTCCTGGAGCGTGAGACTTTGAGTCGGGGAATACAACCGGGAGGAGGACTAGTACCTGTCCCAGATAGCCTCACCTTTTATGCTGAACAAGAGCCTTGTGAAGGCATGGGAAGATTGGAAGGGGCAGGTAAAGAAGAGGGAAGGAAGTGGCCGCGTCTTTAAGTTAGGTAGCATCCCGGCATTTTTCTGAGGAGAAGTGGGAAACCACAGAAAACCACTTCGAGGATGGATGAGGTGGGAATTTTTTTGCTAGCGGCTTTACGTCGCACCGACACAGATAGGTCTTATGGCGGCGATGGGAAAGGAAAGGTCTAGGATTTGGAAGGAAGCAGCCGGGGCCTTAATTAAGGTACAGCCCCAGCATTTGCCTGGTGTGAAAATGGGAAACCACGAAAAACCATCTTCAGGGCTGCCGACAGTGGGATTCGAACCCACTATCTCCCGGATGCAATCTTACAGCTACGTGCCCCTAACCGCACGGCCAACTCGACCGGTGATGTGGGAATCGAACCCGCCTCTACTCAGTTGACCTCCCAAGGCTTAGTGGACCCCGTTCCAGCCCTCGTGCCACTTTTCAAATTTCATGGCAGAGCCGAGAATCGAACCCGGGCCTACGTTGGTGGCGGATAATCACGCTAACTACTACACCACAGAAGCGGACTACAATTGAATTGTAATTTTTAAAAATCTTGAGTAACTTTCACCAGCGCTATGTGTAGGCTCTAATGAACTCTATTACGCTTCTGCTATGCCTTCGCGAAACATACAGTAGTTTGAAGATCGAATGTGGTGCAGCTAGGACGATGTCACAGAGGCTAGACGTACAAGATGGCATGGCTTGAACGATGTCACAGCGTGTTTAACAAGGCTACAAAGACTATCTTTACAAGACCAGGCCAGTGGAAAGACCGTTCGTCTGGATTGGTGAGGTCCGGTTAGTTGGTACCCGTTGTGCTGGGGGGGTGGGGGGGCAAGCCAAGATAATCTGGGGTGCGTAAGCTCTAGCATTCCATCTAGAGTTTTGCTAAATTGTGACAAAAAGTAAGTTTATGGGTGCATGCCACGACAATTTCAAATCGCGCGGTTTTCTAATTTTTAACGAGGGTGACAGCCTTGTGGGCACACATGATGCAGTATCTAGTTGTAGGCAACAGAAAATAGTCTTCATGACACCTGACCTGGCTGACCAAAGCCGGTGAATAGCACCATAAAAAATGTTCAAAAATCTGAGATTTATAGTGTTTCCGTTTTAAATCTATATAAGTAAGAATACTGCTAGAGGCAACTTGGTGAGTTTCTGGCAAGCATATAGGAAGGTTCTCTCCTCTACGCTACTCAGGTATCGTTTCGCGTCATTTTCATGATTTTTTTTCACCCGGCGAACTCTACAGGAAACTGCCAGATTATAACTGAACATTTTTGAGGACATATTTTCATGTAAATTACGAATGCGTACTTCTAGAAACATCACCTCTAATAGTCGTTCTCTTTTTTAATGAAACAAATGCATGTTTATACTGTCCGACTCGTTTGCTGAATGGTCAGCGTACTGGCCTTCGGTTCACAGGGTCCCAGGTTCGATTCCCGGTCGGGTAGGGGATTTTAACCTTAATTGGTTAATTCCAATGGCTCAGGGGCTGGGTGTGTGTGGCGTTTTCCGCATTAGAAATCATCCTAGGTAAGGCCCTCATTTTCACAGACATGCAGGTCGCCTAACAGGCCTTCTACGAGAAAAAGACCTGCACCAGGCCTCTCCGGAGGCCATACGCCATTATTATGTTTATATAAGCATTATTGCCAACTAGCCCAGCTGTAGGAATGTAAGAACATTGTAATTTAAGTAAATTTTATTATTTTTCAGATCAAATGTGAAAAAATACGATATGGATCAACACAGAAATACTGCGATACATTTGAGACGAGTACAGGAAGCGTTGTCATCGCAGCTTTTCTACCAGTCCACTTTGAACAGCGGCCAACAACAATTTTCTATAGACCTGTGCACTGCAATGATGGGAGCTAATATCCCTCCCTGCAGAGTTCTGCAGCAGAATCCAGGATGGAATACGACGGTAAAAGTAGCCAGGGTACTATGAGGTGAGGTAGATGAAGCAGTTGAACTAAAACCAGATGAAGTGGCTTCATTGTTTTATCCAATCACTTCCTGTAATGTTGAAAGATTTCTCTCAGTACAAAACATTCTGCCCGACTGGAGAACAAGATTGTTACCGCAAAACATTGAAACGTTGCTTGTTGTAAATTCCTTTTATAGTAATTGAGCATGTTATTGATTTATAAGTATTTTTCATGCCTATTCTTGCCTATTTTACACGTTAGTGCCTATTTACATGCCTATTTTGGCTAATTTAAGAGCCTATATGCCTGCCTATTTTAACTGTTTTTAGTGCCTATAATTCTCGTCTCTAGTAATGGCAGTTGGGGCTTACAATACTAAAGCCTTAACTCCGCTGAACTCTATGGATGTAGAGAAAAGAAGCAAAATCATCAGAACTTGATCATCACATAAGTTTCGCTAGCAGATTTGCGTAATTTTTGGGACGCCTTGAAATTTGCCTGTTGTTCAAATGATGACATTCTCAAGTTCCACCAATAACATTCAACTACCCTTCACGACAGAGACCATCGTTCTATTTATACTGTATGCACGCAACTGCCTCTTGCTGAAACTAGTGAAGAACTGTCACGGCAACATCCTGCAGTGCAAACTCTCCACTGTAGTGCACCACAGCGACACTAGAGGGCCAGTCCACGAACTTTATAACTCTGCTACATAGTGATGGATACCAATGGAAGCATTCTCTATGAAAATAACTAAAATATAGAATGGAAAGATTTCTTCTTGGAGTTCTTTAACAAGGAAAATAAGAGAGATAACCATCAAGAAATGGCTAAAGTGACAGGACTTGAACTTATTATTATTATTATTAATTATTATTATTATTATTATTATTATTATTATTATTATTATTATTATTATTATTATTATTAGCATATGATGTGTACATGATAATAAAAGTATATAAAAATAATACAAAACATACAAATATACAAGTTGGTGACAGCATCAGGACTTCACTTTTATATTTTAATGTCTAAATTTTTTATCCACATGATCACTTCTGGTGTTACTTCATAGAATTCCTCCATGGAACCAGGAAATGCAAGCAGGGGACACTCTAGAACTATTTGCTTCATTGTCTGCACTTGAGCACCACAGTCACAGCAGGGAGAATCTACCCATCCCCATAGATGTAAGGCTGCGCCAGTCCTACCAACACAACATCGGATCCTGTACAGGGTTGACCAGACAGCATGGGGCATTCGCGGATGATCTTGCGATACTGGCAAATGGTTTCAAAGAGGCTAAAGTTCAATTGGAAGAACTTGCAAATGTAGCGAAAAATTTGGATTGCAAATTTCGTATGATAAAACAAAAATAATGCCTACTTTCAGAACTTTAAATTCAGAGCTATTATTAAATAATAAAAAACGAATTGAAATTGTAAGTACATTTAAATAATTGGGTGAAAATCTCACTTGGAATTGCAATGAAAAACCATCAATAGAGAGCAGAATATATAAACTGAAGCAGGCACAACGGATAACTTGGCCTACATACAAAAAGAAATGTCTTTCGATTAATGCTAAATTTAGGCATTATAACTGTTATTAAACCAGAAGCAACTTATGCTTGTGAAACATTATTTTAACTCAATACTAGATCAACAACAGAACGCTTACGAGTTGATCGAAGGGTACTCAGGACGATCATAAACAAGAAACATCAGGTGGATGGACAGTGGAGATTGTTGCCGAATGAGGTTATCTATCGGGAAAGTGAATCCATCACAGACACGATGAGAAAAAGAAGAATTGCCTTTTTTTGTCATATATTTCGACTAAGTGATAACAGAGTTTTAAAACAATTATTTAATTACTTTTGGAATAGTAAATCAAAAAACAATTGGTTTAAAGAAGTCCAAAGTGATTTGGAGGAGTTGAATATTACCATGCAAACCATAGAAAACAGAGGCGAGAAAAGTATTTTGAAAAATAAATGCATCGGGCTTTCTCTGACCACTGTACAGAGGAAACAATATGTTATAACGGATGCGAAGAGGGCAGCCAGGTCAACCAGACTCAAGACTTTTTAGGAGAAAAAAGGAAGACAAATTTGTTGTAGTCTGATTTAAGTGCTCCAATGTGGGCGTAAACTCAGTAAATAAATAAATAAAAATTATTATTAGCATATGATGTGTACATGATAATAAAAATATATAAAAATAATACAAATATACAAGTTGGTGACAGCATCAGGACTTCACTTTTATATTTTAATGTCCAAATTTTTTATCCACATAATCACTTCTGGTGTTACTTCATAGAACTCCTCCATGGAACCAGGAAGTGCAAGCAGGGGACACTCTAGAACTATTTGCTTCATTGTCTGCACTTGAGCACCAGAGTCACAACAGGGAGAATCTACCCATCCCCATAGATGTAAGGCTGTGCCAGTCCTACCAATACAACATCGGATCCTGTACAGGGTTGACCAGACAGCATGGGGCAAACTGAAGCCAGCCAGTTTTATCCTGGGGTCGGAGATGTCATATTAGCCATGGGGAGAAGACATCCTCCACTCTCTTCTCCAGGCATTGAACCAAAGACAAGACAGCTCCAAAGCTGTCTTCTGTGCTGGTTTTCTTGATTTCTGCCTAGTTGTAGTGTGCTGCTTTATATCTTGATGTATATGAAGGGCCTCATACTTTACTATTCTGTACCTGCTTGTTGTCTCCTTACATGAGGAGGAGAGATATTATAAAGGACACTGGAGTTGAGTACAACGTGCCAGATACTGTATGCATTGCATGGCGAAGTTGGATATCAATTAGGTTGCAGTGAGAGCTATTTAACCATATTCCGGCACAGTACTCAGCTGCAGAGTACACCATGGCCAAGGCAGTAGCTCGCAAAGTATTAACATCAGCTCCCCATGAAGTTTCAGCCCAACTTGCTCAGCGGGTTATTCTGGGTCTTAAGTTTGGGAGCTGTTTTTCTATGTGGCTACGATATGTCAGTGATCTGTCTGATGTTACACCTAGGTATTTTGGAGTACTATTGTATTTCATAAGTTGATTCCTGAACCATATCCTAGTTGGTAATAAGCCTCTGACTTGTTGAGATGTAATGCGACAACTTCTGTATTCGAAGGACTTTGTTGAAGTCTCCATTTCCTAAAGTATTCATCCATCACCTGTAGATATTCAGACAGTATATCCTCTGCTTCCTTGAAAGTAAATCTCTGTACTGTTAGGTTTATATCATCAACATAAATGAATTTCCGTGCTGTAGTTTCTGGAATATCATGGATGTAGAAATTGAACAGTATAGGGGCTAAGACTGAACCCTGCAGCAAGCTGTTATTCAGTTCGTGAAATCTACTCCTGGAATTTTCAGAGAATATCTGGAATAATCGGTTACTCAATACATTAATACCAATATAGTTGGTCCGTTATTGGACATTATAAATTTTCCGGCTAACTCGTTCCTGGTTGCCAGCGTTTCACCCCAGTGTGCTAAATTGGGCTCATCAGTTGGTAAATAGTACACCTACCAAGATGCATGACTAGTGCATATTTCAGGTTCCCTGTGAGAATCTACATCTATATCATACTCAATACATTATTGATGAGAGTAACCACCTTAAGACAAGGTACAATATTGATGAGCTTCAGGAGGAGCCCTTCTCTCCAGACAATGTCACAGGCTGTTGACAGATCAAGGTAGACAGAAACATTTTAAAATTTCTTCTCAAAACCAATCTCCAGATATGATGTTAGGGCAAGGATATGGTCACTACAGTCTTGCTTGGGGCAGAACCCAGCTTGCTCTGTTGGGATAACGTGTTCAATTGCAAGAGCTATCCTGTTCAGAATTAGCCTTTCCATTAGTTTATATGTAACACACAGTAGTGAAATTGGCCTGTAGCTCTGGGGTAGAGAAGGATACTTTCCTGGCTTCAGTATCGAGATGATTTTGGTTCTCTTGAATACTGGGAGTACACGACCAGACTGCAGTATACTGCTAAAGAAGAATGCCAGCCAGCGTACAGTTGCGGGGCCACAGTTCTTCAGTAGCTCTGGATATACACCATCAAACCCAGCTGCTTTACCATTCTGGAGGGACTGTACTTCCTCTGGGGGAAATGGTCAAGAGGAGATGGTATGAGGTTCAGCTTCTTGTTTTAACTGCTTGAGCTCAGATCAGGTTTTTTCTGCTGTATTTCTTATCTTACATGAGCCTGGATGAGGAAATAAGGTAGTTGGCAATGTTCTCTAAATTTATAGATGATTGTTTTCATGCTGGCTTGTTTGATGAGTTCAATTTTCAGATAATTGACCAAGCTTTCCAGCTTGAGTGAGTAAAGCTGAGCCTTTCAACAGTTCTGTTGCTTTCTCATGACTTGTCTTGTTCGTACTCTTCGCATGTACAGCTAGTTTCCTCACTCCACCCAGGTACAGATTAGTCCCACAAAATGATCGTAGTTCTGGAGATGGTTTTACCCATCTTATATTAGCATCAGTGTACATGGAGTACAGTTTCCAGTCACCTTTCTGAAAATTCCATCAAACTTTAGGTGTTTATCTAATTATTGGGATTTGTAGACCAATATTGTAGATTATGGGCATGTGTTGGCTTGCCTTTGGATTTGTGAAGATTGAGTCATTAGACCATGTGAGATAAAACACAAGTCTGGACAATAATCATGATCCCATCGTGCTGAGTGGAATGTACCTTTGTCCTTGGTGTCATACACCAGTGTCTATCCAGTGAAATAGTCTACCACCATTCTCATCACTTTTCTTATAACCCCATAATGTATGATGGATGTTAAAGTCACCTAGGATAACACTATTTTTGGTGGGTTTTAGCATGATAGGGTCTGGCCAATTTGCCATTGATGGTTTGTAAACGTTCATGATAGTAATATTTTGAACCTTGGCAGATGTGAAGATATTATGGCTGGAGTCTGGTGGCAAAACTTCACAGTTGTCAGTATTGTTCTCCATATAGATGGTGATGCCATATTTAGGGTGGTTAAGTCAGGTAGTTAGTTTGTACCCAGGTATTTTTGCCATGGTAACCAGTTATCATCTTCACAATGAATTTCCTCTAGCGCCAGAATATCAACAGAATGATCCAAAGTATCTTGGATAAGTATTCACTTTTGGCTCTACTAATACCCTCAATGTTTAGTTGACAGATGATTGAGGACCTAGTGTCCATTTGTAGGATGCTACATCCTGAAAAGAGCTAACTCTTCGATTGTCATTGCCAAGAGGTCAGTGAGGACAGAACGGCAGCATCTAGTCTGAAATAACTCGTAATTATGGAGTAGATTGGGTCCATGATATTCTGCAGGCAATATAGTTATAAAGATGCCCAATAAATGGAAATCCAGGATATTGATACCTATATTGCGCCGTTCCCGCGTCCAGGCATGGACGCAAGAGATCCAGACTAGCTCTAAGTACAACTTTGATTCGATGGCTAAGATCTATGGGTTATGAGTTCCGTAAGAGAAAAACGCTCTGGTCAGTTAATGGCAGATTCTAACCAACGTTGGAAGACGTCTCTTACCCGTTACCAGTCAGATACCATATCCATATTAGTCATTAGAGAAATCGTTGTAGACTTAAGATAGTACGGTCTTACATCTAACACTTATTCTAGGAAGACATAGAAAGAGTAATGAGGTTCTAATACCCCACATTTATTAAATTATTAAGTCAGACAATAAAGGAAAATTCATCTTAAATTAAATCGAATGAACATTTCTTGAAGTAAATAATTCTGTATTATTCTTAAAGTCTGTGTTCATCACCAATGTTCCAGAAAGTCATGTCATCTGACCTCTACTGAATCATTAATTCACAGTACAGTGTCGTGTCCTCGTTATATCAAAGGTAAGAATGGTTGAACCTACGAAGTTACCGTAATATAAACGCATTCTAGGGCTCCATCACTCCATTTTATAAGTCCTTTGGTCCCTCAAAACCGTAGAATATTAGAAGCAAAGTATTGTACAACATTAGGGAATTATTTATAAAATTAATGGTTTCATTCATATGCAATTCACCTAATAAGTTTGGTAATATTGAATTAAATTAATATAAATGAAATTAAAACATTCGAGTGAATGGTATTGACAAGAAATGAACATTAAAATCAATAACTTTAAAAGTGTTGCATGCATCCAATAAAATAAGGAATAAAGAATTATATCAGTTACTATTTACAATGTCTCCGATTAAACTTTCTTGAGAAAAATAAAGAACGCATTTGGAATCGTCAAGTACCGTAAGTATTCAGATAAGGATTGGAGTCTATGTTGCCTAGTGATGGGCAACGCTCGATCTCGAGACTCTCGTGAGAATCTCTAAACCGATCCTCCTGTAGCGCAAGCTGTGCGACGTACCAGTAACTACGACTGTAAACTTGATAGTATATCATTGGCAGTTATTGCGTAAAATAACGTTATCATATGAAAACGTGTGAGCCAATACATTTTGTCAAAAGCCTGGAAAAGTACTGATGGGCAACGCTCTCGCTCGAGACTCTCGAGACTGACGTCACAAATCTCGAGGCCGATTCTCCTGTATTGCGAGCTGTGCGTCGTCGCAGTAACTACGAGTGTAAGCTTGATATTATATCATCAGCAGTTCTCATATGGAAATACGTGTGCCAATAATTGTTACTAAAAGCCTGGGAGAGTACTGCGTTTTGAACTGTGAGTCCCTTAATACCATTAACAAAAGTGAAAATTGACTGTCAGTACTATATCTTAAATTGTTCACAACTTATTTGAGGTGGACATCCTAGCTGAATAACCCTGTATAATTTGTGAATAACTGTAGATAGGATGTACACCTACTTGGATACTAAAGGCTTGCATTATTCGAATTGGAGACGAGGAAAGATATGCTTTGCTACATATACAACCACCATTACACATGAGTGGAACGTGTAATCTAAAATGCCTGAGTATGCTTCAATTCTTTCGAGAGGGGTGATGGGCATCGCTCTCGAGACCGATTCCCCTATGCTGCAAGTTTTGTGACGTCACAGTAACTACGAGTGTAAGCTTGATAGTATATCACCAGTTTGCATATGGAAACGTGTGTGCCAATACATTTTGTCAATAGCCTAGGGAAGCACTGCATGTTTAACTATGAGCTCCTTAATACCATTAACGAAAGTGAAAACAGAATGTCAGTTGTTCACGACCGATTTCAGGTGGACTTCTTAGCTGAATAACCCGTGTAATTTGTTAATAGCTGTATATAGGATGTACACCTACCTGGATACCTCGCAGTTGTTGTCGTCGACTGGGTAGCTTCTTGTGATGCAGACCGGCCCGGGGGTGTTTTGTGACGATTCCTCTTCAGCGATAGTATGAGGGCTGTGTTATGTGACATCTCTTCAAAATAACCGACATTCACGACTTACGTTGCGTTTCGGACATAGGTTTCAAGCTGTCGCGTACAACTGGATACAATTACACATTGCACCGCCATATACCGAAATACCTAATTATGACGCGAATACTATATAACATTGTAAGGAATTATTTCTTTCGTCACCAAAATATCGGTAAACACAAGCATCGGTCATATGATATTGAATGTAGGGTCTGATAACGATGCACACCTACCTGTCGAAAGAATTGGAGCATACTCAAGCATTTTAGATTACACTCGTGCGTAATGGTGGTTGCATGTGCAGCAAGGCCCATATTGCCTCGTCTCGTGTTCGAATATGCACGCCTCTAGTATCCAGGTAAGTGTACCTACAGTACCCGTCAGTTTCTGTTCTTAGCCTATTCATTCGCGTACTTGCGCTGCATGTAATGAGATAATTAGTGACGGGCAACGCTCTCGCTCGAGACTCTCGAGAATGACGTCACGGATCTCGAGACCGACCCTCCTGTAGTGCAAGCTGTGCGACGTACCAGTAACTACGGCTGTAAACTTGATAGTATATCATTGGCAGTTATTGCGTGAAATAACGTTCTCATATGAAAACGTGTGAGTCAATACATTTTTTCAGAAGCTTAGAAAAGTACTGCATGTTCAACTCTGAACCTCTTAATACTATTAACGAAAGTGAAAAACGAATGCCAGTATCTTAAACTGTTCACGACATATTTGGAGTGGCCATCTTAGCTGAATAACCCTGCACAATTTGTGAATAACTGTAGATAGGATACTAGAGGCGTGCAATGTTCGAACTTGAGATGGGGAAGATGTGCTTTGCTACATATGAGTGGGACGTGTAATCTAAGATGCCCGATTTTGCTCCAATTCTTTCAGCAGGGGTGATGGACAACGCTCTCGAGACCGATTCTCGTGTGCTGCGAGCTGTGCAACGTCCAGTAACTACGAGTGTAAGCTAGATAGTTATCATTAGCAGTTCTCATATGGAAACGTGTGTGACGATAAATTTTGTCAAAAGCCTAGGAAAGCACTGCATGTTGAACTATGAGCTACTTAATACCATTTACGAAAGTGAAGACAGAATGCCAGTATCTTAAACTGTTCACGTGTTATGTCAGGTGGACTTTTTAGCTGGATTTGTTAATAACTGTTATTAGGATGTAAACCTACCTGGATGCCTCACAATCGTCGGCAGGGTACCGGTACCTTCTTGTGATTCAGACCAGGCCAGAGGTGTTCTGTGACTATTCCTCCTCGTGTGTTTTTAAGTGTCGGACCATCCCAGAAGTTTTTCTGCAGACGTATTTAACTTCTTTTGAATAAAGAATACAGCGGACTGTGCTATGTGGCATCTCTTCAAAATAACCGACATCCACGACTTACGTTGCATTTGGGACATCGTCTTCAATTTGTCGCGTACAACTAGACACAATTAAACATTGCACTGTCATATACCGAAGTACCTAATTATTATTATTATTAATAACAAATGCATCGCAAATGGGCCATATCCCGGTGGCAATTGTAACGAACAGTAGTAGTAGTAGTAGTAGTAGTAGTAGTAGTAGTATTTAATTCATTCATCATGTCGTTTACATATTTACAGGACTCTGTTTTATATATACATAACTCTTCTAATAACATTCTTACTTGAGAAATATTAATCTTGTAACTAAACCACATATATTACAAAAGTAGTAGTATTATTATTAACATATTAATACTTAAAATAATTTGAAATTGTAACTATCTCTTGCACACATTAAATTATTATTATTATTATTATTATTATTATACAAAATTACACCAACCTCAACAGAGTCGAGTACATAGCAGTAAAATACCACGTAAGGTGAAACCTTGTGTGTGGTAATTTAGAATATTAATTACATAGAGAGAAATATATTTTAAAATGATGCCTGAAGTACGAGTATGGGTATGAGTGAATTACAGATATGATCAACAGCACATGGTGGAGCACTGAATAGAAATTGGATATGGTGACGTGATATTCTCATTTAGTTATTTCTTCCATAACAGTTTTATTATCCCTGACAAAGGATTTAAGACACTTCAGAGTCATTTTCTGACCTAATGAAGTAGTTTGTAAAGAACCGGGAAGGACATTAAAGAATTGTGGAATGAAGCACAAGAAATTGCGCTTTGTTATGCTAAGTTTGGGTTTGTATAACATACAACGGTGGTTCATCTTACTGCGTGTTGAATATTCATCTTTAATGTTCTCAATTATACTTTTGTTTTTGTTAATATATTTGTATATTTCAAGGGCATAGAGCTGTTTTACATTAAATATATTTGCTTCAGCATATAATTGACTACTTGGGTATAATCTTCCTTTCTGGTACATTATTCGTAATATAAGGTTTTGAACAACCTGTATTTTATTGATTACATTTTTGTAGGCTCCTCCCCATGCCAAAATTCCGTAGCTAAGAATAAACTGAACTAAGGCGCAATAAAACTCTCTTAATAATTTAATACTGGATATGTATTTTAAATTATGAAATATATAAACAGTTCTTCTGATTTTCTTTCTTAAATCGGTGATGTGACTTTTCCATTTCATGTTCGAATCAATTAATAATCCCAAATACTTAACATTACTTACTTTATAAATTTTGTAGCAGTTACAATTAAATTTACAGTGATGTTGTGTACAATTAATTCATTAAAATCGTTTCGTGTATCTGTTACAGAAAAATTCCATACATACATCGGGCATTCCTTCATACGCACACTTTACACTTATATTAGCTTCTCTTTACAGATAACAACCACAACACAAACATAGACGAGAGAGGTGTCGCCACCAACAGCTCCTAATTAAAATTTAAACTCAAGTCTTGCAGTTTATCACAAAAAAACTTTCTGAAGTACATCAACAATTGGATTACATAGTACAAAAAAAAAACTTTTCATGACAAGGTTTCTTACCACGTATCAATATGACACATATCAACCATAGAAGAATCTCGAAGATTGCCTCATATAACTAAAACAGCATGATACAGAAGCACAGGAACCACAAGGAAGATTGAAGAATAAAATCCACGCAACACAAACTGAAATTTTAATAAGCGTTTTAAACACACACACACACACACACACACACACACACACACACACACACACACCATATTTTAGTGTGTTCAACTTCTTAAGTGTTTTATACTGTGGCCTATGTATTTTAATATGTTTAATGTACTCATGTCTAATGTACACTCAATAGGTTTTAGTTTAATGTAACCTTTACCACCACCTTTGATCATAGTTATTTTAATTTCACACTACTGCAATATATTTCATTTCCATACCCATTAGACATCCGGATAATGTAACATAACGTCTTTGTGATTTTGTCTAATGGCTATAATATAATTATATATTAGCTGATGATGGCCATGAAAGGCCGAAACCAGTACTAATGTAAATCCATTTACAATAAGTATTGATCGGTGGAACACTTTTTTTTAATCTATACACAGATAACCACAGCGGCCGAGTGCTTTCGACTTGCCACCACTGGCAGGATGTCCCATGAACCATGCTAGTTAGACACCGACGAGCAATGAACCGACAGCGTGGGCCACAAATCCAACTACGAGCTTCTTAACCGCAACAACTTTAATATATGCTATTGGAGCTGGAATTACTACAGCTCCTGGCACCAGACTTGCCCTCCAATGGATAAACACTATAAATTTGAGGATAATTATGTCCACCTTTTCAATACAAATACAATGTGACGTCATTAACACATCACGAATTTATTACCTTTCAAAAAATTGGGACCGGTTTTGGCATTATTTGTATGCCATCATCAGCCATAGGAAACTTTGTGACAAGGCTGCTTTTTTTTTGCGTCGCACCGACACAGATAGGTCTTATGGCGACGATGGGACAGGAAAAGGCTAGGAGTGGAAAGGAAGTGGCCGTGGCCTTAATTAAGGTACAACCCCAGCATTTTCCTGGTGTGAAAATGGGAAACCACGGAAAACCATTTTCAGGGCTGCCGACAGTGGGATTCGAACCTACTATCTCCCAAATACTGGATACTGGCCGCACTTAAGCGACTGCAGCTATCGAGCTCGGTGAGACAAGGCTTAAGTACAATATTAACAAAACATACAACATAAATATTATATAAAAATTGACCATATTCTTACATAACTAATAAAAATTTTGGTGTAGTCCTTAAAAACACTTAAGATTAAAATTGGTAGCATATTATATGCAACATATGACTTATTACTTCTATACAATTTTTGACTAAAGTTAAAGCTTTGTCAGGTTCTTTAAATATTACAAAATGCTGATTTAGCATCCAGTTAAAAAAAATGTCAATCTTTTGAAAATTTTTATAACTACTAGGCGTTTAAAGGTAATTGTGCATTTTGGTCAAAAATACCTAAAAATGACATGTAATAAAATGGGTTCACCTATTAACAAATTAGAACCAGTAACCTATTTGTACTAGGTGTAGAGATATGTTACAGTATAAGTCTTTGGTAACTCAATATCTTGCGTTAATACAGTTTGGTTATTTAACAGCAAATCGAGTAAAATGGTAAGTTCGGCTGATATTATTTTAGACTTTAAAACATTATTTGTCCATTATAGAGGTCCCTTGAGTAAAGATTTTTTAATGGGCAAAACAGTTCCTTATTAGAATTGATTACAGGTTCACTCTGTTTTGCAGTTTGAATAGAATGAAATTCTTATTTCATTATATAATGTTGTGCAATATTCATATACATAATGTTCCGTCTTTGCTAGTGTTCTTAAAATATAGACCGACTTAATAGGAGTGGACTAGTGAACCAGAATTTCTTGGAGCATTACATTCAAGGTCTTTGAGGTTCTAGAAATATCTCGATCCAAGACGGACCTAGGAGAAAGATATATATACTGCGATTAGCATAAGAATAACAAAGTTTGAGAAGGCACTATTTTTATTTAAATAGAAACTCACCCCAAGCACTACGTTGTCGAGAATAAAGCTAGAGAGGAACTGTCTACTGGAAAGGCAGATAACAGACTACGAGTACTAGAAGAGGGACGGAGCATATGATGTAGGGGAAGGGGGATTGCGGTAATGCAATTACTTCACATTCGACAAAGAGATATACAAACAAAATGGGTTGGCTTTGGGGTCACCAGCATCTGGCATTTTGGCTAATATATATATGGATATCCTTGAACATACTAGAATAGAGAATGATAAAAAATTTAATAACATTCTCCTGTGGGCCAGATTTGTTGATGATACGTTTATAGTTATGGACCAGCACATTTCAGACGCACCCACCACCCTGGTACACCTTAATAATATTGATCCAGATATTAAGTTTACAATAGAATCCGAGGATAACAGAGTCCTTAACTTCTTAGATTTAACCATCACTCGGCTCCCGCATTCCTTTAAATACAGGATCTATAGAAAACAAACACATACCGCCACAACCATTCATAATGACTCCATACACCCCCCCAGCCAAAAGCGGGCAACCTATAATAGTACGATACGATATGTAGCATTGCAGTCCATAACGGCTATAATCGTAGTTTCATAGAACGAATAATTTATAAGTTCAACCACAGACTGAAATCAAACCTACAAAAACAAAAAGAAATAACTAGACCAAAAGTCTATTCAACATTCATATATAATCCTAACATATATAGAATTACAAAAATATTCAAGAAAAATATCAACATTTCTTTTAAAACCAACAACAGAAATCTTGACATATTTCATAACGCTAAACTAGTCAACGCACCAAACCCATATGATAAATCGGGCGTATACAGATTTCACTGTAACAGCTGCGATAGTACATACATTGGACAAACAGGGAGATCCTTTAAGGTTAGATATAATGAGCACGTCAACGCCATTAAATATAGGAGATTTTCAGCTATAGGACAACACATAAATGACTATAAACATAGTTTTCATGACATCAATCATGACATTGACGTCGTAGAAATATTGGGAAAAGGGCCCTTACTTGATATAACTGAACAATGTTTCATATCATTGGACCAGTATTTTAACCCTAATTATAATCTGAATGAGGTATCCGAAAAACCCACGATATTGTTTGACACGCTCATTTCAGTGATCAACAATCTAAAAAGACCAATAAATCAACCAGTACACAAAATGGTGCGCAATATGCTCATCTACCATTCCCTCCGTAATCCACGCCCTCCCGACCAATAACCTCGCATTACCGCGATCCCCCTTACCCTACATCATATGCTCAGCCCCTCTTCTAGTACTCGTAGTCTGTTATCTGCCTTTCCAGTAGACAGTTCCTCTCTGGCTTTATTCTCGACAACGTAGTGCTTGGGGTGAGTTTCTATTTAAATAGAAATAGTGCCTTCTCAAACTTTGTTATTCTTATGCTAATCGCAGTATATATATCTTTCTCCTAGGTCCGTCTTGGATCGAGATATTTCTAGAACCTCAAAGACCTTGAATGTAATGCTCCAAGAAATTCCGGTTCACCAGTCCACTCCTATTAAGTTGATCTATATTTTAAGAACACTAGCAAAGACGGAACATTATGTATATGAATATTGCACAACATTATATAATGAAATAAGAATTTCATTCTATTCAAACCGCAAAACAGAGTGAACCTGTAATCAATTCTAATAAGGAACTGTTTTGCCCATTAAAAAATCTTTACTCAAGGGACCTCTATAATGGACAAATAATGTTTTAAAGTCTAAAATAATATCAGCCGAACTTATCATTTTACTCGATTTGCTGTTAAATAACCAAACTGTATTAACGCAAGATATTGAGTTACCAAAGACTTATACTGTAACATATCTCTACACCTAGTACAAATAGGTTACTGGTTCCAATTTGTTAATAGGTGAACCCATTTTAATACATGTCATTTTTAGGTATTTTTGACCAAAATGCACAATTACCTTTAAACGCCTAATAGTTATAAAAATTTTCAAAGACTGAAATTTTTTTAACTGGATGCTAAATCAGCATTTTGTAATATTTAAAGAACCTGACAAAGCTTTAACTTTAGTCAAAAATTGTATAGAAGTAATAAGTCATAATATGTTGCATATAATATGCTACCAATTTTAATCTTAAGATTTTTAAGGACTACACCAAAATTTTTATTAGTTATGTAAGAATATGGTCAATTTTTATATAATATTTATGTTGTATGTTATGTTAATATTGTACTTAAGCCTTGTCACAAAGTTTCCTATGGCTGATGATGGCATACAAATAATGCCGAAACCGGTCCCAATTTTTTGAAAGGTAATAAATTCGTGATGTGTTAATGACGTCACATTGTATTTGTATTGAAAAGGTGGACATAATTATCCTCAAATTTATAGTGTAAATCTAGATTCAATACGGACCAAAATGAAGTTCTTAACTTGAAAAAAAAAGAAAGAAAAAAAAGAAACACCTCCAATGGATACTCGTTAAAGGATTTAAAGTGTACTCATTCCATTTACGGGGCCTCGGATGAGTCCTGTATCGTTATTTTTCGTCACTACCTCCCCGTGCCGGGAGTGGGTAATTTGCACACCTGCTGCTTTCCTTGGATGTGGTAGCCATTCCTCAGGCTCCCTCTCCGGAATCGAACCCTGATTCCCCATTACAACCATGATAGGCGCAGAACCTACCATCAACAGTTGATAAGGCATATAGACCAAAAATGCAATCCTGCTTACAATTTAAATGAAATTTCAGAAACTGTGAATGTACTTTCTGAAGCATTACTCAAAAGTTCCTATTTGAACAAGCCTTGCAAAGAAACTCTACGCACTCGCTCTCCGCCTATTGGTTCCAGCCTTCCCGTACTCTCGCTTCAAACTAGCTTCCATCACATACGGCCTCCAAAGTCCATCTCCAGTCAGCCATAAACATCAGAACACGCTTGAGCTAACCATTCTTGAACAGGCAGGGATGTAAGTAATCAGATGTGTTGCATTTTAATAATAATAATAATAATAATAATGTTATTTGCTTTACGTACCACCAACTACTTTTACGGTCTTCGGAGACGCCAAAGTGCCGGAATTTAGTCCCATAGGAGTTCTTTTATGTGCCTGTAAATCTACCGACACAAGGCTGTCGTATTTGAGCACCTTCAAATACCACCGGACTGAGCCAGGATCAAACCTGCCAAGTTGGGGTCAGAAGGCCAGCACCTCAACCGGCTGAGCCACTCAGCCTGGCATGTCGCATTTTATTTCATTCTTTTGTGTTATAAGATGCTTCCTAACTTGCCTACTTTTAACATTAATAATAGCCTTCATTCTCGTTCTAGGGCATTCTACTGCACCTTCTTCCACCTATGAAATTAGATATCCCGCCTACTTTATTACCAAGAATTCTTAACATCATCCCGCCAACAAGATGAAATCAGTATTATTTTACTGGAACCATCACTTACGTTTAACGTACGTTCAATATTTTTATCTTCATTCTACTAGAACTAAACATTGTGCTCCCTATCACCAAGTTTCAATTGACGCATTCGGCAAACTGTATTTCAACACATCATCACGTCAAGAAGGACTCCAGTTCTTCTGAACTATCTCATGTGTTCAATATCTTTTTTAACAGTATTATTAAACATTGTGCTCAGAACATTTCAGCATAACTTTTCAACATTTTAACTGACGCATTTGGTACTCCGAATTAGTTTAATGTATTTTTCTCCTTGTTCTTAATCTTAAAACTCTTCAGCTGATGATGTCTACAGGATAGATGAAACATATTCTGCTATTTTTAAATGTCATTTAAATAAATTTAAAAAAAATTAGTATTGTGAAGTTGGAATATTTGACCATACGTTTTAGATTAAGTATCCAAATTTTATATTCCCCTCTTATTATTATTCCAGTTGTTTATTTGTGATTTCTTGTATTATTTTGTTCGATGCTCAAGTTATTACTATTATTTTTCTTGTGTTTTCTGTGGATATGGTATTCAACGCCCTCATTCTTTTGGGTTTTTATTTTGGTCCTTCCGTTGTGGTTTGTTAATTATTTTGTTATCTTTTGATTCCGTAAAATTGCCTCATGTTGACCTCGTGCACTGAGAAAATCACCATTTGCTTCCTTTCTCTTCTTTAAGTTTAAAATTTATTATCATTATTACACTTGGTAAATTTTTATTTCTCTTGGATGTTTTAAAACCCTTCATTTGTTTTAGAAGTATTATCGCTTACTAATTATTAGCATTCTTATACATACGCCATTTAAAAGAAAATTTCTCATTATTTTTTAATTCTTGGGATGTCTTAAATATTAAAACATTGTAAAAATTTGAAACCTATACTTGAACTGTAACATTCAAAGGGTGATACTTTCCTTAAAGCTTACAATTACGTGGGAATTTATGGTGTTTCTAGTGGAGTGTTTCAAGCGTTTAAATGCTTTCTTTAATATTGCATTGTTGTGTTGTCTCTCCCTCCATTTTGCTTAGTGACATAATTATGTCATTGTTACCAGACCTTATCTTCTTTTAATTCTCGCGTGGGGACGCTGATTTGTTTGTGTTTACCTTGGGATTGGTTGATGTTGATATTAAGTGTATGGATGAATATGTAACCGAGTCTGGGATTATTAAAAATTATTTCTTTGTCCGTGTGATTTGATTTAGCTTGTTTAGTGATCCTTCTGATTTTATTCTGGATTTTGGTTTGTTTGACCTGTGAATGAATTTTTTAAAGTTTGGGGCTCTGTTTTCGTGTGGTAAAATATTCTTCTGGGTGGTCCTTACGCTCTTATTATATTGGTCTGGTTAATTTGATCTCTTTGCGTTTAGGCCATCTGTGGACCACGGTGCTTGTGTTCTAGCTGTGCTTTTGTCTTCGTCTGCCCCTTTTAGCATACTGGATTGTGTACTTAGTGGCCTCTTGAGCCTTCCTGTTGGCCCAGTATTCCTTCATTTTCTCGCTGAATTCTTTCCTGCGCTCCTCTGACCAATTCCCGGCTCCTTTGTGGCTAGCTGATGTAAGGGATGTTAGGAAAGGTTTAGTTTTGACCATTAAACGGTATGCATTTCTGTCAGTAATGGCGGCTTGATTAATATTAAGCTCTGCAAGATCTTTGTCCACTTGTTTGGTCCAGGGGAATCCAGTAGCTTTGCCTTTGTTAGCAACCTTGAAGATCTTATGGGATAATCTATTAGGATCCATTCTGTATAGGTGTCCATAGAAAGTCAGACGTTTTCTCCTGATGGCATCTATGAGGTTTTCTTGATGCTGGTAGAGCTCATTGTTGGGTTTGTACCATCGCCTTCCATCTGGTAGGATCCTTGGCCCTATTATTCTTCTCAGGAATTTCCGTTCTTGCACTTCCAGGGCTCTCAGTGGGTTTTTTTTAAGTTAGGGATAGGCATTCTGCTGCATAGAGGACTGATGGTCTGACTACTGCATTATAGTGTCTCAGTTTTACATTCTTTGATAAATGCTTTGAGGCATACAGTTTTCTGCAGGCACGGTAGGCCTTGTCTAATTTGATTCTCCTTTGTTCAAGAGCTATCATTTCACTTAGGTCCTCCGATACCCACTCTCCAAGGTACTTCACATTTTTAGCTCTCTTGATGTGTTTTGTATCACTGACTCCCATTGTTGTAGGGGCATCTTTGATGTTGGTCATAAACTCGGTCTTTCCAATGTTGATCATGAGGCCCGCTTTAGCTGCAATAGAGTGCAGTGTTTGAAGCTGCATAGTGGCCTCATGCATGTCATTTGCTAATAAAGTAAGGTCATCAGCAAAGGCCAGGCATGGAATCCTCAGGTTGTCTGATTTAAACCCCATTCTTAATCCGGTGTTCTCAGGTAATGACCTGGTCCATTCTCTTATGATCTTTTCCAGGACACAGTTAAATAATATGCATGAGATACCATCTCCTTGCCTCACCCCTGTTTTGATTGTGAAGCTCTCTGATAATTGACCTCTAAACTTAACTTTGGAAGTGGTGTTGTGCAGGGTGGCTTGCACCAACCTATTAATTTTTTCGTTTAGTCCCAGTTCTCTTAAGGTGTTGAAGACTGTGATCCTATCCACGGAGTCGTATGCCTTCTGGAAGTCGACAAAGATAGCTACTCACTGTCGGCATCTTTTCTTGCTATATTGAAGGATGGTCTTCAGATTTTGTATCTGTTCAGCACAAGACCTTGCAGTTCTGAACCCTGCTTGATATTCTCCTAATTCTTTATCCAGCTGTCTTGTTATGTGCTGTTCCAGAATCTTGGAAAAGACTTTATACGATACTGAAAGGAGTGATATTCCTCTATAGTTGCTGGGATCTGTTTTGCTTCCCTTCTTGTGGACTGGATGGATAACAGCTGATGTCCAATCATCTGGGAGCCTTTCCTTAGCCCATATGTCCAGGATTACTTTGTGTATGTGCCTGAATGTTTGCTCACCAGCTTGTTTCAACATTTCTGCCACTATTCCGTCTTCTCCAGGAGCTTTGTTGTTCTTGAGAAGTTGAATGGTCTCTCTTACTTCTTCATAGGTGGGAGGAGGGATGTCTTTGGTGTCCGGGTTAGCTGGTTATGTTTTTGTTTCTTGTGTGTTATCCCTCCACTGGAATTTGCATAAATCTTCACAATAATTCACTCTACATTTTTGAGACTTCAAACTTATAAAATTTACAGAGATTCATGTATTCCAAAATTTATGGAATTAATTAAAGTTAGTTGGTGCACCAATTTATTTCTTGTTAATTTAGTAATTTATTTTAAAATTACTATATTTTATTTGTTCAAAGATCTTATTTTACAAAGGTATTCTTATATTTTCTCAAATTGATTGATTTTTTGGTGGGTAATCTGTTCCTTAGATTAATTACAATTTTAATTTAAAGTAGATAGATAGATAGATAAAGCCTTTATTTTCTGTGGCGAAGTTAGGGCTCTTGGCCCTTTCTTACACTTAACCACACACATATTATTATTATTATTCCATACAATGACACTGATTAACTTAAAATACTAAGAACTACAAATAACACTAATTTTTAAGACAAAAATATGAATATATACATGCAAAGAAGAATGAAAGAAAAAGTAACTGCCTACATAATACAGGTTTGAGGAAAAAAAAAATCAATACACAACAAAAGAAATAAGAATGTAAAAATACTAGTAAGCTTAATAAAAATACTAAATTAAAATTTAACTAATTGTATCCTTGCAAGACTAGATCTAAGTTAAATACTGTACTTACTACTAGCTATTTTTAGACTACTTCTACTTCGTAAATACAATATGGATGTTTTTAATTTAATTTAAATTATTATATTAAACCAATATTTAATTTATTGTGCAATAATCTCATATCATTTTCACACACAATCACTCGTTTCACTCATGCAGGTACTGTACCTTGCTGGAAGCACTTAACGAGGAACTGCTGGTAGGAGGTTTTAAATATACTTTTTGATGCAGCATCCTTGATGTCTTTGGGAAGAGCATTCCACCATCCCGAAGCGGTGATAGTAAATGATCGATGGTATGTGGTTGTTTGGTGGACAGGTATTTCTAGGAGGGACACTGAGCGAGTATCATGGAGATGTAAAGAACCAAGGTGACGAAAATTGCTGGAGAGATAAGCAGGGATGTCTTCCGAAATTACCTGGTACATAAGAGTATTTGCATGTAGTTTACGCCTGTCGTCTAGTCGTAACCAAGATAATTCTTTATAGTAGGGAGAAACTCGAGCGTCATACCGTAAATCGATAGCATATCTAAGACAAGCATTTTGAGTGCGTTGTAGTTTCAAGCTTAATTCTTTTGTTATATCCGTAAGAATTACATCACAGTAGTCAAAAATGGGAAATAATAATGACCGAACAAGTTGAATTTTTAGTGATCGAGGGAATACATTTCTGAAACGTTTTAAGGGGTGCAAGCCACAATAAACCTTTTTGCAGATATTCTTAACTTGCGCTGACCAGTTTAGAGTTTCCGTTATAATACCACCAAGGTTAGAAACTGATTCACAATAAGGTATAACAGTATTATTTAAAGTTATGGGAGGATTGCAATTTTGTTTTAAAATGTGAAGATTCTTTGATGTACCGATGATAATGGCTTGCGTTTTATGGGGATTTAATTTAAGGTTGTTTTTAATTGCATAGCTATTAATTTGCTCAAGGTCAGCGTTTACATTACATATTGCTTGTTGTATATTATTAGTTCTAGTGTGGTAATAAATTTGCAGATCATCAGCATAAAGATGGTACTTGCAGTGCTTAATTGATCTGGTGATATCATTTATATATAAAGTGAATAGGAGAAAGCGTAGGACTGACTCTTGTGGAACACCAATATTTTTTGTTCGCCACGTTGATTTATTATTATTTGCAACCACACACTCCCGGCGGTTTGTGAGGTAAGAATAAAAAAATTCCAGCACTTTCTGGCTAAAGTTTAAGGACTGTAATTTGGAAAGAAGCAACCTAGGATCGACAGTATCAAATGCGCTACTGAAATCTAAAAGAGTAAGTATTGTCACTTGTTTGTTGTCCATTGCATATCTAATGTCATCTGTCACTTTCAGCAGAGCTGTCATGGTACTATGTTTTTTCTTAAAGCCTGATTGGTAAGAGTCGAGTAAAGCATATTTATGTAAGTACGTAAGGATTTGCTCATGTACCAGGCGTTTCAGCACTTTGGACAGGGGTGTTAGGATAGAAACTGGTCGGTAATCTGAAGGAATACTGGGTCCATCCTTTTTTGGGATTGGGATGACGAGGGCATCCTTCCACGCCGTAGGGAAAATTCCTTGGGTTAAACAGTAGTTAATAATGTGTGTTACGATCGGCAGGATGGCACCAATGATATATTTGTAGAAAGACAGAGGTATGCCATCGTGTCCAGCAGCATCTGATCTGAGAGAATACATAACTCGTTTTACGTCATTTATACCAACCTCTTTAAACACAAATGTATCTTGAATTGGCATAAAATGATTATTATTATTATTATTACTGTTATAAAAATTATTATTATTACTTGTACAGTTATGAAAATTATTATTATTATTATTATTATTATTATTATTATTATTTGCTCTTACAGTGGATTCGGCCGATGTGAAGTGTAAATTTAAGTCATCAAGGGATACATTCGGCGCCTGCTTTGATAACGTTCGACCTATACCCATCGTTCGTAATTGTTTCCATATTTCTGTCGAGTTCTTGCATTTCGATACTTGACATATGTGTTTATATTTACTGTTTCTGATTAACTGTTTAACCCTGTTGCGGAGAACGCGGTAATTATCAAAGTCATTAGCATTACCCGTTCGTTTAAACCTTCTGTACCATGAGTCACGCTTTGCCATTTCTGATTTAATCGCACTAGTCAGCCACGGAGAAGGTGGTCGATTCACCCGGATCTCTTTCTTGGGAGCAAATCTGTCATACAGTTCTAACACCAGATCAGATAGTTTATTTATTTTTACGTCAATATCATCCATGTGTAAAACATCGTTCCACGGCAGATATGCTTCGTGTCGTATTCTTTCCTTGTCCAGATTTTTTATATCCCTGCGTGTTATATATTTAGTTTCATATTTTGGCATCTTTAATGAATAGCAGACATATATTAGATCATGGGTAGAAATACCTGGCACTGCAAGCTGTCCGTGATTTAAAACTTTCTGTATTGTTAGTTATGATCAAGTCAATCAAAGTATGAGTCGTCCAGTTTACTGTATATAGATGGTATGAGTCCGTATCAATGCTCACTCGTGTTTTACATTAAACGAACAAGTTGTACCATTGTTGTAATTAACACCTTTCGTCCATTGTCACATAGCACAACAATGCGACAGTCCTGGCTCCAGACACGATTTAGGCCAAAGTGATCTCGTGCACGATTTAAAATGTTTTTCCTGGTACCCGTGAGCGATTCCGTCAGGAGAAGGTGCGTGCCTTTTAGCCGACGTTTCAGGTATTATTATTTAGTAGTTTAGGCACAGCATTATCCTGGGGGTCCAGTTACTTTTTTTAACGGGGTGTGTTTTCAGCTTGCTTCCCTAAATGTCTGCTTGTTTCTGGGCAAGTATTTTTCTGAATGTGATACTGGTTTGAATATTTTGGTTCTTCTCCTTCCCCTTCCCCCCCCCCCCCCTTTCTTGTAACCCTATAGCGTTTTTTGAGCATAACATCATTGCCCGTTATGTGGGATTATGTTGCATTGGAATGGTTTGGATATTACACTGACCAACTAAGTGGTGGGTGAAATCAAAAGAACAAGCCTGAAGATCCATCTTGCACCAATGGAAATACAAATTTCTTTAACTGAGAAAAATTAACCTCTTGGTCTTCAAATGGATCAGAAACAGATGGTAATAATGTATTAATTGGAGTATAAATTGCAATGATTCTAAATGGGGCTACCCAATGAGAACAAAGTTGGCTGAAAGTTTGTTTTCAGCCAAACTTTGTGGATGGTGATGCAAAAAAAACCTGTTTCCAATGTTGCTTATCCTAATTTCGTACAGATTCAAGTAATTGAGGTAGATCCCAATTCAAAGATCATGAAGTCTGACAATCTTTTCCCAAGAATAGTTCAGCTGGGGAGGAGGCAGTAGAGCAATTGATAGTAGTATTAAATGCTAACGCAAAGGATGTTAACTCTGAATCTCAAGATTTCTGATTATCTGATTAAAATATAGGAAGAACTACCTTCATATTTCTATGGTATCGTTCAATGATATTGTCTGAGGATGGTAGGGGGATGTAAATATTTTCTTCACACTGTGACGAAAAACACATATCATGAAAGGTATCATGAAAGGCTTTGGGAGGAAAGATACTAGTATTGTTTGAGATTATATGAGGGAAAATTTGGTAACGTAGTAAGTTGATAAATATTTGAAGACAACTTGCGCAAAGGATGAAGGATTAAAAATTTAGAAAAACCATCTAATAATGTAAAAGTGGGTACATGAAAGGAGCCTCCCTGAAGATGATGATGATTCATAACCAATGAAATATGTTAAGTTTAAAGGTTCCACCTTTTCACTACAATACAATTCTGTTGCACAAAACTATGTCACAACATATTTATTATGGTACTGGCTTTGACACATTCTTAGTGTTATCATCAGCCAAGCTGATAAAGTGAGCAAGAAAACAAAATAAATACGACAAAAAACACACACACAGTACAAGAACATATATCAAGTATTCCACTTAAAAAATTTCTACATTAAAAAAAAAAAAAAAAATACAAAGTTTTAAAACATGAAACTTCTAGTTGTATTGGGTTAACAACGTAATAGTCCGCCTCTGTAGCATAACGGTTAGTACTATTAGCTGCCATCCTCGGGGACCCGGGTTCGATTCCTGGTATGTCAGAAATTTAAGATTGGCAGGAGGGCTGGTAAGTGGTTAAAATGGTACATGCAGTTCACCTCCCTTGGGGGTGTGCCTGAAAAGAGCTGCACCACCTCAGGATGAAGACACGAACAACATAATATTCTTGATTAATCTTTATGTGAAGATAAAAGTCACTCATTCTAATGCAGAGTTTTTGATTAAGTGTAAGTTAAAAAATAGAATAACATGTTAAAATCTTAATTACCTTGTTATAAAATACATTTCAAAGGAGAGAAGGAACTGTATAGTGTTTGTTGTTTAGCAGAGCCTTCTGAACTTTTGTTGTTCCGGCACATCAAGAGGTGGAAAGATATATACATGAAGGTCCTTTTGATACTGTATAGGACCAAGGTTCCTCAGTTCGAAGCGGAGTGTGAAGCCTAAAGAAAGAAGAAAGACCAACTACGCAAAATGCGTAAAGAGGCAAGAAAAAGAGGAAAAGAAAGACAGAAGGACTTAATATGATATGAGGCTTACCTTGTTCTGTGTGCCGTGAAGCTTGACGTATGGAGAGAAACTGAGAGTTGGAGCGTGTGGGTAAGCAAGGATGGGGCTAAGGCAGGAGTAGGGGGAAGAGGAGAGGGAACTAGGGAATAGGGATGAGGGGAAGGTGTTCAAGGTGGATCGGGGAGGGGGCGCTGCGGTGGGGGCAAATAGCATGAGAAGGTATTGTGTATGGATGAAAGATCAGAAGCAAGTTATTATTATTATTATTATTATTGGATTGTTCACTACCATTGCCAACAATATTCAAATCCAAATTCTGACTTCAAGGCGAGTGGAGCTATGGTTACTGCTAGTAAGATATAGTCATTTTATTGAAGAGGTTGCTTGGAATTTACTTCATATTCCTAAAACTGTATCACTTTATATCCAAGAAAATTTCTTAAAAGTCTTAATTTTTGCACTAGAGGTCACTGTAGTACCTTTTTCAAAACCATAATGTTGCTTCATTCGTCAATTAATCATCTGCATTTAGGGCTGTCACCCAGATGGCAGTTTCTCCATCAGTTGCTTACCTAGCCTTTTCTTAAAGATCCTCAAAGAACTTGGAAATTTATCGAACATTTCAATTCAAATTATTCTAATCCGTTACTCCTCGTTCTATAAATGAATATTTGCCCCAATTTGTCCTCTTGAATTTCAACTTTTTCTTCATATTATGATTTTTCTTACTTTTGAAAGTTCTGCTCAAGTTTATTCGTCTACTAATTTCTCTCCATGCCATCTTGGAACATACCACTTAGTCGAATACCTTGTCTCCTTTCTCTAAAATTTTTCCAGCCCAGAGTTTGCAACATCTTCGTAACACAACTCTTTCGTCGGAAATCATCCAGAACAAATCGTGCAGCTTCCTTTGGATCTCTTCCATTTCTTGTATTGGGTAGTCCTAGTGTGGCTCCCATCACTGGAATTACACTAATTCATGTCCTACCAAAGACTTAGGCCCTGTACGCCTTCTCCTTTACATCCTTACTACAACCCCCAAATAACATCGACGACTTTTATGGTTTTTGGAGACACCGAGGTGCCGGAATTTAGTCCCACAGTTCTTTTATGTGACTAAATCTACCAACACGAGGCTTACACATTTGAGCTCCTTCAAATACTACCGGACTGAGCTAGGATCGAACCTGCCAAGTTGGGGTCAGAAGGCCAGCGTTGTCTGAACCATTCAGCCCGGCTGTAAACTTTCTCAACAACCACGTTACTATAATTACCCCAATGAAGATCATTTCTCATATTAACACTGAGGCACGTACAGTGATCACCATGAGGTACTATCACCCCATCAAGACTCATTAAAACTGAGAGGCTTTTTGGGTAAACTTACAACCTGATTTTCCATCCCGTTTACCATCATATCACTGTCTAATTCCCCTTGCAATCGTTCACAATCCTGGAAATCATTTACTACTCTATACAGATCATCATCCGCAAATAGCCTTATCTGTGATTACAGTTCTTTACTCAAAAGAAAACAAAGGTCCAATAATACTGCCCTGTGAGACCCTAGCCTAAATCATTACAGGATCAGAAACTTTATCTACTCTAATTCTCAGAGTTGTATTTTCAGAAATTTAGCCACCCTTTTGTCTGGTACAACAGCCCTCATGTTCATCAGTAATCCTCCATGATTTACCCTGGCAAAAGCCTTGGACAGATCAATAGCAATACAGTCCATTTGCCATACTGAATCTAATATATCTTGCTGAAATCCTAGAAGTTGGGTCTCACTGGAATAACCTTCCCTAAACCTGAACTGCCTTCTATCAAACCAGTTAGTAATATTGCAAACATGTCTAATATAATCAGAAAGAATGCTTACACAGAGCTTATAGACAACACTGGTATGTAATTATCCGCTTTATGTTTATTGCCTTTTCACTTGTACACTGGGCTTATTATTGCAAATTTTCATTCATTTCGGGTCACTCATTCATGCAAACAGTAATCAAATATGTACTTGAGATATGGCACTATATCCCAACCCATAGCCTTTAATATATCCCCTAGAAATTGTATCAATCCCAGCTGCTTTTCTAGCTTTCAACTTTTGTATGTTTGTAAATGTATATTATCATATGCATTTCCAGTAATTTGCCAGTATTTGTTGCTTCCTCTGCCTGCACATTATTCTTATTTCCAACTACCTTTACATACTGCTGACTGAATACTTCTGCCTTACGAAGTCCTCACATATAAACTCCCATGGTTCATTAATGATCCCTGGAATGCCCTTCAAGGAACCAGTTTTTGCCTTGAAGTGTCTATACATATCCTTCCAATGCTCCCTAAAATTCATATGGCTATATTATGTTTGCCATCACGTTATCCTTAGCTGACTTTTTTGCTAGATTCAATTTCCTAGAAAGCTCCTTCAATCTCTCCTTATTCCTGCAATCATTCCTAACTCTATTTCTTTATAATCCGCACCTCCTTCTTAATCTATTTCCCTGTTATAATATAATGGGTTCTTACCATTCCTTAGCACTCTTTAAGGTACATACCTGCTTTCACACTCTTCAACAATTGCTTTAAACCCATACGATAAGCTGTTTACATTTTTTACCCTTTTTCATTGATCATAATATTTTAAGGCTTTCTTTGCCTTCTGAGCTATGTATTGTAACTACAGTAGTTAATAGGATTCAGGATTGAATTGATAAGTTTATTAAAACATGAACAATGAATGATATAAAAACCCTTTTATTGAAGTTTTCTTAAGTGATGGGTAAAAAGCTAGTAGTAACAAAATTAGATAACTTTACTGTGCAGAACTGAAACACTCATAGGTGAACTTGAACTTACTCAACATGGTCTGTTTTGTTATCAGTACACTTCTTCCTTCTACAGACAGGAGATAATCTGATCCACTCATCTTCACATACCGATAGCTATATGATGCCACAGCTTTCTTGTGCATATACTGGTACAAGAACATGTAAAATTCATTTTCGCCCATATTTTATGATCTCATTATTTCTATAAGCTGATATTCAAAGAATTCATTTCCCTGCCTGTTCTCATCTATTCTTGCATCCGTAAGAACACTGTATGATTACATAAAAATATCATGTATGCTATCAGCTTCATGGTACCAAAGAGTACATGATGCATGCCTATCATTCTCACAACAAAAATACCTAAAATGAAACATCACCACAAGAAAACTGAGTTGGCTGCCCAGCATGTCACAGTAAATGGACAGTTACATCACCTTTTAAATAGCAAACTCTGGAAGACTGATCTTATCGAGATGTTTAATCAGCCAGTTTCTTTCTTCCTCCCCCTGATTTCATATTATCACTGGCTTGAAATATTTTTATGGAAAGAGCCTTTTATCTCTTTCAGTGACCATTTCTGATCACATTATTGAAATCCCTGGAAGGGGCTCATCAAAAGCTGAGCTTTACCAACACTGCTTGAAACAGTGTGAGTCACAGTTCACTCAATAAGTGATACAGTACGGAGAGCATCCGAGTCATGGATTTCTAGGATGGCTACACTGCCATCATTGAAGTGAAAAGATATACCGCCATCTATAACTAGACCAGCATCAATACAACGGGATTTCACCTGTATGTAAGAGGCATAGCCACGAGGTTCAATACCTTTGGGGTTGGGCCATACATCAGTTGAGATGAGGTCACGGATAGTGTAGTACATCCGTTTGTCTTCTGAAACAATAGCACAAAGAAAAAATTAATAATACAAACTGTGGAAACTAAGCTATCTGAAGCTAACAGGGGAGGCAGAGGATGATGATGATGATGATGATGGTGAATAAGTAGGCTGAGTGAAAGGTGGAGTGGAGAAGAAGTACCTACCACAGAAAAGGGGCAATTTTATCACTCGATGTACGTTATTATGTCACAACATGTACATTACTCTGAATCTCTTAAACCAGACATGGTGCAACAAGAAGATGGGAATAATATATTTTTTTTCTCAGTAGACCTGAGATCACATGTTAACAAGAGGACTATATCATTAAAAATATTTGTTATCACAAGTGTTTTAGGCAATAAGTTTATAATCTAAGACTAATTATAGTTAATTTAGTTTACCTCCCCCCTCTCCTTCAAGGCATAAAAAGCGAAGCTTTTATGGTGTTGTGAATGTTTTAAGACTAATATGAGACGAATATGTTTTTATACTCTTTACTTATGTCACCTAAACATGCTATAGCTGATGATGTTTGGATACTAAACGAAATGGGAAAGAACCCCAGCGCTTCGAAGTGTATAGATCTTGGGTTCACTCCGGACCCAGTTTGAAACTGTCGCCAACCATAATGATTGAACACCGAAGGAGAGGGCCGTATAAGCCCGGCTGAATGCACAAACAACAGAGGCGTTACAAAGCGGCGCCTGGCACTGTGAGGGCGCTCACCAGCAGGCAGCCATCTATTGAATCCAGCTGAAGAAGAGGACACAGTGCGCAGGTGAATTGCTGAAGGAATCTCCCATGGAAGTAGAACAGTTGGCCCACAAGTCACAAGGTGGTTTTCCACCAGAATGACAGGTGGCTACCTACACCTCATCATTTTCATTCACCATTGGTCTGTATTTAAGACTGTCTCCCAGGTGGCAGATTCCCTATCAATTATTTACCTTGTCTTTGCTTAACACATTGGAGACAGACATACAGTATTTAAATGTGCTACCCTCCAGAAATCGCAGGATTTTTAATGGGTTTTGAAATTTCTTCACTGTTACGGTAAGCCATGATTATAACAACTGTTGGAATATTTAGAAAGATCACACTTTCTTCTACACAAATATGAGTTTTAATCATCATAATAATGCAGCAATTTTTAAATATAAATTTATGAAAATAAGTTTTACAAACAACAACAGCAAAAAATCTGATGCAGCTATGGATGCCAGTTTGGCTAATATTTTGAAACCTGTCTAATATTGTGGACACATCTACTGAAACACACTAATACAAATTCTAACCTAATTGGTCAATTGGCACCGGTATCCTTGTTTACAACCAGACATTTGCTTTGCCACTGTTCGTTGTTTGACGACAGGGTTGCATCGAGTTGCTGCAGGTTGTCATCTGTACATGGGAAACACCTACATTTTTAGGAAGCGGTATAAAAAAATATTATAGAACTCACTTCAGGAAGCGGTATAAAACTATGTTACACTTCATACCAATTTGAAATTAGCTCATTATCTACATTTACTTGTCTGAAGCGCCAGAGTCATCATGTTTACTTAGTGTGTAATTGTTATCCTCATTTCCAGAACTTGTGTCTTCCATAAGAACATCCATTATGGATTCGTTGTCGAAATTTCATTCACTTGAATTAGACATGCTACATATTCACAAGAATTACACAAACAAGCCTGCTTCTTGAACACACACACTTCCTGTCCGCACGTACCTTATGTACTTTCCCGCCCATTTCACAGCTGAGTCAACGATGACACAGCCCCAAGTTATGTAAGAACATGGCTGTGTTATAAATGCCTTGAAAGAAGAGCTCCCGACTTATGCTCATTTTATGCTTATAGAAGCATTCAACAGTATCCTAGTGAAGTCACAGCTCGCTGAAACGGCAGCTACTACTTTTTTAGGTATAGTGAAAACGTGCCCGTAGATTCTCCAAGCTCTGCCAGCAGCAATGAAATAGCACACCCATAGTTTCTACGAGCGGCACTTCAAATATGTTAAATGATTTCAAAGAAGTTGAAACAATATTTAACATCCCCTTTGGTAAATTATTCCAATCGATAATCCCCGTTCCTACAAAATATTTGCCTCAATTTGTCCTCTTGAAATCCAACTTTATCTACATCTTTCATAGTTAAAAAACAACTTCATTCAAGATTATTCGCTACTAATGTTATTTTAAGTCATCTCTCCACTGACAATTTACAACAGAGCACTTAGTCCAGCTGCTTGTCTCCTTACTCCTACGTCTTCCCAGCCCATCGACAGGCTTCGCAATGCCAAGGTCTACCACACCTGGTGCTCGTTGGTGAGCATTGCCTTAAGGATGCCATCATCATCGCCCTGAGGATGGAAACGTCAAAGACATGGTCATTGGAGAGGGCATGAGCTGTCCGAGGTGAAGAGAACCTGGAGGTCTGTTTGTCACCACTGGAGAGACGCTTGCTGACACTTGGACACCAAGGCTCCAGAGGAATCATCTGCTGGCAATGTGACGAACAAGGCCATTTGAGGAAAGACTGCTGGTAGGAGGCAACCCCAGGAGCCAACAAGAAGAGGTGATTGTTGGTGCAGTCATTACCATCCCTTCGTTTCCACTAAATGTAATAACTGAGGGGAGCGACGACAGCCTCATCGTGGATGGGTGGGTTGGAGACAAGCCATGCCGCGTCACATTAGACACAGGGAGGCATTTACTGTTGCCAGGCAGGGCATTGCCAAGGGAAGCTAGAGAGGGAGCCGAACCACCTTTATGTGCTCCAGATGGCTTCAGGAGACAACATTCCGGCCCTGAAAGAGGTGCTACTGTTCGCTAAAATTGAGAAGATGTGTGGTTTTTCATTTGATCGAGTATTTCATGTGAAATCATTGCTTTTACTCGCGCCATTCCTACCGACGTCATTGTAGTGACCTATGTTCATTTCAGTTGGGAAAGCCACTAAGACAGTCTTTCTGAGGATGTAAAAAGGCAGGTGGAGAGTGAATGTCTGCCGTTATAATGCAATTCCCCAACCTGATTGTGACTGATGGTAGGCAAATGTGCCTACCATTACAATGAAAATTCCCTAACGCAGTCTTCATATGAGAAAAGAAGTTTGGTGAAAATTTATAATGTCCAATAATTTATAATGTCCAATAACGGACCATTTATACTGGTGATTTCTCCGTCGCGTTTCTATGGTAACGTTAAGAGCTATGCAATTTAATACTGTCTTGCTCACAACGTGTATTCTACCTAACCTACAATTCTGTATACAATGTAGAATACCGGAGCGAAGCACGGGTACATCAGCTAGTACCAAATACTGTTGTACGCAGAACATTTTTTTTGAAATTATCGAGCTCCCGCACTGGCTTCTTCCTCTTAGGGTTTTTCCCTGGCAACCTGCAGCACTGCATTCTTTTTATTTCCGTAGCTAGTTTTATTCTCTGCACTGTTTGCAGGCTGATAGCACACGCGAGTGCTGTCTTCTTTTGACGCGTGGCAACATGGCGTTCCTCACCTTCCCCGCCTCTGAACGCCTGCTGCTGCAAGCTTACAAAATACAAATACACTCTAAATACTATTTCCCTCACCTTTCGATACAATACTTGTCTTTGTGCTCTTCCTGGATCCATCATACACATGCAAATAATTCCCTAAATTCGTTGATTATGATATATACAAATAAAACTCTAAACATTCACTCGTGACCTGCACAAACAGGCACTTCTTACTGAAATTATTCTATTGGCTCTGCGGAAAACACGTCATACTACAAAGCGCGCAAATGTTACTGCGAACCCTCTTCAAACCGCCTTCCCGGCTGCGTTCTACTCTAGAATCCTCTCCTAAATTACTTACAAGTTTGTCACACTCCACGTCTAAAACACTTCTCACAAGGGGTCTCTTTTTACTGGACAGTAACACGACCGGTGGTAGATAATTCTTTTCGTGCAATGTAAACACTTGAAATAGACACACCGGCGAAATCTGATGCTGTTTTGCGATACAGTAAAACTTTGTTAAGTCCTTGTAATACAGAAATTGGACTTCAATTTACGTGATTTCGAATTAACAGCCATCTTGTAATTCAGAAATGCCAACCCACGCCAATTTTTGTGTATTCTGCTTTTCCGCATACTGCCTGCTACGTGATATTGTGGTGCTGCTTAAACCGCTGAATAGAAAAGGATTACGATTTCACTATTTTCAACTACGAAACACACTACAGACACACCGAAGTGAGTGAAAGTGTGGAAAGCTACCCTTGTACGTTCCGGAAGATGCGTTCTATCATGACGCGGAGAAATTTTGAGTTTAAATTACTCTGCAAAATACGGTTCTATTAAAAAAAAAATGTAAAATCAGTTTCGTATAAAAATCTGAATTATTTTCTGTTTAAATATGACATACGGGGACAGTTTTCTTCCACCTATGGTTGCACAAAGCATAACTGTACACTCAGCATCGAAAGCTAGGTGAGCCAGGAGTGTGTTGGCAACCTGGACGCAAATAAAACCCGCATCCCAATTTCGTGCCTCAATTTTTTTAAAAATATGCAGGGATTATTCGCGTAAATACGGTAGTTGGTATTATAAATTTACTCATTCAGAACAAATGTTTCAGGTTCCCTATGGGAATCAACATCTTTATCATCAGTTAATTCAGAAACGAAGGGCAGAATGAATTTTGTGTTTGGCATTCAACATGTACTCAAATCAGGAGCTGACCGAAGTGCACTTCATGTATGGTACGGCTAACGGCAATGCATAAAATTCTTTCAAAAATAAAATTTACTATGTCCACCTATTCTTGAAAGAATTTTACTTATTGTTATCTTCAATACGGAACAGATATAAGTTACTTGTAACGGCAATGCTTCCTTGGCTAGGAGAGGTACCCATAGTGAAGATGTCCAGATCAGAAGACATCTGAAGTCTCCATTGCTGTCTGTGCGCTCTTGGGATGTTTACATCTCCTGGTTTGGATAGGGGGTGACCAAAATCTACAACTGCAGATGTAGAGGAGGAGATTCTGGATTAAGCGCATGTAACTCTGGCTATCAGCACACGAAGGTTAGCGTTGCAAGTGAATGTTCCTCATATGATTATCTGGAGACTGATGCAAGAGCAACAGTTGTATCCTTAACATTTGCAATGTGTACAGGGCCCGTCACCAGCAGATTACCTTGCACAAGTTATGCTCTTCTAGTGGTTCTTGTAACAGTGTGCTACAAATCAGAATTTTTCTGCCTTAGTATTAATTACAGATACAGCACAGTTCACACGAGATCGCATTACAAACTTCCACAATCAGCATGGAATTATTCCATCTTATCACCAAGTGCAGTTCTCCCTCAACATGTGGACCGGTATCATTGGTGATCAGTTAGTTGGATCCCACGTACTTGTAAACAGAATTACAGGGCAGGCGTACACAAACTTCCTGGAAAACACCATATCTAGTACGCCTTTTCAGTGACGCCTAGGCCATTTATGACAGCTGTTGGCAGAGCTGGAGAGGATCAAACCAGCCTTCGGGCTGAATACCCAACATACATAATGTTTATGAAGACACTCCACTGATCATTCATCAACAAGCTCACCTCTTGCATGATGGTGCTCCTGTACACTTCAGTCGTATGGCTTGCCGGTACTTGGATTGAATGTTTTCTGATCAATGGATAAGTGGAGGTGGCCCAAATGCTTGATCTCCCCACTCACCTGATTTTAAACCCTCAAGATTTCTACTTTTGGGGCCATGTAAAATCATTGGTGTATTTATCTACAGAGCCTGACATAAAATCTAATTGTGGCAGGTTGTGAGGAAATAGGCAATACCCCTGGCATTTGGGATTGTGTTTGCAGGGCCATGAGACATCGATGCGAGGCCGGCATTCAAGGAGGAGGTGGACATTTTGAACATCCATCTGAAAATCTACGGCAGGAAATTTTTTTCCAGTGAATATCACTGTTTTGAAGCCTATAACTCAGAAACCAAGCATTTTCCGGACACATGTTGTAATGAACTTATCTTACTGTCTACATATGGGGAATAAATACCTGATATTATGCCCTCTATTTTTGAAGCACCCTGTATACAATTTTGTAGTATTTTCTTACTCTGCCAAATATGGTAACGAAAATAATTACTAACCTGGACTGAAGACCAAACAGTCATTAAAACACTTGGTAATGCGATGTGCTTCAGAGGCATCTAATGTTTTCCCCAACAAGTTTGCTATTTCAGCCACAGTCTGATGTGTGATCTGATTGATGCTTGTATGCCAGGAAGTGGAGCCAGTTCCAGTACAGATACATAATCCTGAACTCTTCACTTTAGAGCGTATCTTACCATCAACATTCAATTCAAAATACGACACACGTGCTGACAAATTCTCACCAATGAACACCTGCAACAACATAGATCAACAAATAAGGAAAATTCTATATGGGTTTAAAGAAATTATGCACTAGTTTTTACAATCTAGAAATGAAACTATATTTGAGGAGTAGTTTAATCCTTTAAGTGTTATCAGTATATACCGTATATACACAAATAATTCCCGCACCATGGTTTTTGGAAAGGAAATTTTGAAAAAAGAAAATAATTGTATAGCTGTGAGCTGTGGATGTGACACCTGGGCTCTAGGCTGCTGTGATATGAAGAAACTAGATTGTTTCCATCATCAGAAGCCCAGATCCGTTACGAACATCAAATAGGACAGAACATAACAGTTCTTGAGAGAGCAAATGTGAACAGTATAGACGCTAGTATCATAGGTCACCAACTCAGGTGGATTGGGCATGTGCACTGTATGAAGAACGAGAAGCTTCCTTGATGAACCCTGTATAGAGAACTTAGTCTGAAGTGCTATAAAAATCAACTCAAGAAGACCTTCAGGAGCACAGACATTAATCCATGTACTTGGTGTGCCATTGCAGAAAATAGTACTCGCTGGCGCACAACCACTTCAGCTGCTGTTGCACATTAGAATGTGAACAACTAAGACAAAAGAGAAACAGATGATGTTAACACTAGCAAGAGTTACAAACAGTGCAAATCTAGAAGGCAGTGGCAGAATCAAGTGATTTTTGTGTCCTGTCTCCTTCACGTACTAAATAATACTGACTTAAAAAGACACTTGATATTATGGAGTGACAATTGCACAGCACAGAATAAAAACAGGATGATGATCTTCCTTTTTGTTTATCTTGTGTCTCTTGCAGTCTTCGACATCACTAAACAGAAGTCTTAGTATCTGGCCACAGCTACTTGCTGTACGATAGGCACTTCACCTTGATTGAAAAGAGGAAGAGGTTGTGCAAGGCATTTGTACCTAAAGACCTACATGATATCATAAGATCTGCTAACAAATTTGAAGTTGTTGACTTAACTGAACAAAATATGTTCATCAATATTCAGTTCACTGCTGATTCCTTGACAACAACAAAACATTTGCAGATCTCAAAGGTAACAATGTTACGCTTCTCAGCATGGAATCCCAGAGTCATAGGAGTGAAATATACCTTTAGTGAATTGGAAACTTGGAAAAATGTTAATGTTCTAAAAAAGGGAGTGAAGGTTTCCGACATCAGAAATGTAATATTCAACGGAACTGAAGGGCAAAGAGTACTTAGCAAAGAAAGAAAAGAAGACTTGTTATCAATGATACCATATTTGGATGAAAACTACAGACCATTCTATGAGAACTTATGTCATACTTATGTGGACTGATTTGTTTCTGAGTTTCTTTCAAGTAACCTTTTGGTACTAAGACTGAAACTACCTTTGGCACTTTGCTGATGTCTTAGTAAAAGAGTAGCTATCTTTAGTATTTCTGATTTTAACAATTTGTACTACTTATGTGACATGCAATATCATTAATTCAACATCAAAATCTAGCTCAAATTGTCCTTGTATTTAGTGTACACTATATTAAATATTAAAATTTGAAAAGAAAACTCCTGGGATATATTTTTTTAAATATAACTCCTAAACAAAGTTTTGGCACTTAGCAGGTTTTTGGGTTACACTCTTCAATGAGAGTATGACCTGGAATAACATACAGTCTACTTACTATAGTACTGTTTCTCGGTGGGCCATGTAGCAAACAAAGTGAAGCAAGTCAGAGAAAAATGTATCTTTGGGAACCTTAAAAGTGGATTTGCTGCTTAAATGGTTAGTTCTATTTTAAAATGAAGCCTACTAGGTGTATTTAAAATTCAATTTCCTATGGAAAAAAGGTCATAATGCATTTTCTTCCTAACAATTTGCCAAAAACACATGCTTGTGTGTTTTGGTGCATGTTTTACTCAATGAAAACCAAAATAATGAGAAAACTGTTAGTCTTGGTAGGAAAGAAGAATAGGTACAGGATTTATAATTATAGTACAATTCCTATAAAAATGTTAATATGAATTTTTTTTGTAACTTTAATTAGGAGGGGGCTGAATGGATAATGAGCCTACCATGCCATACGTTCATAGCGTTATGTATTTTTAGAGTTAATGTAATTCTGCTACAGGATACAAGATTGTATGATGCCTGTTCTGTTTTGTGCGCCAGTACTGTGTTGAACAGATGAATTGTTATTTTCCATTTTTTCACAACACTTATATTTACTTCCTTGTGTAATTGTAATTTAATGGTTTTAATCCGCAATGATTTAACTGTGCTTGAAAAATTGGTATTTAGTACGTCATGAATAGGGACAACTCGATTACCAACAAATGTAAATGTTATAGTTTTCATAGTTCAGAAAAATACATGAACCACACATATACACTACTGAAAATGTTATTAATCTTTCCGAAGTACTGTCCACAAACTCTCCACATAGTGGATTTCATACATTTGTATCCTATCCAGTATGCTCAAATTTCCTTTTTTTGAAAGCTGGAAAAGCTATGACTGCACAAGCAAATTCTTGGGTAGATCTCGGTTATGATATACTAACAATTTGTTGGTTGTTTTGATCCACCTTTTCAATACAAATTAGTTTGTGTTGCTAGGTCGTAATGTTACAACACTAATTTACCGGGACATGTTTCGCTTTATTCACAAGCGTCATCAGCCTATACAATTGTCTCAAGGTTTGTCATATTTGGATTGTTGTTACAAATTTCATTACATTGAATGTAAATCTAATTACAGTGATAACAATATTTAAAACATAGGAATAATATACACATTAAAAATTATGACAATATGATTTGCTATGTTAAAATGGAGTAACTCTTAATTCTAAAACACATTGACGTCCAAAACACAGTTTTTACAATTTGAAAATTTGGCTAAAAATTGTTTGCAATGTTAAAATAAAATTGATTCAACTATAATTTGGCATTAAAATTTGAGTCATAAATATAAGTACTGGATGTTAATATATAGGAGCCATAGTTTCAAAAGTGCATTGGGGTTTCTAGAATACAGTAACATGTCAGTATTGAGAATTTTAGTTAAGAATTGTGCTCTCTAAATAATGTTATTTAAAAAGACTAATTTTGCATCATGCGTGATTACAGTCATGATGATAATCTAGAATTGAAGTCTTGGGTTCATTGGAGAATGGCTTCTAGATTTGATGAGGCTTGCTGCTGCAGTTTGGCAATTTGATCAGAGGAAGTATTGACATATTTAATTCTTGTTTGTAGCGACCAGACTCTCCGTTGGAAGTTGTTTCAATGTAAGTTATGGTTAAAAGGGGCTTCAATCCAAATTTTGAGTATCTGATTTTGTTTTTTTTGAGATATAGAATGGAAGAATCTGGAACAAATGGAAATTAAGTAATATTGTGTGTGTGTGTTGTGCTTGTAATGTGAGTGTTGATGTTGCATTATCACTTACCCCTTTGTCTGCTGCAACAGAATCTTGTAGACCTTACTGTGTTACTGTGACTATTGTCTGTTGTGGTTCTACTCCTTGTGTTGTACGTATGAGAGAGCTGTTGTGAAGGCCGGGTAGGGGGTTGAGTGGAAGAGATGTTGGGCGGGGCGTTAGCTATTGACGTGCTATGTGGTAGGGAATTCTTATCTGTTGTCGAGGTGGGGGTAGAGGACGATCCTGCAGGCGGGGCGTTAAGCTTTGGCGTGTTATGTGGGAGGGATTTTTTTGCGTTGCCGAAATGGTTTCAGTTGTGAGTGTATTTAGATTGAATATTTTAAAGAATTTGCTTTTATCTGATTTGAGGTTTCGTAATAATGTTGGCAACTGCTCTATTAACGGACTTTTTATTTCGACCGCGTCATTCAAGTTTTTTCCTTAATTAAAGTATTGATCCAAATAAATATATATGTTTTCAAACTCTGTCATTAGCTTCCCCTTTTCGATTCTTTTGAATATTGTAACGTCTTTGTCTATTGAGGTGTAATGATGGCCGGTTTCTTTCATACGTTTACTTATTGCGGAGTATTTATTGTGTTTTAAGGCGTTAAAATGTTCCATGTATCTGGTTAGGAAACTGCGTCCAGTTTGGCCAACATATGAAGATTTACACTGTGCGCACGTTAGTCTGTATATTCCGGAGCCTTGAAATTTGTTATTATAGGCATTTACTGTGTTATGGTTAAAAAATAAATTTTTGTTAGTGTTATATGTTTTAAAGGCTATTTGTATATCCTGTTTTTTGAGTGGGTTTGCTATTTGGTGAATCTTTGAACTGGTGTAAGTGAAGGTTGCGTATTTTGATTTTTTAGTCTTTTCCGGTGTGAGGTTTGTGGCTATTTTGAGCTTTACTTTGTTGATGATTCGATTTACTATGTCTGCTTTATATCCATTGGCTAGTGCTAGTTCTTTTATAAAGTTTATTTCTTTTGTAAAATTCGCGGGTGATAAGGGTATTTTGTAGGCTCTGTAGACCATACTGAAAAAGGTTGCTTGTTTGTGGGATTTGGGGTGGAGTGAGTCATTTCTTATTGTTATTGGCGTGTGTGTTGGTTTTCTGTATATATATTAGATTTACATTCAATGTAATGAAATTTGTAACAACAATCCAAATATGACAAACCTTGAGACAATTGTATAGGCTGATGATGCTTGTGAATAAAGCGAAACATGTCCCGGTAAATTAGTGTTGTAACATTACGACCTAGCAACACAAACTAATTTGTATTGAAAAGGTGGATCAGAACAACCAACAAATTGTTAGTATATCATAGCATAGTTCAATACGGGTCTAAACATGAGATTAGTTACATGTAATAAATAGATCTCGGTTGTCGTAACTACCAATCATATTACCATTGGATCGGAAGAAAAATTTATTGGTTGGGATAGTGCACAAATGTATGATAGATATTTTTGCTTGGATGTACACATTCATTATATATGATTATATCTATGTAAAATGAAACAATATCATAAACTGTCATGAAGACAGATTACTCTATTAGCTTTATCAGATATCTACGAGTATATTTTTATCAAGTTTCACAGCTTCAAGTGTCATAAATAACATGATGAATCTGCATGTAGGAAAAATTTACCTCATTCAAGGCAAGAACAGGGAGTACTCTAACATTTGCTTGGGAAACTGAATGGGCTGCCTCAATCTTTTGCTGTTCAGTGATGCAGTCAAAGTACCTATGAGAAAGTATCAGAAGCACTTCATTAGAGGTGTGGGCATAAGTCAGTAACTAAGAAGAGACTCAAATTACATGCAATATACCTGTGTTGTGGCTCCAACAGCTCCTGCTCATGCAGCTCAACAGGTGGGTAAAAAATATCATTACCACAAAGAGTGATCCGGATACGACTTCGGAATTTCCAGTTGAACTCTCCCTGTAACATCACAAGTCTATCTGAAGAGTAACTCAATGAATAATGAACCTACCATTCTACAGATGCAAAATCAAAGTGATTTTATTTATTAATGATTAAAGTCAGGAAGTATACACAAAAAGACAAACATATCTCAGGCCAACAATAATAAAAACAGTGCGTATATGCTTTAATGAAATACATATATTTAGCTATGGAAGAGCAAAAATAATGTAGGCCTCATTTTGGTAATACTGGAAGTAATGCTATGAAGTCCTGTCCCATGGTTGTCTTTGCACACTCCCACTTAACTAATCTGGTGAAAGCCAGCTCACTTTCATTTTATTCATTCATAAACACGGCTGAAATGGATATACATTTAGAGCATGTAATGGATATGCTGAATGGGGGGAAAAAAAACAGGCCCAATGAGGACCCCCAGATGTATGGATTCCTAACAACGGTCAGAATACTAACCTCGCTCTCATGAATGCTCTGCTGATCAAAACTCACGAGTAGGCTACCTTATTTCATGCATAGCAAGCATCACTTCAGAAATCCCCAAGGCTTATGTACTTGTGACTTTTGACAAAGCTGAAAAGCACTGTGTCATTACTGGTGTTAATGACCTCACCAATATCAGCAGTTAGTATTTTATCCTAGAGCAGTAACAGTACAGGCAAACCACACATCTGCCACTCAACCAAGAGCATAAAATAAAGAGTTTGTCCAAATATTTGTTCTTTGGTTTGAAAGTCCATGACCATGTGACATAACATTGTGACGATCATTAGGTGACTAACAGTTTTAAATGGCATTTCTTCTCACTTTGGGTTCAATGTAATTGTAATCAAAAGGTCATGACAGGAATATTTATGCACGTAACATATTGATTTCATTCATATTTTCAAAAAAAATGGCAAGCCAGATTGATCACACAGTTGACAAAATAAGTGCCAGCAGTTAATCTTGCCGTGCCTTATCATAATTCGATAAGAATATAAAAGGCAACGTTTTTACAGCAGTTTTTTGTTCTCTGGAAAGCCTTGCATGTCACATTCCCTCCCCACCAGCAATAGGACTAACTTATGCGTTGTTGGTTGGTTATTGTGGCCTCAACGATAAGGAAATGGGCAGAATCAGCGTGTTCCTTTTGATGGAAAAAAAATTATATTCTGATGAACTGGAAGAATAGCAAATTTCTTCTAATTTGTGCTTCCATTTGAGATCCATTTTGGGCTGCTGAATGTAATTGATGAGACGATTACAGTATATACAAATACTTCAATGGTTTTCACTTCGTGGAATCATAGTACATCTAGCTTTAGTTGAGGTTAAGATTCAATTATTGTAAGTCTTGCTGCGTTTGCTACCAAGTGCCTATGATCTACTGTACTACCTCTCTTTTACACTTTTCAAGGAACCAAAGAAATACTGGTGTAGGGGGAGAAACTGTAAATTGTGGGAAACAACTTTTATGTATATATACGCTCTGGAAAAGAACGTAAACTTTACACAAGTGCATATTATTAACTTATAGAGTATTTTAATCTTGAATGAAATGGCGTATGGCTTTTAGTGCCGGGATTGTCCGAGGATATGTTCGGCTCGTCAGGTGCAGGTCTTTTGATTTGACGCCCATAGGCAATCTGTGCGTCGTGATGAAGATGAAATGATGATGAAGGCAAAACATACACCCAGCCAGGAATCAAACCCGGGATCCCTGCGACCAAAGGCCAGAATGCTAACCATTTAGCCATGGAGCCGGACAATCCTATTACAGTACTTGCCTCAAATAAAGGTCCAGTGTAAATTACCTGGTAGTTAAAATATTGTGTAATACAATATATTATTTTAATCTGGTTATCTTTCTTAGAATGGCTACAGAATTATCTAACACAAAATAAATTTCCTTCCTCTGGCATAATATACGCCTTTTGGGCTTATGCCGTGTTCATAAAATAAGGTGAAATCCTTTATGTTTCGCAGAGAACTTTGCTCCGTGTCTTCAGAAGAAAATCTCAACTGTTCATGAGGAACACTTCTCCAAGAAGTCTTCTGGACAAAGCATAAGCCCAAAAAACTGATTTCATGTCTATAATTACAGGCCGTGAAAGCATCAATGGTAACATTTCTTTCTCCGGATGGAACATTTTAATTACTGCTAATGTATCTATTAACAACATTAACACACACTTATTCTAAATGGAAAACTACACAATCACTGCTTCCTTCCGACATAGTCCAGAATAGATCTCTGTTTACACTTCTTATTTCTAATGTTCTCTATTTGTTTTTCAAGTTCATAAAGGTTAAGAAAATTATTCCCCCCCCCCCCCCTCTCTCAAGATGACAGATATCTACGTAAAGTGTCCACTGCTGCATTTGTCTCAGCACTGGTAGGCATCACTTCACTGTGCTCATCATCTTCCTCATAGTAACTGGTGGGAGACTCAGCTACTGTTTATCCCGCAATCAGCTCTTCCACATTTCTTTCCTTTGTAGTTATCATCCATAGAATCATCCACTCGAAGAAATTTCTCAGTAGTGCAGTTTGACTGCAACATTCTCCATACATCAGGAAGCAGGCATTCGCCTTCTTCTTGTTCTTCTTCTTCTTCTTCTTCCACTGGTAGCCATGAGTCGTGATGATTCTCAGAGAATCCTGCTTTCAAGAAACAATTTGAAATCATAGTCTGCTTCATTCATAGCTTTCCAAAACTTCGCAATAAAGTGAAGTGCATCCAAGATTGAAACTTTAAATGCTGATGGATCCTTTCCAACATCCATAAGGAATAAAATATGCTGCACCAGGGCCTTCCTGTAAAATTACTTAAAGAAGTGTAAAGACAAAGACACCTCCGTACAGGCCATGAAGGCCCTTGGAGGAGTGGAAGGTAAAGTCTTCCACCATTGTTAACCATGTCACACGATGGGGTAGTGTGGTTAGCTCTACGCCCGGCCGCCTTTGTCCCCAGGAATTAACCTGGTACTCATTTTTGGTGTAGGCTGAGTGAACCTCAGGGTCATATGCACCTCCAGAAGTGGAAATCTTGTTTCTTAAATTTTACGATTCCCTGACGGGGATTCGAACCCACATCCTTCCGGGCGAACCGAGCACGCCTTTACCGCCATGGCCAGGCATGTATATAACCTAAATCCAAAGGCTGCAGCTTGCTTGTGCAGTTAGCAGGCAGAAATTCTGACTGCATGTTCCTCATATTAACATTCACAGGATGTGCAGGTCAACGAACGATGAAAAGAAGGATCTTCCTATTTTACGCACCCATTTTTGAATCAAGGGCAGCTAACTCCAGTCGAGAAAGATCTGAGGTCATCCAAGCTTTATGGCTGACATGATAGGCAGTTGGTAATAGTCGCACATTCTTGAAGCAAAGAGGCTTTTTAGATTTCTCTATCACAAAGGGGTGAGCTTCCCAGAGTCATCAGTATTGGCTCCCAAAATCACTGACAGCCTAATTTTGCTGTATTTCTCACCATGGTATTTATTCCCTTCGAATGTCACACAGTAAAAAAAAAGGTAGAGTTTCGTCTAGGTTAAAAATGCTCTCTAGTCCGTACTTGTTGGCCAGCACCTGCAATCTTCCATTGATCCAGTCTCCCACAGTTTCATCACTAACTGCGTTTGATTCCCCACAAACAGTTTCATAGATAATGTTATGTTCTTACCTAAATTAGTCGATACAGCCATTGGATGGGCCGAAATTTTCAATGTCAAGAATATTCGCTACTTTATGAGCATTTTCCAAAAACATGACTTTCCGTCCACCAAAGTGGCATCGATCTTCCATGCATATGACATACACTGGTTGCCTGGTTATGGTGTCGGCTTTTTGTCCAAGCAAAACTGTCTGTGCTAATTTCAGATAGACCCACAGCCCAAAAACATATCCATGTTTATATATATATATATATATTTTTTTTAATTGTTGGGTAGACAACACACTTGTCAGAAATTTCATGCGTTTTGCGTAAATATCCTGAGTAGGCAACCCACTCATGAGTTGTAATGCAGTTTGCGTAGCTTCCCCGGATATTTGTTTTTTTTTTTTGCTAGGGGCTTTACGTCGCACCGACACAGATAGGTCTTATGGCGACGATGGGATAGGAAAGGCCTAGGAGTTAGAAAGAAGCGGCCGTGGCCTTAATTAAGGTACAGCCCCAGCATTTGCCTGGTGTGAAAATGGGAAACCACGGAAAACCATCTTCAGGGCTGCCGATAGTGGGATTCGAACCTACCATCTCCCGGATGCAAGCTCACAGCCGCGCGCCCTGATATTTGTGATTGGCTAGTTTCGCCCATGTGTTGTTGTAAAGTGTGTGCTGTCCAGTGTCGTCATTTTGCCGCGATTACTTGAAACATTATAGGTTAGTTGCGACACCAGTTTACTTTGATTTTTTTCCTGTCCTGGACAGCCCGATGTGGCGTAAATGGCAGGAAGCTTAAAATGTTGCAAATGTAAATTTGAGGATTTTAATACATTGTGAGCATACAGAATCTGAGGGGCAAGAAAAAATGTTGTAAACAACGGGAAAATGTGAAACGCAGGAACGTAAAAGCAGGGTAATACTGTATGTTACTCGGCTAGTCATTATTCCTATTCCTGTTGAGAATTCTGCATTTTGTTCAAAGATGTATAGATATTTTTTCATCCTGCTAATACCAGCAAATATTATTCAGTGGTTTGGTTTTCATATTTAAGTGAAAGGAGATTAGAACTTGACCTCATGATTAGCATCAAACTCGGAATCTCAAGCAGCGCTCTTCTAAAGTCAGTCAGCAGAGAGCCTGGTCTTGCCCTCTAAAGCAGTCTTGATGTATTGAGAGTGCTGGGTAACAGTAACCTAAGTGGTGGGCTTGATCCCGCTCAAGTTTGATGGTATTTGAAGAGGCTTGTATGCGCCAACCTTATACTTTTGTGGCACAGAACTTCAAACTCTTTGGTACCTTTGGAAATCCTCACGTACTTAGTGGGATGTAAAAACAACATATTACACGTAGTCTCAGACACCTTAGATCCAGAATGGCATTCTCTCTGCCAGCTAAACCTGGTCTAGCTATCAGCGTCACTCTCCAAATTTCTCCCCAAGTCTGTCTGCATTCAGTCTGGCCTTATGTACAGAAGCATTCTCAGACCTCCTTTACTTGGACTGGTGCTCTCTGAAAACCAAACCTGACCTTGTGCTGAGAAGTAGTCTCAGGCGTGATGCATAATCTCAAAGCTTTGAACGATAATTTCCCATGACTAGTCTTAGTAAAAAGATACCAACTCTCATAAGTGCCAAAATCTGACTTTAAACTGACTTTCAACTTTAAACCTGACTGACTTTAAACAAATTCCAGTTGACAATATGTTATGCGACTTAATCAGCAAAATCATAGACTGTGAAGGAAATAATGTTCGAAAGAAACAATGCATAATATCACTCAAAGAAAAAGAGTCCAGGTGTTGGGATTTTCACTCTCATACATGTGCGAAAATTTAGGCAGGTAACTGGAAGTTTGAAAATAATTGCAGGCTAGATAAAGCGCATTAGAAATGACTCTCTGCTGCAAACAGTGCACAGTTTGGGTGGTAGCAGTGTCTGCTAAGGGCCAGATGCGAGTGGACAGCTTGAGAGATTGCGCAACACAGTGAATTGAGGGAATAAATGTACAATGGTAGTGTAATAACGTCTTGCACACAGACTGTCGACAATGTCAACAACAAAGAAACGTGAAAAGGAGTGAATTGTAAGCCTAATGATTGCTGCATACCAGGTTCACAGCAGATGTTGAAAAAGTTAACTACGAAGTTCTATGCACAGAGCAACAAGTTTACACGTATTATAACCAATGTTACAATATTGCATGTTGAACTACATGGTAGCAGGGAAGCGAGTACTTAACTTTTTCTCAAATCTCTTAAAAGCAACAACAACTGTAATAATCTCCTTATTTTTTTTACAGTAATTTAAAATAGTAAAAAGTGTATTTCTTCTACAAGATAATATAATATTATAGTATTGAAAAGGAGGATGGACTCTTCTCAATTTGATCTAAATGTTTCAATATGCATGGAGTTCATGAAATTTGTTTTGGGTACTCTTAGTTCTTGAATTACTCTGGAAGTATGCTGGTAAACTGAAGATTTGGTAGCACTTAAAAAAAAAAAAAAGCCAGGACATGACAAATTGGGACTGCACAGTGGCCAGAGACCTTGTGAAATTACCCGCTCCGAATATATAATTAAAAAATTGCATGGAGCGACTAAGTATGATCTGTTGGAAGAATGAGCCCATAATTTCCGTTTCATTTTGTTCCACAATGAACGGTTGTAAGATTACATTTCAGTAAACTTCTTAATCTACCACGCTGTTAAAACATATCAGCCCACTAATTCATGAATGTGAGATTGCCGATCTCTTAAGAATGAAATTGTGTTTCACAAATTCCATGCAGATTTTCAGGTGTTCACAGTCGAGTATTTCGACTATTTATGTAGCCAGTTAACCCTAGAATAGTAGACTACGTAAAAATGACGTGTCTGTCATGAGCAGGCGCATCCCTCCTTTCTCCCACTCAACGTTATCGCTTGTCCGGCCGGAAGTGCATCCGCTAATCAGTTGTGAAACAGAAGTGGCCACGAATGGCACCTGTGCTCCTGCCAGTTTGTCTATAGCTTTTGCCCATTGAAACACTACACATAAGTATGACGTACTCTACCAATGCACGTAAATTTCTGCATGTCTGTTTGACCCAAGGCCCCACACCGCTGGCTGCGCAGAAGCGTGTGACTGGGGAAGATATGTCCATGCGCGTACCGCCATGTTGCGGGCACTCCACAGCTCGCTGTGGAGACCATAGTATGGAATTCATGCATAAACTTACATTTCGCACATATGAAAACACCTGCCCTAGTAAATTAATGACAGCCTACACAGACTATCATGTACATACGCAATAAATATACATAATATCAAGACTGCGGTAAAATTAAAAAATACTTATGTATAAAAACTGAACACATTTTGCATTGTACTGAACAATCTAGACAAATCCTTTGGATAGCGTATAAGTGGCCCACATAAAAGAAAATTTAAAAATAAGAAAACCTTTAGCAGACTAAATATGAAGACTGAAAAATACACCACAAAAAAAAATATGCATAACTCCTATTTGAAATTCAGTCCCCGAAAACAGAAAAAAAGCAGTATATAGGCCTAGCGGTACTTAAACATAATCATGTCGCTCATTTTAATATAAGGGTCATGTTTGTAACTGATATGTTTGAACATTCGGAACAGATACATGTAATTGAAACCTAGGCTCTACACTTTAGCTTTATTGAGAATACGAAGGCATGTTCAAATGACAGCGGTCTACAACTTAAGTACGATTACATATCGCGAGAGAAAAATTGCCCGTCTCTCAGCAGACTGGAGAACACATTAGTTAAATATTTACAAACTCCTGTACCGATAACAATAATTTTCAGTATCAACAAAAAGAAACCTGTGAAATAAAATATTTCTATGAACGGTAGGCCTACATAGATTATAATTCCTCTCTGATAAGTCATTACAGCAAATTTTACTCAAGTCTCTGCACACTTTGTTTAAAAAGCACATAACTGCGAAAATCTTTATAAAATATTAGATACATTTATCATTTTCTGAATATGAAATCCCGGCTCCGCGGTGTAGGGGTAGCGTGCCTACCACTTACCTGGAGGACCCGGGTTCAGTCTCCACCCAGGTTAGAGAATTTTACCTGGATCTTAGGGCTAGTTCGAGGTCCACTCAGCCTACGTGATTGCAATTGTGGAGCTATCTGCGGGTGAGATAGCGTCCCCGGTCTAGAAAGCCAAGAATAAGTCCGAGATGATTCGTCGTGCTGACCACATGACACCTCGTAATGTGCAGGCCTTCAGGCTGAGCAGCTCTCGCTTGGTAGGCCATGGCCTTTAGGTTTGGTTTGGTTTATATATGATATAACGCAATGGTATGAGTAGAACTTAAATGATCATTTCTGTGTGATTTGGATTTAGGAGAACTTAAGATATGTTACGACACCAATAAATCATTTTTCAGATAACTGATGATAATTTGAAGCAATACCTTACCCTAATATTAAAAGGGTTTTATCAAGCTTTATCAGTCATATCTTACGGATTCTAGGCCCAAGTTTATCAAATTTGTAAAACCGGTACACCGTGTGTACGAAAAATATGTGTGCTTTTTCAGAAAAGCTGTTTAGTTCTAAAAGGTTATCCCCGATGAATTGGAAAGAGGCGAAGAGGGAAAAGAAGAAGCCTAAAAATTCTAAATTTAATGTCCATACGTTGTCTGAATCAACCACCTTGTAACCTGTTTAGTTTTCTAATATGGTCATTGAAAGTCATTTTATAACAGTTCAATTTTTACTCACATGTGAAAAGAAATACCAGATCCCTTCTGATAGCGATCTGTTCAAATAAAGGTTGCACACGAATTCACCCTGGTGAATACGGTACCTTTCCATTCCACGCGTAAGGCCTAACTTACTTCCATTTAATATTCCCGAAAAATTTAACTAGCGTGTCGTACAAGTTCTCACATTCCTTGACAATATTAGACAATATAGTATCACTCCGTCACATATAATACTACAACAGATCCACTAACAGACACGATTCAAAACGAAAACATGCAAGGGACAGTAAACATTACCACGTGCTAACCATGCATTCGAAGCTGAAGCGCCCGCAACATGGCGATGCGCGAATGTGTTCAATATTCCGCATAGCATCAGCGCGCTCTGTGAGTCTAGATAAGTAATATTAAAGTCTTTGGTTTGACCTATGTCTACCAATAATGGATCTTCTCTTCGCCTACACTACGTATATGATATATATATATAATTAACACATATATAACAGTACACACACATTTATGTACAATAAGTATTTAATTAATAATAACTATTTCTAATTGCAGAATGGCGAAGTATCTGGATAATAGCAAGACGATAGCTGCGCTTTTAGGAGAGCTGTCAGATGAGTTGGAAGGTGAAGAAGACAATGTGGAGGTGTGCTCTGATTCTGAGGAATATAATTCTGACATTGATGAAGACTATGTGCCAATTGAAGATGATATCATATATGAAGAATTGAGTGAAGTAATACGTGACGTAGACGTGGAAGAACATAGCAACTCCGGAAAGAAGGATCCGGTCTCAAGTGGAGGTAAAAGGAAGAAAATATTACAGAATAGAGGAAAGAGCAGCAAGAAATGGCAAAAGGAGACCTCAAGAATATCTACTCAACGTGGAGCTCCCAGTGGAAGTGCTTCTAATCCTCTAGTTCGGAGTGATAAACTCTGAATGACTGGACGAAATGGATTTCAGTGGAAAACAAAGAAAAGGAAAAATGAAGGGAAAACTCCACAAAGGAATGTTGTACATATTCGTGAACGGGTAAACCTGAATGTTTCGAGCTATTCTGAACCTAGTGCTTGCTTCCGTTCCTTCTTTACTAGGGATATACTCGAAACAATTCTCAAATATACAAATGAGGAAATGGACTGCCAAAGAAGCAACTATAATGAAAAACAAAGGAAGGACCATACTATAAATAGCATAACTATAGACGAACTTTTCGTTTATCTTTGTTTGGTTATACTAGCTGCAGCTCTAAAGAATAATCATCTGGCGGCATCTAAATTGTTTGATGCTACTTTATGTGGTGAGCGTTATCGGGCTACTATGTCAGAAAGAAGATTCAACTTCATCACAAATTGCCTGAGATTTGACGACAAAAGTACTCGTGAGGAGGGGAGAAATGCGAATAGACTTGCTCCTATTTCTGACATTTGGGAAATGTTATTGAAGAATTGCCGAGGAAATTACACTCCAGGTTCTTACATGACAATTGATGAGAGGTTGGTTGGGTTTCGTGGAAAATGCATATTTCGTGTGTACATGCCCGCAAAGCCTGACAAATATGGTCTAAAAATAATCATGATGTGTGATGCAGGAACATATTACATGCAGGATGCCATCCCTTACCTTGGAAAAGGTACCACACCTGCAAACGTGCCGGCAGGTCAGTATTTTGTAGAAAAACTCTCTGATAACATACAAGGAACTAACCGGAATATTACAATGGACAGATAGTTCACAAGTGTACCCCAAATTGAATCCCTGTTGGCACAAGGTATTACAGCTCTTTGAACTATTTGAAAGGACAGACCAGAACTACCATCCGAGTTCAAGGACCCCAAGTTTATGCAAAGGAAAGTTGGATCCAGTTTGTTCATTTTTCACGAAAATGTGACAGCAGTGTCCTACATGCCGAAGAAAAACAAACTTGTGACAGTCATCTCAACAATGCACGATGATGCATCAATCAGTGTGAATGACAACACGCCAGAAATGATCCCTTGTTATAACCAAATGAAATGTTGAGTTGATGTATTTGACCAGGTGTGTTCAAACATGGACTGTGGATGAAAAACTAATGGTGGCCTCTGTGCTTTTTCTTTAATATGATAAATATAGCTTGCATAAATTCATTCATTATATATTCTCACAATTTGTGCAGGCTCCATCGTGGAGAAAAAAAGGCACTTTCAAGGTTGGACTATATGATAGAACTCCACAAGCAACTACCAGCTCAATGGCAATCATAAAGGCTATCCATCCCCACCATGCAAACGAAGGTGAAGACGTTCATAAAGAACTCGCTCGGACAAGATGATGGGCCAAATCCAACGTCAGCTTCAGATTACAAGGGACAGAGGAAGTACTGTGCTTCCTGCCCGTCGAGCATCAAAAGAATGACGACTACATACTGCTCCTGCAAAAGGCCCATATGCGGCGAACATCAAAAGAAGAAATGTCCTGAATGTTCCACTTGATGACAACCTAAGTATCTGATACTCTTCAGGCCGTGCCCTATCGTTTGGCATATTGTACGTCTTAAGTGTGTTCATGCTACCCCATTGTTGAGACAAAACCAGAACTTTGTAATTCACTTCTTATGTGTTATTCGTTTTCAACAGAACATTTAACAGTTTCTGTAGGTTTTGTGCACCGTTCTGTAAAACTAGCTTCTTTTTGTATTGTGACAAGTGAAATTATTTGTTTTTGTAAATATAGATAAATTACACATGGATTTACTTGCTCATTTACCAAAAATTTCTTTGATACGTCATTTTTACGTATGTCTACTAATAACAGGTGGGTGATTATGTCTACCATTCTAGGGTTAAATGAAATCAAGCTTCATTGGTAAAAATTGTTCTGTCTAACACTTCTTTTCCATGATGATTAACAAACCGCTGAAACCACTCACAATAAAACATATTCTTCTCTGCGGGTTCCAACTTCAACTCCTGAACAACAGAAATTTTATACACATAAAGATTTTGCTTCTTTCCTGCTGCTCTATGCGCTGTACGAATTTCTGCATGGATTTAGATGGACTTTTAAGAAACCTGTCGGAAATATCCAAAAGTTTCTCTTCTGTTAAAACTGGTGGTCTACCACTCTCTGGAGCACCATTTGCAAAATATTTTTACTGTGCCCATGCGTTTTTTCACCTTCCTGGTAAACCAACTCCATTAAAAAGATTTGCTCCTCTGTAGTAAGCATCTTAAGTCTCGCAAGCTGCTGAACACCTGCCCTGATCTTTACTTTGACAGCACTGCATCCTGTTCGGATCAGCTGGAGCATTATTAACATATGCAGCAATACCGCCACCCAAACTCACTACAGAGACTCATTTCTAGTGTACTGTATTTGAGGATAGGACAATATGTAAATACCCTGTAGGTGTATTGGAAGTCCCTCACTCAATTCTGATCATATCCGTTACGGATTTTTAAATATTAGTAATGGGAGAAATTTTGGCTCATGGCTGGTTAAGTATTTGGATAAGAAGATGACTGATATTATCACTTCAGCCTAAAGAGGCAAGGCAGAGTCAAAAGAGGCAACCAAGAAATGAAAGCAGAAAACAGAAATAGAGAAGAAAACAAGCAACAATTATAGTAAATGCCAGAAAACAACTTACACTGTGAAATAATGGACTACACTCCATAGTACCATTCAAATATTAACAACTCGAATAGATCAGTTAGCACCAACCATATTCTGCAAGTATCCCACAGAATGACAGCTTTGAAGCTGTTCTTTCCTACTACCCAATGAACAACCACGACTTTAAACGAATGACTATGAACGTGGCATTAACCCACTAACGCCGTGCGTGATCATATGATCACGCATCGCAATGCCTTATATAATAGTGTATATTTTCAAATCCTTCGGGTTTAATCTACTAATTATTGTTTTATTGTCTTTGACGTACATCTGGCAACTCAGCCTGATCGATATATTATGTTATAGTTCTCAATTGGCGGCATTATTGCATTGTGAGTTGGAGTGTGCCTCTGTGAGGATCAACAATGGATGCGTGCTTCAAGTAAGTAATTGTTTTCTAGTCCTGTTCACACATATTAGCCCATGAAACCTGCACCGATATATTTTATATAAATCGTATTGAATGCTGGATAATTTCCAAGAGGAAAAATGTTCTTACTACTATATTATATGCCAAGAATTTTTAGCGTGATCGTACGAACACGCTAGGCTCTAGCGGTGGCTTTCGATTTCATAAAATATCACACATGTAATGAGCTAAGATTTTACGAGAATATTATCAGGGGTCTCTGTTTTAACATTTTAAAAGTTATTTCTCCTACTCCCACTGCTATTATATGTTGTTTTACGGCATATCTGTGCCCTTACCTTCGCTTCTACATCTCAATAACGGTGCTCGAAAACATACCTACGGTAGTTGCGAATGTATCAGACATTTCTATTAGTCCATAATATAGGTAAAAGTACGTTTAGACTGTAAATAGCCTGCTTTCTTTACACATGTCCTGATCTTTTGCAGGGACATAACTCTAAAGGAAGTCCTCAATATTTTGGAGGCTGATGACAGTGAAGAGGAAACGGCGAAGGGAATATTCATCGAACCGCCTGAAGTGAACGTACTATCTGATGAAGATTCAGGTGATGAAGATGGTGGTGGTTTAGTTGACAATCTCACTGGCCGTCAACTATCCAGCAAGGCGGAAATTGTGTATACAAATAATGTACATTTGGGAGGATGTGCAACAGATGATACTGAACAAGCGGACACTTCTGCCAAGAAGAAGAAAACAAACATTTACTCGTGGAATAAGTGTAACGTACTAAATCAAGAGAGTGTTTTACCAGAACCCGACTACACGTTGTTGTTTCATGTTAAATCACCTGTGCAGTGTTTTGAAACTTTCCTTGATGGTATCGTCTCGATACCTTATCAATTTTGATTTTTATCAAGGAAAGAATCAAAAAGGAAACTGAATACAAAACGGCCTACGGTAAATGTGCAGCTCCCATGATGCTAATGTTAGATGAACTGCCAGAGGACATCAAAGTACTGCCATGATGGTGAACTGCTGTTGCAAGAATAAAAAAAAGTACGCACTTTTTAAAAATTCCCCTGATCCTAATTTCTCGCCAGAGGAAATGAAAGTATTTATTGCTATTCTGTTGCTGTCTGGTTACAACCCTGTTCCCAGTAAACGTTCGTACTGGGAAGCAAGTGAGGACTTGCGCAATGAACTAGTTGTCAATGCTATGCGCAGAGACAGGTTCTTAGATATGTGTAAATTTATTCATTGTGCAGATAGCACCCAGCCAGTTCCCAATGACAAGATGTGGAAATTACGCCCCCTTATGGATCTTCTGAAAAAGCGATTCTTTCCATGTTCAGGCCTGAGCACAACCTCGATTTCGACGAGTGCATGGTAAAATACTTTGGCAGGCATGGCTGCAAGCAATTCATAAGGTGGAAACCGATACGTTTCGGTTACAAAGTCTGGTGTTTGAATACATCCTCTAGATACCTTATCAATTTTGATTTTTATCAAGGAAAGAATCCAAAAGGAAACTGAATACGAAACGGCCTACGGTAAATGTGCAGCTCCCATGATGCTGATGTTAGATGAACTGCCAGAGGACATCAAAGTACTGCCGTTCCGCCTTTACTTTGATAACCTGTTCACAAACATGACACTTCTTCAAGAGCTGAAGCGCCGTGGCTACGGAGGGAATGGGACTATCAGAGGGAATCGTGTTCCCAAAGAATGTCCTCTTCCCACAGTAATGGAAATGAAGAAGAAGCCCCGTGGAACATTTGAGATTGCCATGCGTGTGGAAGATGGGATTGGAATTGCAAGATGGGTTGACAATTCCGTCGTAACCATTACACCCACGTGCTACGGCGCAGATCCTGCATCTTCCGTTTCACGTTACTCTCAAACAGAGAAGAAGAGTATGTGTGAGACGTCCCGCTGTTTTTGGGGCATACAATAAGCACATGGGAGGAACGGACAAAATGGATGAGAACGTCTCCTACTACCGCATAGGCATACGGGGGAAGAAGTGGTGGTGGTCCCTATTTACATGGATGCTCGATGTTACAGCACATAATGCCTGGCAGTTTATGAGAAGATCAGGGGCTGACATCCCTCAGCTTGACTTTCGCCGCCACATCGTACAGACACATCTCAAGGCGTACAGGAATCCACCATCTGGGGCAGGACGTCCTATTGGAACGGTTCATCAAGGTCGCACCCCCAATGATATTCGCTTAGATGGCAGAAATCGTCTAGTAGCATCTGGTAATCGTCGCAGATGTGTGGAATTAACTGTTTCAGCACTGTACGTACCCAGTGCTTGAAATGCAACGTTGGACTCTGCATTCCTTGCTTTGTTCCTTACCATACAGTTGAATAACGCTAAGAAAAGACAACCAAATCGGTAAACGGTGATAGAGTGATGAACAAATGCTTTTTCTTATGACTCTCACGTTTTTCATTTCATGGTTTGTTATACCCATATATTTTACACAAGTGTTTTTGTACATTATATGTTGAATTTGTAGAATGTGCTTGTCGCCTATGAAAATAATAATACATTTACAAAGATATTAATGATAAAATGAAATACTCCCACTCCGATTTAAAATACAGTACTAGCTAAAGAGACATTTCAGATATAGTTTACAGATTTTACAGAAAATCAATAGCATATGAGATGACATCATATAATTCTAATACCAATATAAATGGTCCGTTATTGGATATTACAAATTTTCCAGCTAACTCATTCCTGGTTGCCAGCGTTTCGCCCCCGTGTGCTAGGCTGGGCTCATCAGTTGGTACCTAGCACACCTACCAAGATGCTGGATAGTGCATACCGTGGAGGCCACTGCGCAGGCTAATTGTAGCTACCGGCAATGGCAATGCACTATGAGAGACATTGTCTCATTATCAAAAATTGGTGCCTGCTTGGCCTTCAGATGATGTAGATGTTGATTCCCTAGGGAATCAGAAATAATTGTTCCGAAACGCTGGCAACCAGGAATGAGTTAGCTGGAAAATTTGTAATGTCCAATAACGGACCATTTATATTGGTATTATAAATTTACTCATTCGGAACAATTATTTCTGATTCCCTATGGGAATCAACATCTACATCATCATATAATTCTCTCGGTCTTGCTCTAAAACCTCAGCCCATTAAGTAATTTTTAAATTGTTAACATACCAAAACCTGCTCCTCGATGAACAGACTACAAATGATAACTTTGGTAGAAATGCATTCGACAGTTTCTCCGCGATTGTGGGACAGATAGATACAAAAGCTAAAAACCAATGATATGGTCTTGGGATGACGTAAAATGGATAGTTATTTCAAAAAAATTGCAAGATAAATTTAAAGAGAGCAGAATCCCTGCAACTTTATTTAGGGGATAAACACAGTTTTACCTCTTCCAGTAACTGTTAAAATAGGATAAATTTTGTTGTTTGTGTCATCCGTCCATAGACTGGTTTGATGCAGCCCTCCATGCCACCCTATGCTGTGCGAACCTTTTCATTTCTATGAAGTGCTGCATCCTATGTCTGCTCTAATCTACTTGTCATATACATACCTTGGTCTACCCTTACTGTTCTTACTGCCTATACTTCCTTTAAAAACTAACTGCACAATTCCTGTGTGTATTACAATGTGTCCTATCATTCCATCTCTTCTTTTGGTCAAATTTAACCAAATTGACCTCCTCTCACCAATTCGATTCAGTATCTCTTCAATCGTGATTCAATCTATCCATCACACCTTCAGCATTCTTCTGTAACACCACATTTCAAAAGCTTCTATTATTTCTGAGCTAGTTATCATCCATGTCTCACTTCCATAAAACGCCATGCTCCATAGAAAAGTCTTCAGAAACATTTTTATAATTCCGATATTGGTGCTCAAAGTGAGCCAACTTTTGTTCTTAAGAAAGGCCTTCTTTGCTTGTGCTAGTCTGCATTTTATATCCTCCTTACTTCTTCCATCATTAGTTAATTTACTACCCAAGTTTTTTTTTTGCTAGTTGCTTTACGTCGCACTGACACAGATAGGTCTTATGGCGATGAAGGGACAGGGAAGGGCTAGGAGTGGGAAGGAAGCGGCCGTGGCCTTAATTAAGGTACAGCCCCAGCATTTGCCTGGTGTGAAAATGGGAAACCACAGAAAACCATTTTCAGGGCTGCCGACAGTGGGGTTCGAACCTACTATCTCCCGAATACTGGATACTGGCCCCACTTAAGCGACTGCAGCTATCGAGCTCGGTACCACTATATAAGTAACAATATTCATCTACTTTTAAACATTCCCTAATCTAATATTTCCTGCATCAACTGACTTCGTTCGTTTGTTTTGGACTTATTTCCATCTTGTACTCCTTATCCAAGACTGTGTCCATACCATTTAGCAATTCCTCCAGATCTTCTGCAGTCTCAGATAAAACAACAATATCACCAGCAAACCACAGGGTTTTGATTTACTCTACTTGGATTGCGATTCCCTTCTCAAATTCCTCTTTGATTTCTTTTACTGCCTGTTCTATATAAACAATGAAAAGAAGGGGGGACAAACTGCAACCTTGACTCACTCCTTTCTGGATTGCTGTTTCTTTTTCAAAGCCATCAATTCTTATCACAACAGACCGATTTTTATACAGATTATAGATAATTCTTCGTTCTCGGTATCTGATCCCAATCACCTTCAGAATCTCAAACAGTTTGATCCAATAAACATTATCAAATGCCTTTTCAAGATCTATGAACATCATGAATGTGGGCTTGTCCTCCTTAATTCGATCCTTTAAGATCAGAAGTAAATTCAGGATTGCTTCATGTGCTCCTACATTTCTTCTGAAGCCAAATTGGTCTTCTCCCAACTCAGTTTCAACTTGTCTTTCCATTCTTCTGTAAATAATAAGTGTTAAAATTTTGCACGCATGAGATACTAAACTAATGATGCGATAGTTTTCACACTTGTCAGCACTAGCTCTCTTGGGAATAGGTTTGACATCCTGACGAAAATCGGATGGCACTTCTCCTCTCTTGTACATCTTACATACTAAATGTCATGCTGGTATCTTAAGTTATGAATTTCATTACGATACGTATTGACAATTGATCACTATCAAAGTGTAGAGAAGGGTCCACCTATTCAATACCAATTATTATAATGGTATTGAATAGGTGCACCATTCTCTACCCTTTGATAATGCTGGTATCTCCTAAGGTAGTCAGTAAGTTAGAGGGAATGTCATCAATTCCAGGTGTCTTGTTCCTATTTAGGACTCACCAAGCTCTGTCAAATTCTGACCTCAAAATTGGGTCTCCCATTTCATCTGCACCAACACCCTCTTCTTGTTCCAGAACCATATTATCTACGTCTACCTTGATACAACTGTGGGATATGTTCCTGCCATCTTTCTGCCTTGTCTACTTTCTCCAGAAGTGATTTTCCATCTGAGCTCTTAATATTCATACACCTAGTTTTCCTTTCTCCAAAGGTTTCCTTGATTTTCCTGTATGCAATATCTACCTTTCCTAGGACCATACAACCTTCAACATGTTTGCACTTCTCCTTCAGTCATTCTACCTTAGCTGTCCTGCACTTTCTATCCATTCCATTCTTTAATCACCTGTATTCCTTTCTGACCTCTTCATTTTTTGCATTCTTGTAATTTTGTTACTCATTAATCAGATCTAGTATCTCCTGAGTTATCCACTGATACTTAGTTGATCTTACCTTTCATCCTAACATTTCTTCAGCAGCCCTGAACTCCTCATTCTTCATGACTGCCCATTGTTCTCCTATTGTGTTTCCTTCAGCCTTTTCATTTAGTGCTTGTGCACCATGTTTCATGAAATAGTCTCTCACACTCTTTTCTTTCAACTTGTCTAGATTCCATCTCCTTGCATTCCTTCCTTCCTTCCATCAATTTCTTCAACTTCAGATGAGATTTCATGACCAACAAGTTGTGATCAGAATCCATATCTGCTCCTGGAAAAGTTTTGTAATACAACACTTGGTTTCTGAAGTTCTGCCTAATCATAATGAAGTCTGTTTGATACCTTCCACGTCTTCAGGTCTCGTCCATGTATACAGCCGTTGTTTGTGGTGTTTGAACCAAGTATTAGCAAGGACTAAATTATCATCGGTGCAGAATTCAACTAGCCGACTTCCTCTTTTATTTCCTTGTCCCAATTGGAATTCTCCGTGTAGTACCTTTTTTTCTTGGCCTACCACTGCATTCCAATCTCCCATCACAATTAGATCCTCGTTACCTTTTACACATTGTATTAAATCTCTCTCTTCGTATATTCTTTTGATTTCTTCATCATCTGCTGAACTAGTGGGCAAATAGACTTGCACTATTGTGGTGGGCATAGGTTTGGTGTCCATCTTAACAATATAACCCTTTCACTATGCTGGTCATAGTAGCTTACCTGTTGCTCTATTTTCTTATTCGTTATTTTTTTTTTTTTGCTAGGGGCTTTACGTCGCACCGACACAGATAGGTCTTATGGCAATGATGGGATCGGAAAGGCCTAGGAGTTGGAAAGAAGCGGCCATGGCCTCAATTAAGGTACAGCCCCAGCATTTGCCTGGTGTGAAAATGGGAAACCATGTATACAGCTGTTGTTTGTGGTGTTTGAACCAAGTATTAGCAAGGACTAAATTATCATCGGTGCAGAATTCAACTAGCCAACTTCCTCTTCATTGATGAACAGACTTCCCACTTTATCGATGTGGGATTCGAACCCACTATCTCCCGGATGCAAGCTCACAGCCGCACGCCTCTAACTGCATGACAAACTCATCCGGTTTATTCATTATTAACCTGCGAGTGGTCGCTATATGAGATTTTCTCTCACATTATTTTTTATTGTACCACTTCACAGTGATAAAAGGGAGGTGACTGTTCACTCTTCTAGCTGAGTTTATAACTGTTGTGAGTAGAGCGATTCACATTTGAAGGGTAAGCACCTCCTCCCCTAGTCAGAACAAAGGTTCCTATATGTCCGTGCGCGCTGCGTGAGAGTTTCTCTCATCATGCGACTAATGCCGCTGGTGTTATGTTGAAGAGGAGCGGGAATCTTACTCCTTTTGTACGCGTTAGTATTTGTATTATGAGCACTTTTTGTTTTTAAAAATGTTATTGTGTTCAGACACCTTGCTTTGTACGTAAATATTACTAGATATAATGCATGTGTGAGATTTTATTTTTTTCAACTTCCGGATGGAAGTTATTTTTATATGTACACTGCATATGTTATATTAAGTAGTAATTCGTGTCTTTAATAAACAGCTAATCATTTCATTTTTATCTAAAATATAAGGTAGAACATTTATCTTAATGTGAGAGAAAGTCTCACGCGTGACCACTCACGTTACAATTCAGCTACATCTAACTTTATCGATCTCCCTTTTCAGATTCTCTAACCAACCACAATGATTCAAACTTCTAAAATTCCACACTCCGACTCACAGAATGTCAGTATCCATCATCCTGACGACTACCCCTCTCATGTAGTCCCCACCTGGAGATCTGAATGGGGGACTATTTTACCTACAGAATATTTTACCCAGGAGGAAGCCAACATCAGTACATCATTCATACATAGTGAGCTGCATGTCATCAAGAGTTTCTTACGGCTGTAGTTCCCGTTGCTTTCAGCCGTGTAGCAGTATCAACACACCTAAGTCATGTTGAGTATTATCACAAGGCCATATCACTCAATCATCCAGACTGCTGGCCTTGCAACATCTGAAAGACTGCTACTCCCCTTTTGATGAACCATTCGTTAGTCTGGTCTGAATCTATTAAGGAAACTATTTAAAATGGTTTATGTTGGGTCCACCTTGTCAATACATTTCAAATGATTGAAATTATTTATTTTATCATACGTTTCAGGAAAAATATCCATTCCCTTCATCAGTAATGTCAACTGACATGACAACATCGCACCTGCAGCTCGGCTATCTACTTCATTGGGACATGCAAGCCTCCTCACTGCTGCAAGGTCACATGTCAATTGACATCACTGATGCACACACAGCTCGGCTACCTGCTTCAATGGGACACGCAAGCCTCCTCACTGCGGCAAGGTCACATGTCAATTCACATCACTTGCAGACCAAAAACAGAAAATATCTTGAGGGAAACTAAGGCTCACTTCCAGTAAAGGTTCCTGGCTAGGGTTAGAGGTGAAACCTGGTCAATGATCTCAAAGGCAGAGGAGGAATTTCAATTCCCAATAGCAAAGAGATCTGAAGAAACTGACTAGAGTGGTCCAATGTAGGCCATAAATGTAAAATAAAAATAAAATTATTATATGGTAAATATTTTCTTTATTATTTGACATAGCTGATTTCCTATAACTTTTCTTATGCAACACTTAATGACCTACGATTTTGGGGGAATCCTGCCATCTGCACTACAGACGAGTTGGAGCATCTTGAAACACCTTCGTAACTTAAAACGAAATACTTCACTGGTACATAAATGTCAACTCACTCCTCAGAGTCAGAAAACAGGAAGAATTTGAAAGGCTTGGACAAACACCAAACACTAGAGGATATTCAAAGGAAAGCCAGCAGTAAAAATAATGGCTAACAGGTCCCTACCTTGGGATCACTTCTACATAAAAAAGAAGAAACAATGTCACAGAGTTCAGGTAAAGTAAATTTGTATCCTTGTCCCAATGCGGTGCAGCTCTTTTCAAGCACACTCCCGATTGGAATTGAGCTCCATGAACCATTTTAAGCATACATCAGCCCTACTGCCATTCTTATATTTCTGGTGGTACCAGGAATTGAATCCAGGCTCCTGAGGACAGTGTCAGCGCTAACCATTACGATATGGAGCTGGACAGACTTCATGTCATAATCTGAAAGACTTGTCCCTACTGACGATTAAGTGCAAGAATAAGATGTACATTTTCATCAGCTGCCACGCCCCCATCAATAAAGCCGCTAAGACAAAGCAATACAATATAAAACATATTTGAGTTTTGCAGAACATATTTATAATAGTAACCACAACTTTCAGGGCATTGAAAAAGATATTGAGCTAATCTATAACAGTAATTATGGTTTAGAATCAAATATTCATGAGAACATGAAAAAGGACCACAGAGAAAGGATTCAGATACAATTTTAAATGAAACTACTACAGACAATGTACTATTCACTACCCTGAGGTGATGTAGTGTCACGTGCAACTCACTCGCCAGGAATACACGTGGTGGATGTGGCTCAGTACTCTTGTAACTACTGATGCAACATGTTCGGTCATTCTTGTTAAATAGGTATGTTTTAATTGTAACACTCATTCGGATTTATGTCTGGTCATGTTTGTCCTGCTACAGAATGGAGTAGACTGTACAGCCAGCAACTCCACGTCAAGTGTCAGGCGACAGAAATTAACCTGACCCACTACAAGGGCCAGCGGCTTTGGGCGGTGAGACTTTATAGGAGGGAATACAGCCAACAACTACCCGCTGAGTGTTGGGTGGCAGAAAATAGCCTGACCCCTTACAAGCTTCGGATGGATGAGACCTTGTACGAGGGCAATGGGCCCTCTGTAGAGGTAATGCTATTGAAATACCATTACTCAACGATTTAATCGGTGGAGAAGATGGGCTTTGGCACGGCGAAGAAGCGGAAAAGAAATTGTCAGGTGGACTGGTTATGAAGGTGCCACTCAATTTTTATCAAGTCAGCAGCAGTCCATTGCAGTTTTGGTATTTGACACCACGTGTCTCATATATATGTGCCATGGTGAACAATTCCCGTCAAGACAAAAAATGTAGAGCAAGAAAGGGCAACATTAGAGAAAGTAAATCACAGAATTAGCCGAGAAACCACTGGTTTGAGAAAAAGGTAAGACAAAAGTGGTTTGATGACAACAAAGAGATACTCAACAACTATTTCTCTTGTTTCGGGCAGCACTATGAGCCAAGATGCGTAAAATATAGTGCTGTTGTGAGTAGAACCTGGCCATCTTGTTACTATATCTCTTATCATAAGGTTCAAATCACTCAGGGTGCATATCAAAGAGAAGAAACCTTTCCAGTTTCAAATACCTCCCTATTTTCACATCCGGGATAATATTCTCAAATGAGTGCAGTCCAGGGCACCCAATACACCAAGGAACCCAGCTATTCTGTGAAAGTGTTCCATAACCTCTCTTTGTTCCTGTTCTTTAAGAGAAAGTTTGATGAACTGTGGGAATAAGGTTGATTCTCCATGGGCAGGTAAAACGCCGCTGTTCGCCCGCTACAAACCCGCTTGTGGAACAGAACCATGAGGTATCTGTAGAGTTGTCTATACGGGTGGTTTGCACGCCGCGGGTGGACGCGTCCTTGAGCGGGCAGGCGGGTCTAACGCCAACAGAGGCGTCATTCCCGCTAGCGGTAGAACAGCAAATCATACTCCACGTGGCGGCAGTGAGCAGTTCACCCGCCTCTGTCGCACGATAGGAACTGCCAGAAGTGTAGTATATTCTTTACTAACTGATGTACCCGTGCTTCGCTCCGGAATTCTACATTGTGTACAGAATTCTAGGTTAGGTAGTGTACACGTTGTAAGCAAGATTGTATTAAATTCCATAGCTCCTAACGTTACCCTAGAAACGCGACGGGGAAGTCACCAGACGTCCTTTCTCATATGAAGACTAGGTTAGGGAATATTCATTGTAACGATAGGCCCACTTGCCTACCATCGGTCACAATCAGGTTGGGGAGTTTAGATTATAATGGCAGACAATCTCCACCTGCCTTTTTACATCCTCAGAAAGACTGTTTTAGTCACTTTTCCAACTGAAATGAACATAGGTCATTACAATGATGTCAGTAGGAATGACATGATTAAAAGCAATGTTTTCATATGAAATACTCGATCAAATGAAAAACCACGCATTTTAACGGACAGTACTACACTTCCGATCAAACAATCCAAATTTTCAGAGCTGGAATGACCAACCCGCAGACAGCCGTGATCAGTGAACACTCTTCGTCTTTTTTCGGTGGGGAGGAGGGGTTGAATAGTGGAGAGTCCCACGGCAAAAACTATGCCCTTTTACTAATCTGTTTCCTAGGAATACACAATGAATCGGAAAATCTCAATTCACTACACTGGCAGGAGAAGAAACCATCTGACTTGGAGGCAAATTCTTCCTCAAAGCCACAGGAGAAAGCCCCTTTTCACTGCTAATTTGGAATAAAATAAATATAGATATAATAAAAGTGAAGCGGAAGAAGCTTTTCTTACGAAACGGCTCTTTTCAGGGTTGAATTTTGAATTATTTAGTGAATTGTGGTGCTATAATTTGGAGTAGCCCTAAATTGTAATTCTAGACCAGGTCATACTACTACTACACTGCTCATTCAAAACAGCCTGTCAGAGTTGGGATCCAACAGCTGGAATACTATGATGAACCAGTGTGTTACATACCAGCAGTATCAGGAAATGTGTCCGGCTCCATGCCAAGTTGTTAGCGTGCTGGCCTTTGGTCACAGGGATCCCGGGTTCGATTCCCGGCAGGGTCAGGAATTTAACCATAATTGGTTAATTTTACTGACACGGGGACTGGGTGTATGTGTCGCCTTCATCATCATTTCATCCTCATCATGATGCGCAGGTGGCATACGGCCGTCAAATCAAAAGACCTGCATCTGGCGAGCCGAACTTGTCCTCGGACACTCCCGGCACTAAAAGTCATACGCCATTTCATTTCATTTTGTTTCATCAGGAAATGTATGAACCAGAGGAATGGAATGCTAAAGAAGAAAATTTTCTAACTTCCAAGCTATTTCCCGCCAATATTCAGTCAGGCTGTTATACTCGGTACGCAGCAGTAATCCCATCTATCGGAGTAGAGTGGCAGCATAAGAGACAAAGAACATCACAACAAGCAATGGTCAATATAATGTTATTGTTGATGAATGTTATGCGCTTTTGATATTGTAGACCTTCACATTTAGTTTTCCTCCGACTCTGAAATACCACTCGTCATAGTCGGTACGGTAAAACTGAATAAAACATAAAGGTAAGGGTGTATTTTCCCAAAGGCAGGTCCGAACCTCCACAGAGGTGCGCCTGAGCCGGAGTTTATCTGCGGTAGGGTGGCCAGTTCCTTTCCACTCCTCCATTCCCTTATAATAATAATAATAATAATAATAATAATAATAATAATAATAATAATAATAATAATAATAATAATGGCGTATGGCCTCTGAAGAGGAGTGGTGCAGATCTTTTTCTGGTAGACGGCCTATTAGGCGACCTGCATGTCTGTGAAAATGAGGGTCCTACCTAGGATGATTTCTAATGTTGAATACACCACACACACCCAGCCCCCGAGCTATTGGAATTAAGGTTAAAATCCCCTACCCGGCCGGGAATCGAACCCGTAACCCTCTGGACCGAAGGCCAGTACGCCGACCATTCAGCCATCGAGTCGGACTCTATTCCCTTACCCCTCACCAACAGCATGTAGCAACCCATAAAAATCTTGACCACACCCAATGTTGCTTAACTTCGGAGATCTCAAGGGATCCGGTGTTTCAACATGGCTACGGCCGTTGGCAATAAAACATAAATGATCGAAAATTGTATTCTCTCTAACTTTTGTTAAGTAGTATGTTTCGATAGGACCAATAACTTATTGTAGGTATTTACAAAATAAATTTTAGGTGTCTTCCCCTAAACTGCAATTTCATCCAGGGTGAATAACATTGTTAAAGCTTAGACTGTCGTTTCTTATTCCCCGAATCTATATACTGATTTTCATTATATTCTGTTAACCCATTTTCTCCTGCTTCGGCGTTGATATGGACTTAGCAACAAAAATACAAATTCATGAATGTCTCTGTTATCATAGCCGGTATGGTAAACATGTATGAGACATAAATGATTGGAAATTTAATTCTATATAACTTTAGTTATGTAATATTTATCGATAAGACCACTAATAATATTAATATTTGAGAATTAAATTTCAGGCATTCCCCTAAACTACCATTTCACTCGTTTAGTAATATGCACCTTAATAAAGAATGAAGCAACTGACATTCTATAATATTGGAAAAACATTTCCGGATAGCTCCTTTGTTCGCAAAACGTTAAATGAAACTGTCCAGTGGTGAGCCAATTCGATAATGCAGGGCGAGTTCACCAACATCTTTTCTTACCAGGTTTCTTTTTCAATATTGCTAATAACTGTAGTTGAACAGCTCCGACAACAAGACCTATTTGTACGACATCCATCATTATAGTGTGGCAGGTTTATCGCTGGTGGAGAATAGCTGCGCGTGTCGCCGGCGTTTTTGGCGCTGTTTACAGGCATCAATTCAACCGCTCGTGTAGAATAGGCAAAAAGGTTTGAGCGGTCAGGCGGGTGAACAGCAGCGTTCTACCTGCTCGTGGAGAATCAGTCTAACAAAGGACCTACATCTGAAACCTTAGTATGATGTGGCATGCTGTTGTTATTAACATGGACATCACCGATCACTCCTTGAAATATTCCAGTTCCAAAGAACAGCAGTGCTATTAGAAGGCAATTTCTAGGTGATTTTGGATAGTTTCTCCCAGTAGGGAATTCTAGTTGTTCACCAATTATATCTAAAATATAACTTACTGTGTTTCCTTTTGTAATAAAAAATTTTCTCTGGAATATAGCATCACTTAGTTCTTCAAATAAATCCCGCCTCTCTTCTACAACTCACCATTTATTGCGTTACTATTTATTAAGATACTGGAGATATAATCTCTAATTGTTAAGCTCCAGTTTGGAATTTTTACTGCAGTTTTTTCCAGATAATCGCTCCATCATGGGTACTTAACATTATACGGTGGTAAAAAGTTGGTAAACTTGAAACTGAATTTGCTACAACAGGAACATGATCTTACCCTGGTAACTTATAAAATTTACCGTGGTATTCTCTTTATTGAGGTTAATGCACTCTGGTATTAGTGTCGACTTTTGTTCTCTCTTCTTTCGGCTTCCTCTGGAATGCAATTCAGGAATGGATAGCTGCACGGTTAAGATGTTACGAAAGCATCCATACGTCTTAAGATCCATTGGTATCAGCTCTCCTGTTTAAAGTGCCATGGTGGTTGTGTTGAGTCACTTAAAAATGTCCATCTTCAATCATGAACATCCACTGCCAAAACATGGTGAGAAGTTCCAAGTCTCGTTCCAATGTAACGATGGTTAATGTAGATTTCCAATTAGTCAAGAAACCTGAAATCTATGAAGTAGAAATCAGACAAGCGCTTCACTACCCTCCAGCATGTGTAGCAATTATATATAATTCAACTTAAGTTGAAGATGATCCAGCAGGTAGTAAGACGAAGTATCTCTCAAGATGATCTAGTAATAAGTAAGGCCTGAGCACTATGAACACCACACTTTTATTCAATTACCAAAGTCATAGCTGGAATATAACTCAACTGAAGTTTTTAAATTCACTTGTATTATTTTAGATATAAAAAAAGTTGGCCTTTTGGAATTCCATTTCTTTTAAATTTAAAGAAATATTACTGATTACACTTTATCCACCAATGAACAATTCACAACGTAACAAAAATTGTTTATTTCTTCGTGTTTATTATATGAAAGCAACGTGATGAAAGCGAATGTGCCATTTGTTTCTTCTTTCAGATATCAATACTTTGATATTTTAACAGTTTTTGAATAATTATACATATACTGCTTTCTCAAAGCAATCACCAGTAGATGGCTCTAATGTGATGTTCCAACTTTTATATATCTTATATATACAAAGCCACAAGGCTAATTGACTGACTCACTGACTGACTGACTGACATTAATGTTTGCCCACTTCGAAGTGAGCTAGGAACTTGAAATTCGGCAATCTGATAACTATTAGGCTGCAACCCAAGGAAAAATTCAAAAAAGTTGAAATTTTTCATATTTAGCCCCCCTTCCGCCCAATCAAAATATCGGGCTGAAATTTCGTGTTAGACCCTGGCAGATGAGCTAGGAACTTGAAATGTGGCAATCTGATAGCTATTAGGGTGTGTCCCAGGGGAAAATTCCAAAAAGTTCAAATTTTTTGTATTTAGCCTCCCCTTCGCCGAAACACTGAAATTTCGTGTTACACCCTTGCAGATGCGCTAGGAACTTGAAATTCAGAGGACAAATAGCTATTAGGCTGCAAACCAAGGAAAAATTCCGAAAAGTTGAAATTTTTCATATTTAGCCCCCTTCCGCCCAATCAAAATATCGGACTGAAATTTCGTGTTAGACCCTTCCATATGATCTAGGAACTTGAAATTCGGCTGCCTGATAGCTATTTGGCTGTAACCCAAGGAAGAATTCCAAAAAGTTCAAAATTTTCATATTTAGCCTCCACCGAATCGAAATATCGGACTCAAATTTCGGGTAAGACCCTTCAGTTCCAGATGAGCTAGAAACTTGGAATTCGGTAATCTGATAGCTATTAAGCTGCAACCGTGGGAAAAATTCTAAAAAGTTGAAATGTTTCATATTTAGCCGCTTTTCCGTCCAATCAAATTATCGGACTAAAATTTCGCGTTAGACCCTTCCAGATGAGCTAGGAACTTGAAATTTGGCAATGTGATATAAATTAGGCTGCAACTCAAAGGAAAATTCCAAAAAGCTCAAATTTTTCATATTTATCCCCCCACCGAATCAAAATATGGGACTCAAATTTCGGTTTAGAACCTTCCGTTCCAGATGCGCTAGAATATTGGAATTCAGCAATCTGATAGCTATTAGGCTGAAACCCAAGGAAAATGCCAAAAAGTTAAAATTTTTCATATTTAATTCCCCCCGCCCAATCAATATATCGGGCTCAAATTTCGTGTTAGAGCCTTCCAGATGATCTACGATCTTGAGATTCGGCGATGTGATGGCTATTAGGTTGCAACCCAAGGAAAAATTCAAATTTAGTTCAATTTTTTCATACTTAGCCCCCTTCCCGCCCAATCAAATTATTAGACTCAAATTTTGTGTTAGGCCCATCCAGACGAACCAGGAATTGAAATTAATCAATATGATAGAAATTGGGCTGTAAGCCAAGAAAAAATTCCAAAACATTCCATTTTCTCATATTTACCCCTCCACCACCCAATCAAAATCCACTGCACCCCTCCCCCCAAACAAAATGGCGGACGCCATGATGCAGTGCCCTACAAAATTAATATTTGGCAATGCTCTAGATCAAGCCTGTAACCGACGAAGAAATCGCAACAAGTTCAAATTTTGAATAATTAACCCACTGAAAAATCGAAATATGAAGCAAAATTTAATGACGATGCGGACTTTCGTTTAGAGCTATTTTGTGGCTGAACGGTAATTGCTATCAATGAACCGATTGCACTTTCGTGTCCTAAAATTAAGATGTCTACAATTTTGGTCGTATGACTTTTTTTCGTATCTCGACCCCTTCTACCTTAGACTGACCTTCATTTCCCCGGTTTTTATCAATTTTGTTAAATTCCCATACATTTTTTACTGATTAATACACTCATAAGACAGATAGACACTAAATTCAGCACGCTCCCTGACACGACCATTGGCCATATGTAGACCGACTTTGATTATTCTACTGCTATGAATGTATGGGAAACTGAAGGAATAACTTACCAAGAAACACTACCTTAATTTCAGCATAATGTATGTACCGTAATCAATTTATGGTGAAGACCATGGAGATACGGCAAAACCTCAAACAACCAAAATTGTAGGTCGTTATATTGTCGTCCAGCGTGCTAAGTTTCAAGAGTGTAGGCGTCTGCTAAGTTGGCAAAATAGTTTTTCAACTTGTTTAAAGCGGTCGTAATTTGACATGGATCGATATGTTCACCTCCTTCCTTGGTATAAATACGCAAGATACTAGAAAAGGCCTAAGACAGTAATGTAGAAGACTAAAGGGGTCGTCTGATGGCGCAATCCATACTTTGATACGACGTACCGTTTTTCCGCAATAAATTTCCTAACCAAAGTCTGCACTATTTAGCGTGCACATTGCCTGGCTCTATATTATATATATAAAACTGTTTGGCTCACTGGCTGGCATAAATGTTTACCCCACTTCGGCATGAGCTAGAAACTTAAAATTTGACAATATGATAGCAAATAGGCTGTATTGTGGAAAAGTTCCATATGTTGATTTTGTGTTATTTTTACTTCCCTTGCCTTAAACTAAATTTTGGACGATATGTTGCAGTGCGCCAAAGAATTAAAATTTGCCGCAGTTACATCTTTGGCCTGCAACCGACGGAGAACTTCGAAGGAGTTGAAATGTTTAACGTTTTCATCTCCAGAAGTTATCAAAATCTGGAAGCAAATTTCATTATGGTGCTAAGTAAGGTTTCGAGAATTTTGGTGGCTAAACTGTAACTCGTACCGCCAAATGGACAAGACGTTCGGATCCCATCATGAAGGGTTCTACAACTTCGGTCCCGGGAATTTTAGTCGTATCATGATCCCTTATGCCTTGGATAGAACTCCATTTTTCAGATTTAACGTCAATTTTTTACATTTTCCGTAATTAATTTACTGTTTTACACACTTATAAGACTGATAGAATCATGAAATTTGGCAGGCTCATTGGAACGTTTGTGGGCCACAAGTGACCAAATGCATGATTCTAGCACCCTGTAAACATGGAAAAACGAAAGTAATACGTAAACCCTGTACTCCTAATCCAAGGTTCTAAACCAATCTACGGTCAACTCGAACAGATACGACAAAACATCAAATAACGGAAATATAGAGCGTTTCAACCACAATAAACCTGCCAAGTTTCAAGATTATAGCTCCCCGTTACGTTAGGAAAATAATTTCTTATGTGAGAATCGTACGTAATTTTCACCACGTCGGAACGTTTAACGCTACCTCGTCTATAAATCGTGAATATACGGTACGAGAAAATATTAGAGGACCAAATATGTACGCGAATATATGTGCCGTCTGGTGGCGAATCCGTTCTTCGTAACGAAGTACCTTTTCGTCACAGTAGTTTTCCATGTGAGCATTTGAAATATAGAGGAATTGGGGGTTACATACTTCTTTAACAAGCCAATAGTACGGAGGAAGTCCTGCAGATTACGAGGTGTCATGTAGTTGGCACGACAAATCGTCTTGGTAGTTTCTTGGCTTTCTAGACCGGGGTATTACATGAAATGAACATCAATATATATCAATGTTTTTCACAAAATGTCTTCCTGTCGTTTGTGAATGTAGATGCAGTTCAATGGTTACAAGTAAAGTTGATTCTTGTCATTTAGAATAAAATGTCAACATTCAGAAGTTTTAAATTGCCAGCAGAAGTGTTTTGTTATGCTTGTGAACTTTACATTAGATTTAACAAAAGAAAACATAAAATTGTGCTCGGGACAAAGTTCTGTGAGGTGTACTGTACTTGTCTTGGTGTGCATGTTCACGACCAAAATGTCATATGGGGTCTGCATGCGACTTGTAGCAACTCACAGTCTACTTTAGAGGGCTGGCTGTGTGAAACAAGAAAATGTACACCATTTGCAAATTCCCCAGATATGGTGATAAACCTACAAATCATCAAGACAATATATATACATTTTTATGATGGGTATTACACATTACAAAAGTATCTAAGAGCAGAAAAAATAATGCATATCCTAGCATAAAGACATCTACTGCTCCAGCACCACATAGTGAGTACTGCAAATTCCATCGCTGCCAAAACACACTGCTGTACTTGTGAAAAGGAAATAAGAGATTAATTCATATGGCCAGAGTGATTTCAGGTTTAGCCAGGAGAGCAGTTTGGATCCACAGCTCTGTACTCAACAGAAATTGGATGCCCATGTGAGGAAGTTGCAGCTAAGCAAATAAAAGGCTCAATTCCTTGCAACCTGTCTTACAGAATATAACTTCTCAATAAATCCCACAAACTAACAAAACCTGGGGCCAGACATGAGGATTTTGTTTGCTTCTACCAAATGTGGAAAATGTTTTTTAAGTGATATTAATTGTGTCTCTGAACACATTAAGATTTCTCATGAACCAGACCAATTGCATCTGTTTACATATAGCTCAAGCAGAAGTCTCAAAGATGTAATGCATAATGGGAACAAGTTTCCTTCCATACCAGAAGCTCATTCTGCAGAACTTAAAGGGACATGAAAATAACAAGCTGCTCTTGGAAAAACTAAAATATGTATGTTACAAATGGGATGTTTGTGGTATTTTAAGATCTCCAACAGGGATTGCTGATGCTTCACTACACTAGACTTATAAGAGGTCCTCAATAAGTTCCAAGTTCCAAATTTCAAGTATTTAAGGATTACACAGAATTTAAACATAAATGTTTATACATTTTCCAATGCGATTTGATAGAACCTGATGATGTTCATTCAAGAACGAAACATGTCATTCTATTTTTAGCTGTTCCTATTTCAGGTATAATACTGTTGTGTGTTCTTTACTGAGTAGTTTACACATTTATTCATTCACAGATTAGTTTTCACAAAGTGAAGAGCCTAACAGTTATAAGCTGACTGAGTCGAGACCAAAAGGAGACTGCTTTCAATATCACAATATACACATCTTCCTTGTTTTCCTTTTACCATACCTTCTGTTGCCCCTCGTGATAAGGAAACATGTTGTAGATTAAGCCCTATCCAATTTTGCATTCTTTTTGGAATCGCAGCTAAAGGCTTATACCACTCCATACAGCATTTCCATGTTCATTACCCTATCTTCCCAGCTTACTCCTCCAAATCCACATCTTGAATGCCTCTAATCTTCTCTGCTCTTCTTTTCTCATGATCTATGTTCCTGCACCACATAGAGCTATCCTCTACACAACACCGTACTAGTATCTTCCTCAGATCTTTCTCTAGCTGGCAACAATACAGGTTTTCCTTCTTGTTGAAGCTTCCCTTAAGTATGGCAATTCAGTCTCTTATAACGGTTACTAGCTGTAGTACCCGTAGTGGACGGGACAATTATATAGCACATGCAAAGTTATTTAACTCCCAAGCTACTTTCTGCCAATATTCGACGATGATGCTTGTTGTTTAAAGGGGCCTAACATCTAGGTCATTGGCCCCTAAATGGCACGAAATGAGATGAAATGTATAGACAATTAAAAATCCACAATTCTCCAATGACCAAAATTCAAAACGTGAGAACGAAGAATGAATGGATGGATATGAAGTTAAAACAATCAGTGGATCCGACCCGCATTGGCCTACATTTCCAGAAACCGGCAGTAAACAATAGTATTACTGACTGAGGGACTGCTTCTAAAGAACAATACTGAATCAATGATGCTTGTAGTCTAAAAAGGTCCAAAATCCAGATCATCAGCCCCTCATTATGGTACTTATCACTAGGAAAGTAGAACCATGGTATTTTTCATGTTGCGGTACTAATCAAAAGTAGCATACACTCGCGGTATTCCACACACAGGTAATGCAATGTGCACATGTAACACATACATATGGTGTTTCACACATTGTGTCACTATTTACAGGCAATGCAAACCTATGGTGTTCTTCACATAAGTGGACTAACCACAGGGACTCGCACTATCTTGTGGTGTTCCTCACGTAGTGGATACTAATCATAGGAAAGGCGGAATCTTGGTGTCGCTCATATAGTGGTACGAATCACAGGTACTGTAAAATCCATCCTGAGCACACACTGTCGCTACTAATCACAAAATTATTTTGTAGCCAACGTAGTGGGACTATGCGAAAGTAAAAGCGACTCATGGTGTTCCCTGCATGATGGTACTAATTACAAGTAGTATCATGGTTATAATTTGATCATCCCTTGGTCGCCTCTTATGACAGGCAGGGGATACTGTGGGTGTATTCTTCGCCTGTGTCCCCCACGATAGGGGGTTGTGTGTTTGTTCCGCGAGAGATATTTTATTTCCCTCAAGTCCTCCAGCAAGCTGGTCAGGACCCCCCACCTGCCACCTAGGACGCGCCACGTGGGAGTATCACCTCTCCCCCTGCCAATATTCAGGCAGACTGTTTTACTCGGGACGCAGCAGTAATCCCATCTATCAGAAATGAGTGGCCGCAGAAGGGACAAATCACATGACAACAATGGTCAATGTAATGTTATTGATTACACTGTCCTGCGATGGTTTCATTGTCGCCATCCTGTATTGCTTTTCAGAATGACTTTGGACTCCTGAATCAGCATCAGATTTTAATTTTTTCCCATCACATCATATTTTCTCAAAAATCCTATATTTCATTTATATCACGTGCACTAATGCACTTCTTATGCTGTTAGGAAGAATGTTGCTTTAATTTAGATCTCCATATTCTTTTATTACTTAATTTTATTATTTTATTAATTCAACATCCTCTAGCCATCTCGTAGTCCTGTACTATCACGCTCAGAGTGTAGAGCTGGCAACTATATACACAATAGCCGGCAACGCGCGGTTTTGGCTGAGCGGCGTCATTCTCTCGTGCCTCATCCATGACAGTCTGAGTTGTGTTTCGCTTGCTAGTGAAAAGAGATTTTTGTCTTCATAAGCGTTCTATATGTAAGTGACGTACTGTGTTAATATTTATATTGAACTTACATATATCAACCTGCCATGACATGGCTGCAAGAACAATCCAGATACATTCTGTTATGTACACTGATTGACAGAGCAAATGCAACACCAAGAAGGAGTGGTCAGAACTTTATGCCAATTGCAGGGTAGACTGACGTCACTGAGGTATGCTCATGATGTGAAATGCGCCGCTGTGCTGCGCACGTAGCGAACGATAAATGGGACACGGCGTTGGCGAATGGCCCACTTCGTACCGTGATTTCTCAGCTGACAGTCATTGTAGAACGTGTTGTCGTGTGCCACAGGACACGTGTATAGCTAAGAATGCCAGGCCGCCGTCAACGAGGCATTTCCAGCAGACGGACGACTTTACGAGGGGTATGGTGATCGGGCTGAGAAGGGCAGGTTGGTCGCTTCGTCAAATCGCAGCCGATACCCATAGGGATGTGTCCACGGTGCAGCGCCTGTGGCGAAGATGGTTGGCGCAGGGACATGTGGCACGTGCGAGGGGTCCAGGCGCAGCCCGAGCGACGTCAGCATGCGAGGATCGTCGCATCCGCCGTCAAGCGGTGGCAGCCCCGCACGCCACGTCAACCGCCATTCTTCAGCATGTGCAAGACACCCTGGCTGTTCCAATATCGACCAGAACAATTTCCCGTCGATTGGTTGAAGGAGGCCTGCACTCCCGGCGTCCGCTCAGAAGACTACCATTGACTCCACAGCATAGACGTGCACGCCTGGCATGGTGCCGGGCTAGAGCGACTTGGATGAGGGAATGGCGGAACGTCGTGTTCTCCGATGAGTCATGCTTCTGTTCTGTCAGTGATAGTCACCGCAGACGAGTGTGGCGTCGGCGTGGAGAAAGGTCAAATCCGGCAGTAACTGTGGAGCGCCCTACCGCTAGACAACGCGGCATCATGGTTTGGGGCGCTATTGCGTATGATTCCACGTCACCTCTAGTGCGTATTCAAGGCACGTTAAATGCCCACCGCTACGTGCAGCATGTGCTGCGGCCGGTGGCACTCCCGTACCTTCAGGGGCTGCCCAATGCTCTGTTTCAGCAGGATAATGCCCGCCCACACACTGCTCGCATCTCCCAACAGGCTCTACGAGGTGTACAGATGCTTCCGTGGCCAGCGTACTCTCCGGATCTCTCACCAATCGAACACGTGTGGGATCTCATTGGACGCTGTTTGCAAACTCTGCCCCAGCCTCGTACGGACGACCAACTGTGGCAAATGGTTGACAGAGAATGGAGAACCATCCCTCAGGACACCATCCGCACTCTTATTGACTCTGTACCTCGACGTGTTTCTGCGTGCATCGCCGCTCGCGGTGGTCCTACATCCTACTGAGTCGATGCCGTGCGCATTGTGTAACCTGCATATCGGTTTGAAATAAACATCAATTATTCTTCCGTGCCGACTCTGTTTTTTCCCCAACTTTCATCCCTTTCGAACCACTCCTCCTTGGTGTTGCATTGTCACTGTCAGTCAGTGTATGTGGAAGTGTTGTGCCGATGAGACAGCGGCGCAATATAACCGAGTTCATGAGAAAGGCCTACTATGCATTTTTGGCTTGAAACTTGGAGACCATCATTGCCATAAGACCTATTTGTGTCGATGCGACGTAAAGCAAATAGCGAAAAAGAACTTGGAGACCAAGACAAGCCGTGGGCACCACATAAGGCTTGTAGAACCTGTATAGAGCAGTTACGGCAATGGGTGAATGGTAAGCCAACTGTATTGCCATTCAGTATTCCAATGGTTTGGCGAGAACCCCCAGACCCACTACTCACTGTTACTCCTGTTCTGTGAATGTGAAGGGATTTAATAGTAGCAACAAAGGTAACATTGTGTATCCAAGCAATATTCGATCTGCAATTTTACCCGTTCTTCATGGCCCTGATAAACCAGTACCACAGCGTCCAGAACATTTACAGGATTGTCCCTCTTCTGAATCTGACGCAGAAATGGCGGGCACTAACTCTGACTGTGATTTCTCCCCTGAATGTGTTGAAAAAGAACCAAGACTGTTTGAGTAAAGTGCAGTAAATGACTGAGATCTTGGCCTTACAAAGGAATCTGCCAAGTTACTCGAGTCTAGATTGCATGAGAGGAACATATTGGTACCAGGGACAATGTACTATTGGTACAAACATCGCGAACAAGAATTGACACCCTTCTTTTCTGAAGAGGGAGCCTTGGTTTACTGCAACAACATTCCGGAGGTTATCTTAAACCTAGGAGTACCACAGTATGACCCTATTGACTGGAGACTTTATATCGACGCCTTCAAGCGTAGTTTGAAGTGTCTCCTTCTTCACAATGAAAACAAACTTGCATCCATTCCCAATGCTCATTCAGTTATTATGCGAGAAACATATGGAAATCTCGAAATGCTGTTGTGTAAACTGAAGTACCAGGAACACCAGTGGCAAGTGTGTGGTGATTTCAGTGTGATAGGTATTCTGTTATGTTTACAAGGAGGTTCAACAAAGCAGCCCTACTTTCTGTGTGAGTGGGACAGTCGAGCAAGGTTACATTACTGATCGAAACAGACTTTCAACGTATTAGGTCGTGTTACGTACATGTAGTACGTGTTGAAGAGATGTTAAGTACAGAACAAAAATGGCCAGCCGGACACCAGTGGGATCCGAACCCACAACATCCCGATTTCGCGTCGGTTGCTCTACCAATTGAGCTATGGTGGCCTAGGCCATCTTTGTTCTGTTTGAAAGGATCTGAGCTACAGGTCTGGCACTGCTGCTAGCATACTGTAGAGTGCGTTTAAGTCGCCCGTTTTGTTCTGTACTTAACATCTCTTCAACACGTAGTATATGTACGTAACACGACCTAATACGTTGAAAGTCTGCTTTGATTACAATGCGGTCGTGAAAATTCAATATTCACCGACATGCCCCACAACGGGCGACTTAAACGCACTCTACAGTGTGCTAGCAGCAGTGCCAGACCTGTAGCTCAGATCCTTTCAAACAGAACAAAGATGGCCTAGGCCACCATAGCTCAATTGGTAGAGCAACCGACGCAAAATCGGGAGGTTGTGGATTCGGATCCCACTGGTGTTTGGCTGGCCATTTTTGTTCTGTACGTAACATCTCTTCAACATGTACTACATGTACGTAACACGACCTAATACGTTGAAAGTCTGTTTAGATTACAATGCGGTCGTGAAAATTCAATATTCATTTACATTAATGAATTAAAAAAGAATGGCCACGTAGACAATGGATTATAGGGTCGAAAAACAAAACAAGAAACTCTTGTTCACAAGAACAAAATACTGTTACCTCCGCTTCCAAGGCCTTAAACAATGAAGGTGAATGAATACTGAATTTTTACGACTGCTTTGTAATCAAAACCGACTTTCAACCTAGTAGGTCATGTTACGCACATTTAGTACGAGTGGAAGAGATGTTAAGTACAGAACAAAAAAGGCCAACCGGACACCAGTGGGATCCGAACCCACAACCTCCCTATTTCGCGTTGGTTGCTCTACCAACTGAGCTATGGTGGCCTAGCCATCTTTGTTCTGTTAGAAAGGATCTAAGCTACAGGTCTGGCACTACTGCCATCACACTGTAGAGTGCGTTTAAGTCGCCCGTTGAGGGTCAAGTCAATGAATATTGAATTTTCACGACTGCATTGTAATCAAAACAGACTTTCAACCTATTAGATCGTGTTACGTACATTCAGTACGTGTTGGAATAGATGTTAAGTACAGGACAAAAATGGCCAACCAGACACCAGTGGACCCCAGCATTTTTGATACAGATTTTCATTGAATTCTCTTCAGTTATTTTCTTGTGATGCGCGTACATACAGACAGAGATGACGAAGTAAAAAGTGCATTTCCTTGTTACTGTGGACATGACTGATACAGAAATACTATTCTTTTTAAATTCTGAGCAATGTACAGACAAAACTCTTCACCTGTTCGATACTTTATCTTGATTGTCGCTTTTTCACTTTTACCTCCAAGTACTTTTCTAGGTAGTACCTTTCTCCTACACCTCTCAGTAAACCTATGGCGCCCCTTGTGCCTATACCATGTTGAAATCTATGTTCCTCTTGTGCAGTGTAATTCTCCATTCGTCCATAAAGCCTTCTGTTAATTCTCTTTATAGTATTTTGGCCACATGAGATACTAAGGTTAGTGGTCTTATGTTAATGTTTTTCCCCTTTTCCATTGGTATTATTATAGTTTCAAGAAAGGCTTTCAGTCATTTTCCTTTTAAGTAAATTTCTTGAAAAAGTTTTACAAATACTTCCTTTCTCTTATTGTGCAGGACCTTGAGTAGTTCAACTGGGATTTCATCAACACCAACTGCCTTTCCATTCCTCATTTTCTTGAAGGTAGCCTTTATTTTCTCTTCTAGTATACTGAAATGAATCTGATCTCCATTAATTTCATTTCCTTTCTTCAGATTTATACTACTCTCAATCTAGTCTGCTACTCCATTCGTATAACCGTTCTATGTACTCTTTCAATCTAACTTCTTCAGGTTCACTTACTATCCGCCCGTCTGACCTCTCAAACTCAGTCATTCTGCTTCCTTTCCTTCTTTCCTTGAATGTCAGCTCCATAGTTTCTTTGCACATCAGGTCAATTTTACTTTCTCTTCCCAGCTGTTCTATTTTGCTACAGGTTTCTCTGATCCATTTTTCTTTGGCAGTTCAGTCTCTCTCTTCTTAGTTCATTATTTAATTTTCTATACATTTTTCTTCCTTCCTTCCTTCCTTCCTTCCTCAATGTTAGCCTTTTTTGCCATTTCCTCCTTTCTCCCACTTTGTTCCGCTAAAACCAAAGTTGCTATAACAAAGTTCTATTGTACTGGGAAAACTTGCATTCTTTAATGTGCTATAGTAGTAGGAGCTCTAACAGATAGATGTAACAAAAGCAATATATTTCAATGTCAGGATAATTTTCGCCGACCGTTCTTTCCAATTCATCCCATAAATGCTCAATGGGATTTAGATCCGGACTACAAGCAGACCACACCATAACATGAATCCCAAGTATTGTTACAATGGGTAACATGTGAACGAACAGTCATGCATTAGCATGAAACCATCACAGTTGAATGGAGCAAAATGCAAAACATTCTTCTGAAGGATTTCATCCACATATTGATGTGCTGTAATGGTCACATGCTCCACAAAGATCAGATCCATCCTCAGCTCTCAAACTTATTCCCTACCCACACCATCACATCTAACCGAAAAGCTTTCCTGGGTAAAAACATGTAGAGGGAATATCTTTCCCGATTCCATCTCCTCAATTCTTTTTTTCGTCCACAAAATCAAAACTTCTCAGTGAGCAACACTTACCCACACTCTTGCATTATTCAGTCACAGTGTTGTCGCATAACATAGTCAATGATATAGATGTTGATTCCTATAGGGAATCTGAAATATTTGTCCTGAATGAGTAAATTTATAATACCAATATAAATGGTCCATTATTGGACATTATAAATTTTCCAGCTAACTCATTCCTGGTTGCCAGCGTTTCGCCCCCATGTGCTAGGTTGGGCTCATCAGTTGGTACCTAGCATACCTACCAAGACGTTGGCTAGTGCATACTGTGGAGGCCACTGCGTAGGCTACTTAGAGCCACCGGCAGTGCCAATGCACTATGAGAAACTTTGTCTCATTACCAAAAATTGATGCCTACTTGGCCATCAGATGACATAGATGTTCATTTCCATAGGGGGCAAAATGCTGGCAACCAGGAAGGAGTTCGCTGGAAAATGTATAATGTCCAATAACGGACCATTTATATTGGAATTAACATAGTCAAGCTCCATGTGATGCTCTCGGGCGAGTTCGGGAATGGATACAGGGGTCTTGATATCTTCTTTGGACAGTTCCCTTGCTGATGTTCACCCTTCGGACTTGCAGAATCTATTTCAGATTTCAATGGCAGTAGTATGACGGTCATGGAGAACTTGTAAGCATAGGAAATTATCATCCCTAACTGATGAGGCTCTTTTCGGCCCTGATCCTTGTCTCCTAGAATGACGATGATGATGCTTGTTGTTAAAAGGGGCCTAACATCGAGGTCATCGGCCCCTAATGGTACCAAATGAAATGACAATTTAAAAGTTCAAAATCATCCACTGACCAAAATAAAAAATGTCATGAAGAATGAATGGATGGATAAGAATTTAAAACAATCAGTGGATTTGACTAAAAAATGATCATAAATAATAGTATTACTGACCAAGGGACCATTTCTAAAGCACAATCCTGAATCGAGGATGCTTGATGTCTAAAGGGGTCCAAAATCCAGGTCAAAGGCCCCTCATAATGGTACTTATCACTAGTAAAGTAGAACCATGGTATTTGTCATGTTCGGGTACTAATCAAAAGTAACGGAGACTCACGGCGTTCCACATATGATGGTACTACTCACAAGTATTGTACGTTGTACAGGTAATGCAGACCTATGGTGTTTCCCACACAATGGCGCCACTCATAGCCAACGCAAACTGATGGGGTTCCTTACCTACGTGTACTAATCACGGGCACCGGTATTCCTGTGGTGTTCCTCACATAGTGGGTACTAATCACAGACAACGCAGACCCACAGTGTCACTCATATAGTGGTACTAATCACAGGCAACATCCAGACCTGTGGTGTTGCTCACAAGGATACGACTCATGGGTACTTGGAACTCACAGTGACCCACTCTCTGCTGCTACTAAGCACAAACCTATTGTGTACCTAATATAGTGGTACTACGCGAAAGTTAAAGCAACCCAGGTGTTCCCCGCGTGATGGTACTAATCAAAAGTAGTTTCATGGTTCTAAGACAATCATCCCTTGGTCGCCCCTTTTAGTCACCTCTCACAACAGGCAGGGGATACCGTTGGTGTATTCGTCTCTGCGTCCCTCACCCACAGCAGGCAGAGAGAGAAAAAAAAGAAAAGGAAGAGATCCGTCGCCTCAAAAGATGAAGTAACGGATGAAGAAAGGCAAGGGCCACGAAGAGCGTGAAAATGAAAGACTCCCTAGGCCTCGAATGCTCCAGTAACGTCGGGGTCGGAAAAGAACAAGCCTTGACCAAGGGAGGTTGGATAGGATAGATGAAAGTGAAGAGCCTGGCACAAGTAAGTGGAAGCAATGCCAGGAGACTCAGCTAAGGGCTCCGTGGTCGCCAATCCACACTCCCAATTTGGGAGCCCATTGGGCCCCTTTTAGTTGCCTCTTACGACAGGCAGAGGATACCGCGGGTGTATTCTACATGTGCGTTCCCCACCTGTATGGGGTTGTGTGTTTGGTCCGCGAGAGGTATTTTATTTCCCTCAAGTCCACCGGTAAGCTGGTTAGGACCCCCCTATCCACCTGGGACGCGCCACGTAAGAGTATCACCTCTCGCCCTGCTACGCCAGCATAGTAGGTTTGTGGTCTCCTAGAATGTAATGTTCTGTTTCCCCATTTCTTCATACTGCTGTGGAAATTACTGAAGCTATAGTACACAGCATTCGTACTACATAATGCCTGTTACAACATAGTCTACCCTGCATACAGTAGCTGAGGCCATGCAATATTTGTTTTTTATTATAGTAGTGTTAGAAGTATTTATATAATAAAATACAATGACTGGCAAAATTGATAGATCACTTCACTTGAATTTTCAAAGGAAAAAGCATGTTAAATTGTGAAACATTCATTTTAATGTTTACATCAATTATTTTCATGAAAAGTTATCTAAGTAAGGCACACCTGCCAACATCAAAAAGAGAAATCCAGAATATCCTTACGCAGAAAATTTTTAACACCACGCGCATGCGTAACAGTCTTGAGACAGAATGAAAAAGGACAGGGGTGGTGGTGGTGGATTATATACAATACTGATACAAGTCAAATACAGTCGTTTTCCCGTATTCATCACTGAATTTATTTGGTCTCAAAAATGTTCCATATAAACCAATGTTAAATTTTCCTGCATCTATAATTTCTCGAACTATCGTTTTATCGCATCGATCGTTGAAAAATTATTTGCGATTCGGAGTTGTTGGTCGTGAACAAGGATCTTGTAGGCTGGAGTGCTGTGTGCAGGTTATTCACGCGCAACCTCACTACGAGCCTCCTGGTGCCAACGCTTCTCGGCCCACTCACCGACACCTAGAAGTGTTCTTATTTACAAGAATTTAGAGACTGATAAAAATAACTTCAAGGTATATGTTAGTTTTAGATTCAATTAAAAAACATGCGAGCTCATATTAACTTCTTATATAATTTGATATCTCAGGATGGTAAAATTTCAGCTATCAACTAATCTCTTCAAGCGTAACAGAGTTCTTGGGAAGGATGCCAATTATCCTTCTGCCTAACAGATCAACTGGTCACAAGAACTTTCAACAAAGAAAGTCTAATGAGGGAGAAGGAAAATATGAGAGAGCACAAAAAGGATATGAAATCATAATAGAAATGTTCCTCTGAAAAAGAAACTTTGAACACACAACTGAACAAACCATCACACTACAAAAGGAGCATTAAGGCAGAACTTCACGGCTGAGATGTTTATATGAATATACAGTGGGTGCATCCTGGGTTTACTTTACCTATGAGTTACACAATAGTATGGAAAGAATGTCAGCTACTTGAAACAAAATGAGCACAATAAAGATCAAGACTGAAAGTAAAATAGATCTAGATGGTGTCATTTAAGTAAATGGGCAACTAAGAACCAGAGGAAAATAACAATTAAAATAAACAAATACCTTTTTGAGTTTCTCAATAGCTTCCAAGTAGTTTTCAGAATATTTTTTAGGCAAGCATAAATGTCCTTCTGATCGGCTTGGGTCTGAGTTGAAACCAATAACGGGTTTGGCATTTCCTGCAATACGACTAGCAGCCAGAAGGAAGGTTCCATCACCTCCAGCAACAATTATAACATCAGCCCACTCAATACTCTCTTCTGTATATGTGAACCTGAAATGTAAATACACAGTTACTTCTTGCGACAGAAACCTGTAAAATATCTAAAATCTAGAATAAAGAAAGAGGGGAAACCCTTGAAGACGCACACAGAAATTGGCTTCTAAATTTAAAAAAACGAATAGACTACAGAAATCTTAGGGCTGCCACTCAGTATAGACTACAAAATTTGAAAAAGTAACTTTTTTAAAGTACAGCCTAACAAAAAAAACGTAACACATTGCATACCTATATGTCCAAGATGGCGCGCGCTGTACAACGCGAGTAAACGTGCTCCGAAATTCACCTGCCATATCAGCCAGATAATTATTTTAATATTCGTGGGTATGCTAGTGCTTTATTTAAGTGTGAACTACAATAGCCGTGAAGTACTATGACGCTGAAGGCCGTAAATGAACCTCTCTCGAAGTTCGAGAAGCGAATGGCAGAATTCCAAGCGCGCTTGGAGGAAGCCATGGCTGCTGGCGCGGCCAGTGCTGCCAACCCAGGCGACACACTAACCGGCCTCGCTTTAGAGATCGGAAAATAATTTCAGAGGAATTAAGTGAAATGAAGAAGGAGGTAAGCCATCTACAGGAACGTCTCGACCAGCGGGACATCCTGATTGACGAGGCAGAGCAATATAGCAGAAGGAACTGCCTACTCCTTCATGGTGTCTGTGAGACCCCCAACGAGGACACGTACGCTGTGTCACTGGGTATGTTAAAACGCAGTCTGAACATCGAATTGTCTATAGACAGCATAGATCGATGTCATAGACTCGGCCGTATGAAGAGGAAAGCAGATGAGGCGGTGTCCGCAGGTAATAAGCCGATCATCATTAAATTCCTCAGGTACCATGAAAGAGACCGCATCTGGCGCGCCAAGCGAGCTCTTAAAGGTACCAAATTATTAATAACCGAATCTCTGACATCCACAAGGAAAGAAGTACTGCGTAAAGCTCGGGACTTCTGGGGTATGCGGCGAGTTTCGACGCAGGGCGGTCGCATTATCGTTCATTTGGAAGACGGGAAAAAGCTCCACATTAGCTCACCTAATGAACTGTACTTACATATGAGGCGGTTAGGAGGATTATCGGAGTGATATGACAATTGTGATGTGCCTAGTAAATGTTGTTGTTGTTGTTGTTATTATTATTATTATTATTATTTAGATTTACGTGTGTGACTGTGTGTGTGTGGTTCCTTAACCAGTCAGCAGTCCATTTCTTCAGGAAATCCAGGTAAGATTTTTTTGTCTCAGTTAAAGTATGCCCATTAGTCAGGTAGCTACGGTATTTCCTCATGATAATGACCTCTAAGAATAGCACACCCCTCACTCCTTCACAGAACATAGATGCCGGTAACCTTTTGAAACAAGAACTTTCACTATATCTGCATACTCTCCAGTGTTGTCACTTGAACAGCCTAAGCTTGCCCACACACATTGAAGAAATTCAGGCTATATTTAACAAAAATAGCATCCATTTGATAGGTATTAGTGAAAGCTGGTTATCGCCATCAGTTCCAAACAACATGGTTCGTCTTGACAGCTATAACTTCTACCGCCATGATCGAACAAATAAGAGGGGCGGAGGTATTGTTCTCTACTGTAGAGATGACCTGAAAAGCCATGTCATTTGTACCTCATCGACAGGTGAATTGCCGAGGACGGAGTTTATGTTCGTTGAAGTAGTTGCTAGTGGACAGAAAATACTTGTTGGAGTGGTTTACCGACCACCTAAAGTATCTTACTTGACCGAGTTTGAAACGCACCTACTTAACTTGCTACCAGCCTATCAACATATTATATTAGGCGACTTCAATACAAATCTACTTACAAAGAAATACGATACTAAGAAACTAGAAGACTTGTTTTCCTCATGTGACTTGACTATCCTTCCCTCTGACCCTACAAACCATGTACGTACTGCCACCAACATTTCCCACACCTTAATAGATCTCAAAGTAACAAACAACCCTCAGAAAGTGGTAACTCACGGACAAATTTCAGTACCGGCAGTGTCCACCCACGATCTTATATATCTTGCGTACTCACCTCGCGTTCCAAAATATAAACCTAGGTATATAACGTGCAGGAATATGAAAGATATTGACATCTATGAATTAAGACACGATGCCTACAATCTTCCATGGAATAGCATTTTAAATCTGACAGACATTGATGAAAAAATAAATACATTTAATTCGTTAATACACAATCTATACAACAAACATGCACTGAAAAGACAGATCAGAATATCCCGCAAACCTAATCCATGGGTAACCACCGCAGTTAAAAATATGATGTCTCAACGTGATGCTCTTTACCGATTACAAACGTACTCAGGACCCAAATGACTATGAACAGTATAGAATATTTAGGAATAAAACTAAACAAATCATCCGTAATCTTAAATTTAAATATGTTTGCGAATCAGTAAGTAACCTAATACGGCTAGTGCCTGGAGGCATCTCTGAGCCATGGGCATAGGAAAAACACATGAACAGCTTCAGGTACCTGACATTCCACTCGACGATTTAAATGAGTATTTCATGGAAGAGAGAGCTCAGTCTAATCCGCTTAACAGACCACACGTAAATAACGTCCCAGCACCTGTTCCACAAATTTGCCCCTGCTTTGCCTTTCGTATCGTTAGCACAAATGAAGTTAAGAAAGTCTTGTATTATATTACATCCAAAGCAAGCGGTGTCGATGAAATTCCTATTACTTTCATACATAATATTATTGGCGCCATTCTACCCATTCTCATCCATATTTTTAATTACTGTCTCAAAAACGGCACATTACCGACAATTTGGAAGTACGCCAATGTAATTCCACTTCCTAAAAATCCAGGTTCGAAACTCCTATCTGATTACCGCCCCATTTCGATTCTCCTTGCTCTCTCCAAAGCATTAGAACGGTTGGTACATGCGCAAATATTGGAATACCATCAGGCTCACTCTCTTCTTGACCCCCTGCAATCTGGCTTCAAGAGGAGTCATAGCACAGCCACTGCCTTACTCAAAGTGACTGAGGACATCAGACAAGCAGTGGACGAAAGACAAGTGACAAAACTCACACTCCTTGACTTCAGCAGTGCTTTTGACATGATAAACATCCAGACATTGCTGATGAAGCTCAAATCGTTTTTCGGTAATGTTGCTTTAAAACTTTTCACCACATATCTTACAGATCGTATGCAACGTGTTACAGTACAAGATACTGCTTCTCAGTGGCGTCTCTGGAAATCAGGAACGCTCCAAGGTTCTGTTCATGGTCACCTTTTGTTTGTCCTCTATACAAATGATATCTCCTCTAAAATAAAGTATAACAGATATCACCTCTTTGCCGACGACCTCCAAATTTACTGCCCCGTTAATATAAACGATATATCGAATGCAATAAGAGATATTAACTCTGACCTTCAACAACTCAGAATGTACGCCAGTGAAAACTCTCTCCACCTCAATCCCAAAAAACTCAAACAATTATTATCGGTTCTCAGAAATTATTAAACATCATGTATAAAAATTATGCTATTCCTCCGGTGACATTAAATGCCACCATAATCCCGTTCAACAAGGAAGTGAAGAACCTAGGTATGACCCTAACAAACTCTTGACTGGTCTGCACACGTAAGAAATACGTGTAGAAAGATGTACGCGACGCTACACCCTCTGAAACGACATAAGGACATTTTACCAAAAGACGTAAAGATAAAACTACTCCAAACTTTGATACTACCAATACTTGACTACTGTGACATTGTCCTCACTGATGCAACCCGTGAACAAACTATGAAACTTCAACGAGCATTGAACTCTGGTCTTAGATTTGTTTTTAACTTAAGTTAGGATGCTTACATAACCCCTAGCTACACATTTCTTTCCTGGCTGAAACCCGAGAGGCGACGGAAATTCCACGTACTTACATTGATATATCGAACTCAGAAGAAAAATCTACCCAAATACATCTCTTCAAAATTCCATTTATTATCCTCATTCCATAATTGTAACACTAGATCTGGCACTTCCCTCGCTATTCCCGTCAACCACTCTTCAATATATAACAGATCCTTCGTTGTGGCTGGGTCACGACTTTGGAATTCACTCCCAGCTGCTGTCAGGAACTCAAACTCAATATCGAAATTTAAAATTGCATGTAGAGATTACCTGTTGAATACCGCTGATTGTATCGTGTGTATGACGACGTATGATAGGTTGTGTGATTGTGATTATTATTATTATTATATATACATAATTCGCTGGGGCCATCAAGGACCACGTTAAGTCTTGTTGCATTTGACACTGAACTTGGCCTTCTTTAGAGCCCAAATTTCCCTCATTCTTTGTGAGTGGGCCTGCTTACGCTCCTCTGTCCAAGGGGCACCGTATCTTCTCTTCGGTTACTCGTCTCGGTTTAGCCCATTCGTCAATATTTTCTCGTGGAAGAGATCTCTGTTAATGGCGTCTTCAGCTGAGATATGTAGCATTTGCAGGTCTTCTTTGGTATTTCTAAACCAGGGAATTGTGGTTTTGGGGTTTGAATCAAAAAAGTGAAAAATTTCTTTAGTTAACTTTCTTCCGTCCATTCTTTTCAGATGACCGTAAAATCGTGCCCGTCTTTTTCTGATTGTGTCGGTAATTTTCTCTATTTTGCTGTAGACTTCCTTGTTGGATCTCTTTTGATGGATTCCATTTCTGTACTTTGATCCCAAGATTCCTCTCACAATTTTGCGTTCTCTTTTCTCCAGTTCTTCAAGGAGTCCTTTGTTGGCATTTAGAGACAGGGTTTCGGCTGCATATAGAACTACTGGCTTCAGAACTGTTTCATAGTGACGTATCATGGTGTTTTGGGAAAGGCATTTTTTGTTGTAGATTGTGCGGGATGTTTGGTAGGCTATTTCCAGTTTGAGTACTCGCTCCTGCAGTGCTTCTTTGTCCAGTCCATTTTTCATGGTGATCTCACCCAGGTATTTGAATTTGTCTACTCGGGTAATGTCCCCGTATTTTGTATGGAGTTTTGGTGGAGCCTCTTTGATGTTAGTTATTACTTCAGTTTTCTCAAACGATATCTGCAGACCAGTTTGTTTGGCAATTTCCTTTAAAATTTCAACTTGAGCTCTAGCGGTTTCTATGTCGTTTGAGAGAACAGCAATATCATCGGCAAATGCTAAGCAGTCTGTTGCGATCCCCTTGGATTTGGTTCCTATTCTCAATGGACTGTAGTTGGTTTCCTTTAATCTCACCCGCCAGGTTCTGATGATCTTTACAAGAACACAGTTGAAGAGTATCGGGGCTAGCCCATCACCTTGTCGGACTCCTGTTTTGATGTCAAAGGAATGCGTGAGACATCTGTGGAACTTCACCTTGGATTTTGTATCGGTCAGGGTGGCTCTAATTAATGCCAGCAGTTTCAAATCAACTTCAAATTCATTTAAGATGTTTAGCAAGACTTCCCGGTCAATGGAGTCGTACGCTTTCTTAAAGTCCACAAAAACAGACACATACTGCTTGGACCTTAGTGTACAATATCTGACGATTGTTTTGAGATTTCGGATCTGTTCGGCTGTTGAGCGGCCTTTTCTGAACTCTCCTTGGTATTCACCTATTTGATGTTCGACTTGTGCTTCCAAACGCTCCAGGATGGCAAGTGATAGAATTTTGTAAGTCAAGGGTAGCAAAGATATTCCTCTGTAGTTGTTGATGTTCTTCATGCTGCCTTTTTTGTGTAATGGATGGATCAAAGCTATTTTCCAATTCTTTGGGTAGGGTCTCCTTGTTCCAAATTTCTTCTATTTGCTTTTGCAAGATATCAAGTGATTGCTCTGGGGCATATTTCCATAGTTCTGCTACTACTGAGTCTTCCCCCGGTGCTTTGTTATTTTTGAGACGGGCAATGTGGCGCTTGATTTCATTTCTGTCGGGTGGTCTGGAATCTGGGTACCTGAGTAAGGGTTCCTTGGTCTCAATGGCGCTTTGCGGTTTAGAGCAATTAAGTAAATTCTTGAAGTAATCTGCCAGAACGCTGCAATTTTCTTCATTTGACGTCGCCAGTGTGCCGTCCTTTCGCTCAAAGCATAGAGATGGTGGTTTATAGCCAGTGAGTTTGCGTTTGAAGGCTCTGTAGTACTCTCTGCTTTCATTCTTCCTAAAGTTTTGTTCTATCTTTTCAATGAGAGATTTTTCGTATTTACGTTTCTCAGTTCTGAACACCCTAGCTGCTTGGGCACGTTGGGTTTTGTAGGTTTCCCAATAATTTTCTGATTTCGTAGAGTAGTACTGTTTCCACGCATTGAGTCTTTCTTGGAGGACTGATTCGCAGGTACCATTCCACCCGGCATGCTTTTTGCTTCTCTTGATTTCTGCAACGTCTTTGGCGGCCTCAACAAGGAGACTTTTGGCGTTGTTAAAGTCACAGTCATTTGGTCTAGCCTTCTCCTGGAACTCCTCGACCCTTTGCCGAAGTTTATCATTGCCCAAGCGTGTGATCTGTTTGGCTGTCTTCCTTGTGTTTGCGGGAATTGGTTTGAATTTGATAAGAGATATATAATGATCTGAGGCCACATTGATGCCTTTCTTTACCTTGACATTCATAATCTCAGGGCTGTTTCTCCTGGAGAGACGGGAGAACGCCAAGTCATTTGCTTTCTGGGTAGATGGCGAAAGTGGGTCGACATGACCTGCAGGTTGTGATTTTCGCAAATGGACACCAGTCTTTTGCCGTTGGGATTGGTTCTTTGGTGAACAGGGTAATTTCCTATAGCTTTCTTGTACTTCTGTTTACGACCTAGTTGGGCATTGAAGTCACCCAAAGGAAGCTTGACATGGTGTTTGGGGATTTTGTTTAATTTTTCATCCAGTAGTTCCCAGAAATTATCAACTTCGTCTGGACCAGACTTGTTCTTATCGTTTGTAGGAGCATGTGCGTTAACTAGGGTGTAGGTTTTGTTTGCGCATTTAATTGTGAGTATAGACAATCTGTCATTCACAGGTTCGAAATTTGCAACTGATTTAAGGATCTTGGTTCTAACAGCAAACGCGGTTCCAAGCATCACAGCTCCATTGAGGATTCCTCTTTGCGCTTTGCTCTTGAAAAATCGGTAGCCTTCGGATTCAAAAATCTCTTTATCTGGGTACCTTGTTTCCTGTAGGGCCATTATGGATATCTGATTTTCGTGAAGACCTTTGGTGAGGGTTTTCAGCTTGCCAGTTGTATAAGGTTTTAGATTTTGGCCTGAGTTTTTGACTCTTCGGGGTACACCGAGACGCTCCGACTCGTCTCTTGCATGAAGTCGAGTCTCCCCCAGAATTCGAACGAGACTCGTGCGCCGTGGCGTTCACACGAGGGATTTATCCGAAGATTTACCCCCTGGGGTATGTTTCTTGAAATGTTGTGCCATCATGCTTTTTGACTTGAATTTGCTTTGCACGGGTACCCATCCTTTTACAACTAGGGTTGTTAGCCTTAGAGGTTGCCTCAAGATGTTTTCTGGCTTCTGGTCCTTTACCAGTCTTCGCCGTAACCCTGGCAACGGACCAGTTTTTTTTTCACGGTGGTATTTTATTTCCCTACTACCCTCTGACTCTGCTGGTTGCAGAGCCAGCGAGCTTCCCCAATTCCAATGGGACCCGCCCGATGGAGGTAACCGGTAAATCCCCCACACGGGTTGTTATTATTATTATTATTATTATTATTATTATTATTATAATAGTGTAATGTACATAATATTTAGCTTCTTACTCATGTACATGGATCACTTCTATGGCCATACTTATACTTCCATTTACTTTATTACTTATAGTGTTCTCTTTATGCATTGCTTATTTTTTGGAGTTTGTATCTTACTTTTTCATTACGACTGTCTCTTTCTCATTATCTATATGCTCCGAATTTTATTCTATTTTATTTGTTGAACTCTGCTTTCTTTCTTCATTATATGTTGTCCGAATCTGTAATTTTTAGCTTTGATTTTATGATAGAATAGTACATTTCTTTTATATATGTATTGTACCCGTCTAAATGGTGCCTCAGTTAATTTAGGAAAGATGGACAAAATTTTATTACGGAATATTGGTTTACGAGACCGCGTGTATCAGCTGTTACCGTGCCGTGCCGATGGGAGCCAGCCGAAAGTTGGTCAACAGCTGTTGAAGGCTGCCAGCGCACGCAGTTACGTCACCTGACACTGACAGACGAGAGGGGAGATTATTCTCGAAAATCCACTCACAGCTGTGAAAGATGAATCACGGCGCATGATGGCCAACAGCCAATGGAAATAAGGGAAGGTGCTAGAAAATCTTAGGATTTTTCTAGAACAAAGTCGTGGAAGAGTCCCTTGTGAAACACCGAACGGTACAGAAGAGTACCTTACGAAACGACGAAGAGAACAAGTTTGAAGAAAGTCGTACAGTCGTATTCTTACGGAGAAGACGAACAGTGCATTCTCTACGGAAAAGAAGAGTATTTGCAGACAACGTTAATACCTGTATAATTCTCGTAAGGCACAACCATTGCTTTGAGTGCCCGTGCAACTTGTTAGCTCCATGCAGTATCTAGTGAGTTTATTACAGCCGCACATTTTCCCGTGTGGAACTTGCTGAACCGCAGACAGTTCGTGTGTTTATTGAAGTCGAGTTTTATAGTAGAAACTCATGGAATGTTCCGTTGGACATTATAAAGGAAAGGCACGACCTTAAGGGAATATTCGAGAAGTAATCTGGCCTTTAAACATCGTAATAACCAATAATATTATTTGTCAGCTTTAAGACGTATCGTAACTAGGTGACTGGGTTTGGAAGTCGAAGCTGGTAGTAAACCTGGAGCTGAAAATACATCGTTGTACCAGTTAAGTGTTGTGAATAATTTAGTGAGTTACAACTAGTGTGGATTCTATTGTTAATACAGAATTTTAGTTTCAGCTATCTCCGTGAAACTTAGCAGCCAAGATGCAACGAACACGAGGAAAAGCTTGGAATTTTCCAGAACTTTGCTGGAGTAATACGACAATGCTGGACGTACCCATAGTCATGATGGATTAGACTCCAGTGTGCACGCCAACACGATGACCTTGTGCACCTGTAAACCATCATAGCTGAGGAAGAGGACATCGACGCCCATAGCAGCATCCCGACGCCACGTATTTTCATCGGAACTATAAGTACCGCTGTAAAATTTCTTCTCTTTTAGTAGATGCCTAGTAGATTGTATTCTTGCTTAGAGGAATGTAGTTTTTTTTTTAGTAATGTACTTAATGGTGATGGTATAGTATTCATTCCTTCGTTGACTTGTGATTTCAATATTGTTCTATCTTTGCATTTTCTTGGAATAATGGTTTCCTTTTTTAGAATTTGGTGATGAGTAATCCCTGTTGCCAGTGAGTTTACAAGGTCAGAAGTAATCACGATCTTCAAAAGGACATTATAAGGGATTAAGACCTAATAATAACGAGAATAATAATAATAAAAATAAAATAAGGTTATAATAATCATGACAAAGAGGATGTGATTAAATAGGAGTAAATTATGATTAAATCGTAATCTTAAAAAGCTGTTAGACATGTATGATGATTGATACTAGAAGGGAAGGTAATCGACGAGTAATAGGAACAACTCATCGAGAGAACGTTCTAGGAGCCATTGTAGGAAATAAAAATAATTTTAATAATAATAATGAAGGTCGGAAAATTTTAACGAGTTGTTGAGAAAATTGAGCGATCATTGTGACAGTAAATTTTGATGAATCGACGATATGGGACTACTAGGGTGCATATCAGTCATAATAATTATAATGGATCACAGTGTTTATATTGAGTGATGATGGTGATAGTGATTTATGATAGTATGAAGAGATTTAGGGACTAATAATAGTTCTTGCTCTTCGCTCAACAACTGATATGAATAATGCACGACTTAATCATTATTGGACTTTCTCGAGGCTCTTAAACGCATATTTCTAATGATGGTGATAATTTTTCATCGAGAAAAATTTTGGTCATCCTATTTCATCTTATAACTACAGTCATGAGGAGTTCTCATTATGATCAGGTAATGTTGTAAGGGTCTTCAACCGAATTCAAGAGGAAGAGAAAGTTATAAAAAATAATAATAATAATAAAAATATTATAGTTCTATTGTGTGATAAATCTACTTTTAAACAGTTGTTAGAATTATGTTATTTTGTGACATTTACCCACATCATTCCAGGAATGCTTATCTTTTGTGTATTTGATGTGATTGATGATGCATTGATATTGTTGTTGTTGATTCCACATAGTGTTGCGTGATACTCTATCCATCTATAGAATACTAGTTAGTTAGGAAACGTTATTAAGAATTCTAAAGGAATACAGTCGAGCGAAGTCTACGAGAGAGGGGAAGTTTGCCAAAGGATTTATCAAAATTTTCAAACATTGTAAGAAATTTCTCGAAGTGGTAAAGAGTTTTCCAAAATTTATAACGACGATCTCAAACATTGTAAGGAGTTTTCCAAAAGTGATTTATACAGAACTTATTAAGAATAAGCTAAAGAATTTCATGATAGTGATAAATGATTTAGAAAGGATTTTTCACAAGTGTGGTAAAGTAAATCTTTAACAATTTTTTTTTTTTATAAATGCAAATTTCGATAGTGAAGTTTCTCAAAGTGGTATTAAAGTAATTTACCTGGGAATTTTCTAAACCTGTGTTGCAATTGAAAATGATAGCATTGCTAATCGCATGATTAATTCAATGTTTCAGAGAAAAATGTTGGAGGGAGTTTCATTGAAGAAGTAATGGAATTAAATGAAACCGAGAAGTATGCAAGAACTCAGTCATTTTATTGGTTCACAAGCAATAATGAATTGAATCACTTTGATGAAATATTGTGTTATGTTTTTTTTTTAATTGTGCATTTGTCCAGGCTGATTTTCATTTATATTTTAATAAACATTGTTGTTATTTTGTCCTGATTTTCATTCAACATTATGTCTCCTATCCAGTCACCAATGGCCCTGTAAAAATAAATGTTCTGTCGGTCGGTCCCGTAACAGCAAGTTGGCCCTGCGAACAGTCCACCCTTTGGGACTCTCGTTCCGCCGACTGAGCGACCCCGGAGAAGGGGACAGTATTATCTGTAGATTAATTATGTGGTTAAGTGTAAGAGAGGGCCACGAGCCCTAACTTCGTCACTGCTAAAGGAAATAAATAAATAAATAAATAAATAAATAAATAAATAAATTTACTAACTGGCCTCATCACCACTTTTAGCCATCTAATCCATCAACTTGCCTTTTATCCTTATCAGGACTAATTATTACTGCTGTAATACAATAACAAAAAAATTACATGAAGATGTTTAAAAGAAGTTTATAACCTACTATTAAATTGTTAATTTTTCTGGAAATTTTTAAAATAAAACATTGAATTACTTCTTTTTTCTTTCTTTCACTTACAAAACAGCCTCCACATAAACCCTGTAAGTCATCTGATTCACCCACATGATCTTAATTTTAAATTTTATATCAGAACTACTTACTACTACCGTACTACAATTATGAAAATATTAAATATTGTAAGAATTGCATGTAATGTTTGTAATAAGTCAAAACTACTAGGCTAATTATCTAAGTTAGTAAATGTAAGACCAGATAGTTTATGTAAGAGCTTTTCTTCTTAATTTAAAAACTACTATTCCTTGAAGCATTACCTGAACAACCTTTTGCAACCCCAAGATCATTTCTTTCCAAGCTTTTTTTAACTTCAACCTTGCTTCTTTAAAAAGCTCGTCACTGGTTGCTCCTTCTTCCTTGATCTTATTTAAGATTCTTCAAATTTTCATGTTCAACATTTAACTTGCATTTTCTATTTTATAATTCACTTTCTTTTTACATGTTGGCACATTTTTCTTCTTCCTCTCTCTTATTTAAGTTCATTTGATGCTCTGTTTCTTTTCTTTTCTAGATGAGTAATGTAGCCAAAACTAAGGAGATTATGCCACTGTCAGTGGTTTTCTTGTGATTGACATAATTTCAGGTTTGTGTTCATAGTTTTTTAAAGCATCTCGAATATTCATTCTTGTATCTAACATTTGTAGCGACATGGATGCCTTGTCATCGGTCAAAATTTGGCCTGACTGACAGCTGGCTCTGTGGGTTCGAATCTTGAATTATAATCTCTCCTAGAGTTTGCCTCCCCAGACCTTATAATGTCATTGTTATGATCTGCTACTTTTCTGGCAAGCAGCTGCATTTAATTAACAAAAGAAGTGAGTGGTACAGCTGTTTTCAGTTCACAGATTCCTCCAGATGACAAGGCTTGTTTAAAAGCATGTAAATACTTTGCAATAAATGAAAATGTAGGAAATCAATTAGAGAAGGATGGTGATCATATGTGAAAGACCGCAAAATTCCAAAGCAGTGTTCTAAAGGATTTTGGTTAAATTTAGATGTTATAATACGAAAGTTGGGGCATAAGTCGTAGCAACTATTCTTTTCCTGACATTTGCATAGTGCTACCATACTATGGTCATAAGTCCTGGAAAACATGACACTCATAGTACATGGACAAAGCATTAGATGGGAGTGTATTGGAGAGGTACCATGCACAGGGTGATGGGACTACAGCAGTGAGTCAGACTCCGTGCAAAATTGAAGTAACGAAGCAAGAACAGCGTGCATACATCAAACTGGCTGTTTGCCAAGGTCACAATGCTAAAGGATGCCATAGAAAGCTTGTGGAAACAGTGGGGAATAATGCTCTTCTGTACCGAACCACTGCGAGTGGGCAGCAGCATTTCAACACGGACATGAGACTCAGGCAGAGATATGGAAGACCTGCTAGCATACCTGCCAACTTTTAGAAACCAAAAATAGGAAGATTTTTTTAATTCTTGGATTTCATCACATACATTCCACCACAGTCTATGTGAAAAAAGGTCAGGATAAAAGGCATACATATCTACAGTTACAATGCGAATTGACCATTAAATTTAAAAACTTCAACTAAGAAAACATAAAAATGGTCAAAAAAATTTACCTAATAACTCTCATTTTTGACACTTACATACGGATAATAATATTTGTCACACTGACACACGCAACAAAATGCATAATACCGTATTTTCTCGCGTAATTAACGCACATTTTTGAAGAAAAATACAGGCGAAAACTTCGGATGCATAAATTATTCAGGGACTTCAGATCTTTACAAATTATTTACAATTCATTTACATTTAAAAGATACATCAAATATAATATAAACACAATTGGTTCAACTCATTTGCGGTTATCGTCATTTGGCGTAAAATTCCGACGTGAGATTTTTTCTGAAAAGTCAAATAGGGTACATCAGGAAAGTTAGACAGGTGGGTATGAAGTACCAATACTAGAAAATATTCTTCTCATCACGAGCTGATAATACGACCTGAATGACATACCGGCAAAAAAAGAAAACTGTCCAACACGAGAAGGGCCGGGCATCGAAGGAGGGACCCTGCTACATTACCCCAAACCGTTCGTATCCAATCTTGTACGAGTTACGTGTCCATCCATCCTTTTTCTTGAATACAGTACAAACGTGGATCACTCGCGGAAATTTAACTTTAAGCATTGTTTTTCATTTTAGAACAATGTAAGGTGCAAGCTTTCTGCCATCAGCTGTTACAGCAAGCATTGCAGTACCAGTACATCGTTGTTTCTTGCTTCCGGAGCGCGCACGATAACACTGCATATTCCTTTCTTTTCGATTGTTCGATTTTGTGGCATATGGAAACTGATTGGAGTCTGACCTGCGGTTCCTATAAGGGAGATCAAATATTCCTTCACTTTACGCTTCTCAATCACAAAGCGATGAAAATGGTTGAAATCATTCGTCATTTTTTGGCATAATGTTGTTCTTCGTCGACGAGAAAGTCCATTTCTCTTCATAAAATTAATCAAGCCTCGACTAACCTTCAAATCCGAGACACTGATTCCATGTGCCGCTGCTATTTCTCATTCTTTAAAAGACAGAATTTCGTGAGAAACGGCTTACCCAATATTGCGTAACAAAATCATATGTTTGAGCAGATACTCTACTTGTGGAAACTTGCCGCTTTTTGGTCCGCGAAATGCTTTGCGAGACTTGTTGGCCGCTTTAAGTGCACTTCTGTTACCGCGGTAGTGCATGTTTGATTTGGACACTGAATACTTGCTGCCCACTGCTCTATTCCCGTATGTTTCGGCGTAACTGACCACCGCGAGTTTGTATGATGCAGTATTACTCCAATACTGTGGACTGACAATTACGAGATCACAGAATGTCCCGTACCCGAAACACTCGTAAAACTAGTGCAGTGGGATTTCCTGACGGCTAATAACAGCACGTTGCCCTGTGTTTGGAATGCCCGCTTTCGCAATAGGAAGCCTGCTACTTGAGTACTGACATCTCTATTTCAAAACGCATCCGGAGCTGAGTGATGGATGTTCGAAGTTGTGGGTGCGTCAAATACGTGGACATTTCTTTTTCTCCACTTTGGACCCAAAAATATTGGGATGCGTAAATTATGCAAGGGCGTTAATTACGCGAGAAAATACGGTAGTTTCCTTATACAGACGGCAAAATAAACGGAAATTTATAGGTATCTCTGAACATTTGGAGATGACGTTTGTTATATTTTTTGGCTATAACGAGAAAAAAATGCCAGAAACTGTCACCGACACAACACCCTTAAAAACATTCAACTCATTAAAATTATGCACTTAAATACGCGAAACTACCACATACAAAACAATTCAGTATGTCCCATACATTATTAACATGCGACTTTGACAGAGGGGGAAAGCACAGAAATGCAAGGGAAAAAAAG